>NC_090446.1:611686263-612008109 GCF_031143425.1 Pleurodeles waltl | reverse complement strand
AGGGGCCCCCGTAAGAGGGCCCCTAAATGTATTTCACTGTCTGCTGCGCAGACAGTGAAATACGCGACGGGTGCAACTGCACCCGTCGCACAGCTTCCACTCCGCCGGCTCGATTCCGAGCCGGCTTCATCGTGGAAGCCTCTTTCCCGCTGGGCTGGCGGGCGGCCTGAAGTCGGCCGCCCGCCAGCCCAGCGGGAATGTCAGAATTACCGCCGCGGTCTTTCGACCGCAGAACGGTAACCTGACGGCGGGACTTTGGCGGGCGGCCTCCGCCGCCCGCCAAGGTCAGGATGAGGGCCTATGTCATCACATCCCATGTGCCAGGCATAGAGTGGCATTTGCTCAGTGATTTTTTTTGTGTACAATATACCTTCAAACCGAACTTCTTCTAGGTATTTCAGTAACCAGAGATGTGTAAAAGGTTTTGGATTGAGAACACAAGTGAGTTGCCCCATGTCTATCCCTCACCCTTACTCCGCAGTAAGTGCAAGCTGCCTCAATCTACCTCTCAATATGCTTGTCTGTTCACCTGATAACAAGGTGTTCAGCCTCTGTGGCCTTTAGTTGATGGCATAGATGCTGGAAACGAGCAGACAGTTCTTCGTGAGTGGGATGGTGGATGGTCTAGGAGGGGGCAGAGATATGAACCTCGACAGATTGTAGTACAGTGCTATCAATCACATCTGGGAGTTGTCTTCATTTTATTATTACCGAGAGCTCTGCCGGTATAGTTGTAATCCCATTGAAGACCATTTATCTCTGCTTCAGAGGTTGATGACATTTCTCAGTTTAGACTATTGTACTTTTTCCAAGAAATTGAATTAGGGGTTCTAATTTTTATTCGGGTCAGAAATGTTCGGAAGCTGTACATCCTGTACTGCAAAATGAAAACAAGAATCGTGGAATCCCCACAATTAAAAAAGCATCCTGTGGAAAACTAGGCAAAATATTCGCACCTGGTTGGCTTTTTCGGAGAGTTCGATGATTTATTTTAAGTTTCTGAAAATGTCCATCCCAGCATGTGATGGTCTTTACAAGCCGGTTACGCAACTACTAAAAGCCGATTGCCACTTTGCCAGTCCTGGCATTTTACCCAATAACGATCTCCATGCTTGCTTGTTAAACTAATACTTGAAATTAGAAACGCAAAACTACAAGTTGAAGAATACAAAGACTTGGCATTTGCCTATGACAAACGCCGGATTGCCCTTCCCAGAAAGCACTGCAAGCAGGACTGAAAACATGAAGTGGATTCAGTGCTCACCTGTACGAATGGGGTCATTTTATAGAAGTTTCCCAGGACTGAATGATGGAACATCTCCAAAGTAGACCCTTTCATCACCAAGTACATATACTACCTTTCAAATGGCCCCATGTCATGTGTGAAACCTACAGTTAGTCTATTTTTTATAAGCAAGCTACACCGGAAAAGATTTGTTTTAAAAAAGGCGCTTGATATATTGTTCATATTCATTTGTTGGCTATGATTTCCCAATAGAGGTATGGTGGCTCTTCCATTAAGCCCTACTAACTAATAGGCCAAGAGTGGCTTGAACAGTGTCAACTGCCATTGGTTAACTTGCCATCTAGGAAATAATGCACTAATTACTAACAACAATAGATCTGGTGGCACAAACGTAAATCTCTTTTGTCGTGGAAGCAGCAGTTCGGAGTCTGTACTAGACTCTTGTCTGAAGAAGACGGGCTATAGAGCAAGACAATGCATTAAAATGTATCCTACAGAGCCTTGTCTGATGGAAAACGGGGCAGATTGGGTGTACTATATGTATGAATATGTATTAGTTGAAATGTGAGGGCTAATATCATCAGCAGGAAAGACTTCTTAACCTAATGTTGGCAAAGTGGTCTCTCATGATGTCAGGTTTATAAATCGCAATATTCACTACGCCTGTAATGGCACAAGCCCAGACTGAATTAAGGTCCACATATTAGTTTTTGTTCAAGGGGTGCAAGGCGGCTCCAAGAGTGGCACCCAGGTGAGCCTCTTAAAAAAAAGACAAAGAGATTGACGTTTAACTTTAAACTGACCATTCAAAGTAGGAAATATTGAAATATTCCTCTAGATGGCTTGATGCTCAGTTTACAAGTTTGTGGAGTAAATTCCTTTAATAAGCCATTCAGTGTTTGGAACGAAAAAGGGTTTGGGTTTGGAGGGAGGGTGGAAACTCTACTTTGCCTGAGCTGTAATTTGACCATTCTAGGGCAGATATATGTTTGTGGAGAATTTGATCCATTTCGAGCAATCCCGGTTGGATTGTGAGTACTATTTGGAGGACATCTATTAATTTAGTAAGCTTGTTTCTGGTTCAATTAATAGTAGGAAAAAGGGAGAACGTTTGACTCAGGTACAAGTTAATCTAGGGCTAGTCCCCAAACTACTGGTCAACAATATTGATCCACGTTTACAAAGCAGATAAGACTGCCTCCTGCATTCAGGTTTTTAACATCTATTTCACAATGAAAGGTCATTGGACAAGTGGCTAGATGCTGACAAAATACCTGATTTCTTAGAGTGCTGTGATGCAACCTCAACTCTGAGGCACAGGATGCCCTCAGGTTATGGGTCTTCCATTCATCTAATAGAGGTCACAGTACCATATCTGATTTACATGGTTTAAAACCCCTTTCTGCTACATTCATTCCTTTGACAGTCAAGTCTTCTGCAATAGGAGTTGCAGAAATCCTTCTCGAGTGCTGCTGAGTGACTGGCTGCACCACTGGTGCAAACCATTCTGAGGAAAGGCTCCCATTCTCCCTTCTACAATATGAAGAACATTTATTGGTATCTCCATCTACCTAGGAATTGAACCTGACAGACTGTTAAAAGATGGTATCAAACACTCATTCCAAGAACAGCTTATCTTCCAAGGATCACCCAAAAAGGGAGAGAACTTGTGTTTTGGTGGGCTCAATGACATACTTGCTGAAAAGGGGTCTCAGTGTTATCGTCCTCATATGGTCTACCCATTAAACACTTTAGTTATCCTCTCTTTGAGACTAGACAGACTGCCTTCCAGGACTTGCATCAAATATGCCAACAGCCATCTTCATGAGCAATACTCAAGGAATTTCTTCGAGAGTTTTAAGTACACCTGTGACCCTTTCCTGCCACCACCCCTCCGCTCTTCCAGATGCAAATAGTGTTCTGTTCGTATTGTGACTCCACTGAGGATCTGACCGCACCGCGATCCTTGCCTGGTCCCCACCGAGACTAAGCAAGATGCTGCTCTGGAAAAGGAAGCCATGAACCTTCTGAAATGTAGTGAATCCTCCTTACTTTATGCAGAGTTTAATCCTTGGGTGGAGGGGATAAAATGCTGTTCTGTCTCACCAGGTTGGAGTAACTGTTCCAGTCCTGCATCGTAAGTTTGTATTCTTGTGGTTTTGATTGTCACCTTCATAAATACAGGACTGAAACTACTACCAGACTGAACCACAGAAAAACAAGACTTGAGGAGAAACCCACAACACACATGGGGCAACATAAGATCTCTTAACATCTTACGCTTACACCATAATGTTTCTGCAATTTTCCTGGACTGTAATATAGAAGCTTGGAACTTGCTTAACATGTTATGCTACAGCTTTCAAGGTGCCCCATGCCATTGCATTGCCTCCTGATACTATTAGCCCTGCACTCACAACACAAATAGTGAAACTACACACAGGAGAAAAACAAGCAGCGTGAGCTCAAAAAGTCAACCCTGAGAAAAGATCCCAAAAATAATAAACCTTGCTAAGCTGCTGCAGAAGTAACAGCTCTGAACCCTAATCAGTATCTTTAGACATGTTATGCTTCTGATGCCATCCTTTCAAAAGAGTTTTTTTTATGTTTAAGTAAATGTCTAACATTTGAGGTGGACCAGCTTCTAAACCCAGGGTATCCAACGTAGGTCTACAAGGACTGGATTTAAGCAGAATTTCATGAAATCCACATAATATAAACATTTACAAACAATGAATCTAAATATCTAAATGGAAATCATTTAGACTTTCAGTGATCATCCTGAATCTTAGGAAAAGATCTTGCACTCCTGGACCAAACATGGACACTGGTTTAAGCGATCCCAATTTCTGCAAAAATAATGGGACAGAGGCACACGAAGATAAGGTGATTTGCTTTGCTTTACACTATGAGCAAAAGTGAGGAAGCTGAGGTATGAGTTCAAGTTTCTTGGTTCTACAACTCCCTCACTGGACCACATGTCCACTTACTCAACCTTGAATGGGGATCCTTCTGTCATCAAGCAGTAGGACAGATGTAGTTAGTAGCACTTCACCTCCTCCCTCCGTGGATACTGGTGCTGTAGTACGACAAATATTCCATTGGATGTGCATTTGATATCCATTCAGACACAGGATGTTCGAAATTACAGGGCACTGGCTCCACTCACACCTCACTCACACAATACCTGCAAGCTACACCGGCATTTACCAATATCTAGCTACTGCTTCATTGAATCGAAATCGACGATTGTAAATACCTAGTGCATGCTTGCGTAGTGCACCCCTAAGAATGGGAGGGCTAGAGTGGAAGGAAACCGTCAAAGGGTCCCACATAAATGACAAAGGCCAATAAGTGAAGGCCACTGTTGCGTTTGTAAAAGGGGTAGTAAAAAATAGGGAAGGCGAAACACAATACCGTTGTTTATAGTTCCAGTGTTAACAGTGTGCGGTTTAGGCTCAGGTTTCCGATCAAATACTGTGCTTGGCTACTTCTTATTAGTTGATACCTGGGATAGCTAAGTCCGTGGTTGTTAATAAAAAATGGAACTGCTGATAAGGAAGAAACTCTCCTCTTGAGGCCCAAAGCAATATATTACTACCAACTATAATACATTCATAACTTTCTTGTCTCGCTGTTAAACTTTTAAGAATAGAGGACGCCTCACAAGCAGAACCCAGTTTGTCTTTTCTTCCTTTGATGGAGCGTATCCATCTGGAGGGGTAGAAGGTCTTGAGAAACCTGATAATCGATGATCAATCAGCAGTATAGATCACTTGCTACTAAGTGACAATGTTAAGGTTTAGTCAATCTCGTGGTTAGCTGTTGGGGCCTAAAATTAAACCTTCAAGCACAGACGAAACTCTCTTACCCTCTCTATGGACATATTAGTAGAATTGCCTACAAAAGCACGGTTTCATGATCACTCTTCTGCCAACTATATTAAATCAAGTGTCTCTGAGTTGTTTAATCTGCAGCGGGCCCCGCTCTAGAACAGCAGCGTGGACGCCGCATGTTGTGAAGCAGAGCCCGGAAGATGCTGGGTGGCCTCTTGGCGTCTCCTTTGGCTGGAGCTCCGCGGATAGAGCTAGTGCGGGTGTTCTGAGGTGTCATTACCTTCTGCCGACCATGTTCCTCAATCTGTTTTTCCAGGTGCTTTTGAATAGCCATACCCAGCACCTCCACCTCCATGGATGCCCCATACACCTCCCAAGTCATGCCCTTCTCATCCCAGCTCACCTCCCTCACTGGTTCAGACTGCTCTCCCTTGGCTCCCTTCACACGCACCTCCGGGTATGATGTCCTGGGAGACTTTCCCAATGGAGTCATGGGCCCGGTGGCAACAGACCGAGTTTCCACTGAAATATATACTTGCATCTCTGCGTCTCTCATGGAGAGTGTCTGCCCTGGTTTTGCACTTCTGGATGGTGATCCCTGAACACCTAAACCCGATTGAAAAGTGAAAGACGAGGATCCATCTGGTGGGATTATGGGACTGACAGCCATATGTACACAGTGCACAAGCATGTCAACTTGAACCCCAACGTCTTGCTGAGGAGGAGTGATTTCAAATGAGATCCCTTTGGAAAGTGTGTCCACATTCCTCTCTCTGCACTGATCTGCATAGGAGTTTTTTCGAGGTGAAGGTCCTGGGAGTATCCCATCTGTCGAGAATAGAAATGAGGAAGTTTCACCAGGTGGGATGATGGGACTGACAGCTGCAGATTTGCACTCCACTCTGGTGCCAGCCTGAGTGCTGACATTTTGCTGAGGAGAAGTAACATCTTTTGCGGAGGTCTGTGAAAGAGTGTCTATGGACCTAGTCTGTCTGCCAGATCCCTTCGGAGAAGAGGGCTGGATTTCTTTCCCTGTCTGGAAAGTGAATGAGGAAGAGCCATCATGTGGGATTATAGGACTGATGGCCACAGATTTACATTCAACCCTGGTATCAGACTGTGTCCCCACATCTTGCTGCTCTACTGGGAGATCAAACAAACATGTTTTTGATAGAACACCTTCAGTGCTATTCTTCATATCCATAGTTTGGTCCATTTTCAGTGGCTTCTCTGAAGACTGAGACCCCTGTTTCTTCTTTTCAGCTTGAAATGTGAATGCTGTGGACCCATCATATACTATTATGGGACTTACTGCCACAGATTTATATTCCACTCTTTTGTTAGTGTGAGTGCTTTCATCCTGTTGAAGAGGGGTGACTCCAGATAAACACATTTTTGAAAAGGTGTCTTCAGTCATTGCATTTTCAGCTCCTGTCTGGTCTTTAAGGTAGCCTTTCTGGGAAGGGCACCCCTGGTTCTCCATGACCGTGTGAAAACTAAATGATGAAGACCCATCTGGTGGAATGATAGGGCTTATTGCCACAGTCTTACACTCCGCTTTAATGCCGAGTGTAGTTCCTTCATCCTCCTGGGGAGGTGTGAGCTCAAATGAGTAGGTCTTTGTGAAGGTCTCTACTGTCCGGGTGACTTCAGCTTTAGTATGCTCTTTTATTGTGCTTTTAGAAGCAATAGAAGGCTGTACTATCTTGTTTTCCTGATAAGTAAAGGATGACTCTCCATCGGGCAGTATGATCGGGCTCAAAGCTACAGATTTAAACTCCACTCTAGCTTCAGCTTGAGTCGCAGTGTTTTGTTGGGGAGGTGCGCGCTCGAAAGAGCAAAAGTTTGAAGGAGTATCCATAGTTCTAATCTCAATACCTCCTACCTGGCCTTTACAGGACAAGCTTGGCATGGATGGTTGAGTGTTTTTTTCACTCTGAAATGTGAAAGATGAGCCATCCGATGGGAATACTATGGGACTGATGGCCACAGATTTGCACTCCACCCTGTTATCAGCCTGAGCCCCAAAGTCTTGCTGAGGAGGCATGAGTTCGAATGAGGATGTCTTCGGGAGCGTATCAAGAGTCCTCACCCCATTGCCTCTAGTGTGGTCTTCACACGATGAGCTCTTTGGTGAGGTACACTCCTGCTTCTCCTTGACTTCTTGGAATTGGAAGGATGAAGAGCCAACTGGGAGGATGAAGGGACTGACAGCCACAGATTTACACTCTACTCTGGTGTCGGCCTGCGTGCTGACGTCTTGCTGAGGAGGCGTAATTTCACATGAGTATGTCTTTGAGAGAGTATCCCCGAATCTAGGTTCTTTACCAACAATCTGCTCTTTTGCAGCTGAAGACCACAAGTTTGCCTTGTCTGTCTGGAAACTGAATGATGAAGACCCACCGGGTGGAACGATTGGACTGTTGGCCACTGATTTGCAGTCTGCTCTGATGCCTGCCTGAGTCCCAACTTCTTGCTGAGGGACAACAAGGTCAATTGAACCTCTTTTCGAGATGGTGTCTACAGTCCTAGCCACTTTCTTTCCAGGGGGGCCCTTTGGCGAACCTTTTGGAGAGGAAGGTGCTCGTTTTCCTACATGAAAGGTGAAGGTAGAGGATCCTCCTTGTAGGACTATAGGACTAACTGCCACAGATTTATAATCCACTCTGGCACCAGCCTGAGTGCCTACGTTGTGTTGAGGATGGTTCAACACTGTTGAGCAAGTCTTTGAGAGAATAGCTGGATCTTTGTTCTCATTTTCTTCCCTGTTGGAATTGATTGCTGATGTGGTAGCCCAATTGTTTGTTGTATCTTGATTCAAGTCAGAATGTATGGTTGATGGGCAAGGGTGGGCCATGCTTTGTTTCTCTTCCTGACTACAAGTGTTTGTAATTTTTGTCGACTTTGTTTTTTGCTTTGAAGTAATTTCTAGGGTATCAGAACCACCTGGAGGATCACTGGAACGTTTACCCACCCCTAAAATGAAAGAGACAGAAGTTGAGGTTGTTGATGAATCCAATGAAGACTTGCTGACCCCTTGGCCAAGATTTACTGTAGCCCCTAGTGCATCTGAAGATTGATCCCTTTTAGTGTTGATATCTGTTGCCAAAGAAACTTGTGGGTCTTTGGATCTTAATTGGGTTTCATCTGCTTGTTGGTTCTTGGAACATTGCTCAATCTGCGTTGCAGGGCATAAAGAGGACAATGGACCTGTTTCTAGGAAAACAGGCTCCTTCTGAATGCTCTCATTGCTAGATGTTGTTGAGCACTCCTGCAAAGCAGAGTCCTTTGAAGTTTCCTTAATGTGTTCACCCATCAAAGAAACACTGTCCGAGGTTTCTCTGATAAGAGCAGCTGCAGTAGTAGAACTCACCTCGCGGATGCGATCAGACTGTTCTCCTGTCCTACTCAGGTTTTGCTTCTTAGCATCGTCCAGGATGAGGTTACCTGACTTTTGTAATGGCTCCCTTCCAGGCCCGGTTTCACCAGGAAGTGTGATAGTAGAGGTGCTGGTGTCAGGCGAGGCCTCAGAAGGTTCCTTTTTCATCTCTGTGGCTTTCTCATCAATGTTACAGTCTTGGGTTCCAACACTTGTTTCAGTATTCATTTCAGCACTGAGTTCGCCTGGGATACATGTCCTCATTTTAAGATCCTCTGAAGCATGGTTTGCATTACTGGCAGACCTGCCGTCACATCCAGGGCTACGAGTGCTCAATGTTATGTCCTCTGATGCACCAGAGTCCTTGCTGATTACGTCTGGGGGCAGGGGCTGCAAGCTCTGAGAATCCTTAAAGCTGCTCATCTCTGCTCAAAGCTTCTTCCATAATTCCAAAACTGAGGCTTCTAACAGAAAGACGACAAAAACGGAAATCAGACTTCACATGCTCTTTTTGAAGTAGCACAGCAGTTAAATATTATTTTTAAATAATGTTTATCACATGTCAAAGCAATAAATGGAAACTCTGACTCCAAGCGCGCAGGAAAAGATAACAAGACATAAACAGCAACATACAGCGAAATTTCATAGTGGCAGCACATATATAAAGCAGTTGATCTGTGACGAGTTCTTCCACAGTCCTACTAACGTTTACAGACCCCAGTCCGATGAGAAACCTATCAAAATTCCCACAGGAAAACCTTCCTCAGTGCATAAGTGTTCACACCCTTTGAGTAGAGTGCATTTGCAGACTCTGGGCAAAATGCTTATACTCAAAATGAGCAAGTGAAAGGAAATATTTCGCTTAGAGGGATAACATTATGAAGAAGAGGTGCCACATTAATCTGAGATTTTTGTTTATATAATTTTACTACTGGTGTACTCTGAACTGGGGCAAAAGGCAGTTTGTGCATCCAGCTTCTTGTTAAGAGGTTAGACTGCTGCACGTTAGGTGTTGATTGTTGTAATTCGCATTGTGGTTTATGAGGGTCGGCTGTGGTGAACTCTTTAAAAATGGAGGCTGGTTCTTAAAGCTACGTTGGAAACAAATAAATTAGTTATTTTGCTATGGATTACTACAGAATAGGAGAGTATGGGAAAAAAGTCGAAAAGTGGTGAGGCCGAGTTTCAGATTTTTGTGAATTGTTAAATCTAGTTTGTCTGAGTAGGGCAGTCGAGAATGAAAGTAGTAACATATCGACACATCGTAAGGATTGAAATGTGGCTTAAAGTTATAGATTGGAAATGGGGTCTATGAAGTGAGGGAGTGAATAGACTAAATGCAGGTTATCCAAGAAATTGGTGTAAACCTCTGGCAGCCTGTATCACAGAAAAGACACAGTGCTGTGACTGGGGTTATCTGAACTCTAAAAATCTAATTGCCACAACACACTGGAGAGCAGTGACCAAGCAGGTTGTAGGTCAATATTTTGTTCCAAAAATATCGTGCTACCATAACATGATGAGAAAAATATCGCGTACCAAAGCCGTGAGATGATAAGTGCATACACATAAGTTTGATTTAATACTATAAACACCACATCTAAATACATTATTAAAGATATATACGATCCATATAAGTATGTTGACAGCTAAGCAAAATAAAAAAATATACGTACTGAGATATACAAACACCCTGTCGATGGATTTCTCGTGATATTATGCTCGCACAATATTTTGAAACCAGTTTTTAGTAGAAACACCCCCAAAATAGGATCATTTCAATATTTCAATGGCATCGATACACCTGATAAAGTATTGTGACGGAACCAATTCAGTGACGCAACACACAATGGTGAGTTTGAAGATACTGCAGAGTTTGGTGCTGAATGATAATACTGTAACTTAACAAGTAGTGTCATACAGCACAGAGATTTACAGTGACAAAGGTCAACCCTTGTCTTGTGAGATGGTATGTTTTTTTCTCCTTCATAACCATCCATTTGTCCAACCAAGCATATTTTAATGTGACACAGGTATTCTCCACATGATGGCACTACAATCACATAAACTCAATTCTTCAAAGACAGGCCTTTTAAACTTTCCTCACCGTTATCACTTTCCATCATCTTCCATCCTGACATTCAGTTACATGGATAGAGTATACAAATATGAAATATCCTTCAATAATACTGTAGCTAGATTGTCGATATTGCAGTATCTTGACTTAAAGTATAAGCAGATAATTATTGGTTTTACTATTTTAAAATCTAGATTATGTATTTTGAACACATAAATCCAGAGGTTGAAGTGAAACTAATAAGGTGTGCATTGTCATACTTTTTATTAATGCAAACTGTTCCTAAGCATTTCACCAAAAAAGTGTCAGTCTTCCCATATGCAGCAAGCAATGACAGGTTTTGCAAGAGCAAAAAACGTCTTTCAGACACACTTTGCTAATGCTGTGCCTTACCGGGGTGTTTGCTGCGTTCTTATCCTAAAGCCCGGGCAACTGAGGAGTTCGTGCTGGGCAACATCCTGTTCGAAAGACAGTCTGAGCCTGAAAGACAACGCTACCATCTTTCCCCACTATTGCTCTGAATCACCTTCGATTTTCTCCCAAAATGAGGACTTCCCTTTCTGGAAATATGACTGCCTGTGTCATATGTATATTCAATGCAAGCTTCTAGAAAGCCCTGTGTCATTGGTAACACCTTACTCGAGGTTTCTTCTTTTGCAAAATGCACCTTAAATTACGGACCTTGTAAAGATTGTATTTTATAGCATAGCTGTTGGTAAGCCTATTCGCATGCCCATGGATCCTCCTATACACTGTGACCACACCCCAACTGTCATTGTCCTCACGACAACCTCACCTGTGTTCAAGTCATAGTTCCCATACTTTTCATGTTGTACACCCAGTGCTTAATTTGAGCCAGTGGTTTCCAATGGTCGGCATCTGCACTTCTGACAGTCTGGCACATGGTGGTGCTGTTTGTCTTATTTGGAGATGAGCACAGCAACAGTTGTTTATTAATTAAAAATACGTTAAAATGACAAATTCCTGCAGCCCAAAGCATTCCTATGCTGTTAGGGGGCTGAAATTGTCTGAACTGTCACAAATGTAGGAGTGTGATGGTTAGTAGTTATGCTGATACTCTCATTGGCAGCAATGGCAAGGGCAATGGGTTGTGCAAGCTGCAGCGTCCTCCTGACGAGCTGCAGTGCCATCCCGACAAGGGTCTGGCATTTTATTTTTTGTTTTTAACAAATTAAGCACTACTTACACAGCTGTATACCATTTATATACTTACCTTCAACAAATTATGGTACTTTACATACTGGCTTTGATATCTTTAAAGGACATTTAAAACGTAATATTTTGCTAGAATACGACACTTTTCCTCTACCAAAAGAACAAGCTACTTACCTTCAGTAACGCTTTTTCTGGTGGATACAATAGCTACCTGTGGATTCCTCACCTTATGAATTCATCCTTGCGCCAGCATCCGACGGGAAGTTCTCTTCCTAGCTCTCCACGTCAACGAGGACGTCACAATTGCACGGCTCCACGCGACTCCGTCTGACGTCACTGTGCCAATAAGAGGTCCTCGTCGGCGTGCTGATGTCAGTTTCACCATTTTTTACGAGCCTTTGAGGCGAACAGGTGCGAACCGACTTCCACAATAAATCCAATAAATACATACACACATAAAACCCTCATGATGCAACATAATAAAAAAGCATCATTTATATATACAGGAAAAAATATCTATATACACATATATCTATACAACCACAAATCCTAGTGCAATCAGACAGGCAACGGGGAGGCGGGCGGGACTGTGAGGGATCCACAGGTAGCTATTGTATCCACCAGAAAAAGCATTACCGAAGGTAAGTAACTTGTTCTTCTGATGGATACAAACTCCCTGTGGATTCCTCAACTTATGAATAGAGTCCCAAAGCAGTACTGCACTTGGAGTTGGGTGCCCGTCTGATAACACCAAGAACTCCTGTAAAACAGATCACCCATAATGGCCATCCCTTCGAACCTCACCATCCAAGCAGTAATGCTTAGTGAAAGTGTGGAGGGACGTCCAATTTGCCGCATAACAAATGTCCACTACCGGGACTCCCCTTGCCAGGGCTGAAGTGGCCGACTTAGCCCTGGTGGAGTGAGCCCTGATTTCCTCAGGAGGAACTTTCTTTGCCAGTGAGTAGCAAACCTTTATACAAAGAATGACCCACCTGGAGATTGTTCTTTTATGGACTGCTCTGCCCTTCCGCTGACCAACATACCCCACAAACAGCTGATCCTCTAGGCGAAAGTCTTTCGTCCTCTCAATATAAAAACTGAGAGCCCTTCTAAGGTCCAATCAATGGAGTCTCTCTTCCTCTTTAGAGGGGTGGGGAGGAGGGTAGAAAGTGGGAAGGGTAATAGTCTGTCCCATATGAAAAGGAGTGACAGCTTTTGGCAAGAAAGCCACCCTGGTTTTCAGTACCACTTAATCAGGAAAAAAAAAGGTAAAGGGGGGCTTTACAGAAAGGGCTTGAAGCTCCCCAATCCTCCTAGCAGAGGTTATAGCAATAAGGAATACCGTCTTAAGAACCAAATACTTTAAAGGACATGAATGCATGGGCTCGAACGGTGAACCCATCAGAAATGTTAACACAAGATTTAAATTCCACTGAGGCATGTGAAAAGGCGTGGGGGGAAACTTATTAAGCAAGCCCTTAATAAACCTATTTACAATCGGAGATTTGAATAAAGAGGGCTGATCCGGGAGACAAAGAAAAGCCGATAGAGCAGCCAAATAACCTTTCATTGTAGCTACTGAACAGCCTTTCTTTGCTAAATCAAGAGCAAATAACAAAACATCGGAAAGGAGGGCTTTCAAGGGATCTTTCTGCTTCTCTCCACACCAACTAACAAATGTACCCCACCTATTGGCATAAATAGATTTAGTGGAGTGTCGCCTGGACGATAGAATAACATCCACTACATCCGGTGGGAGAGAAAAATAACTCAGATTGCCCCGTTCAATCTCCAGGCATGAAGGTGCAGGCTCTGGAGGTGGGGGGTGTAGAACCTGCCCCTGCGACTGCGAGAGGAGGTCTGCCCTGAGCAGGAAACGGAGCAGAGGGCACTTTGAGAGTTGTAGAAGGTCTGTGTACCACACCCTTCTCGGCCAATCCGGTGCAACCAAGATGACTTGGGTCCTGTCTTGGCGAATCTTCCTCAGGACCCGAGGAATCAAGGGTATGGGGGGTATGCGTAAAGCAACTGGCCGCCCCAGGGTATTTGAAACGCGCCCCCCAACGCTCCTTGCAACGGATACTGGAGACTGCAGAACGACGGGCAGTGTGCATTCTCCAGAGTGGTGAATAGATCTACCTGCGGAGACCCCCACATCTCGAAGATGTACCAGACTAGATCTGGATGGAGACGCCACTCGTGATCAGCCAAGAAGCGCCGACTGAGACTGTCTGCACGTACGTTCAGAACCCCGGCCAAATGATTTGCTATCAAGCAAATCTGATGGTCCTGAAACCATGACCAGAGCCGCAGAGCCTCTCTGCAGAGAAGGTACGACCCTACTCCTTCCTGCTTGTTTATGTACCACATCGCTGTAGTGTTGTCCATGAGGACTTGAACTGACTGACCGCGAAGGGGAGGGAGGAAAGCCTTGAGAGCCAGACGTATCGCCCACAGTTCCAACAGATTGATAGGAAACATCTGTTCCACCGGAGACCAATGACCCTTGATCTCCAGATTCCCCAGAGGAGCACGCCACCCTAGAGTGGAGGCATCCGTAACAACTGTGGCCACTGGAGGTGGTAGTGAGAACGGCCTTCCTAGGGAAAGGTTGCCGTCCACTGCCCACCACTGGAGATCTGCTGCAGTGTCCCTGGAGATCCTTATTGAATCCTCGAGATTCCCTTTGTGCTGAAACCACTGCCTTACTCCTCATATGCCAGTGCGCATGAGTGACCAACAGAATGAAAGAAGCAAACAGACCATGCAGACGTAAGACCTTGAGGACCAGAACAACCGCTCCATTTCGAAACATTGGAATCAGCGCCTGAATGTCCCGAATCCGCTGAGGCGGAGGGTAGGCCCAATACAATGTTGTATCCAGTACTGCCCCTATGAACAGGAGGCATTGAGAGGGCTCCAAGTGAGACTTGGGCACGTTTACCGAAAACCCCAGATCGAACAACAACTGGGTTGTCACCTGCAGGTGATGCAGCACCAACTCTAGAGACTTGGCTTTGATCAACCAATCGTCCAGGTAAGGGAATACCGCTATTCCTTTCCACCTGAGATGTGCTGCAACCACCAACATCACCTTTGTGAAGACTCGAGGTGCTGAAGTAAGCCCAAATGGAAGGACAGCAAACTAGTAGTGTTGCGACCCCACCACAAACCGGAGATACTTTCTGTGCGACTTGAGAATAGGGATGTGAAAGTACGCATCCTGCAAGTCGACAGACACCATCCAATCCTCATTGTTCAACGCCAAAAGTACCTGTGCCAGAGTCTGCATTTTAAATTTCTCCTGCTTGAGAAACCAATTAAAAATCTTCAGATCTAGGATAGGCCTCAGACGACTGTCCTTCTTGGGGTTCAGGAAATATCTTGAATAACAACCCTGACCTCTTTCCTGCTCCGGAACCAATTCTATCGCACCCTTTGATAGTATGGTCAGAACCTCCTGTTGCTACAACAGTAGATGGTCCTCTGAACAAAACGAGGAACGGGGGGTAAGGGAGGAGGGAACTCCAAAAAGGGGAGAGCCTATCCTTTTTCCACAATATTCAACACCCAGGAGTTTGCTGTTATCAACTCCCACTTGCGGAGAAAAGGACAAAGCCTTCCCCCAACAGGAGAAGCATGTTCGATAAAGTGGGGAAAACTAGGCCTGCCTTCCTTGCTGTTGTCCACCCACCAGAGGAAGAGGATGACAAAGAAGGGTGTTACTGGACTGCCCCTCTAGCCCTCCCACGCCCTCTAAAGGGTCGATGAGATGGATTGGCAGGCTGTTGGGCCGAGTACTGGGACATCCGAAAAACCGCCCCACGATCAAACCCTCTGAATCTGCAAAAATACCTATACGGAGCAGCAGGGGTAGCTTGTAAACCTAAGGATTTTGCAGTCGCTCAGCTCTCCTTAAAATATTCAAGGGCAGAGTCAGCTTTCTCTCCAAACAGCCATTCACCATCGAAGGGTAAGTCAAGTAAGGTGGTCTGTACATCCGAGGAGAATCGGAAGACCTCAGCCATGCATGCCTCCTTGTAGCAACAGAAGTCCCCATCGCCCTAGCAACTGAGTCTGTGGTATCAAGGCCAGACTGTATAATCTGCTGCGCCGCAGCCTGTTCATCCGAAAAGAGTGTTCCAAAAGACTTCTGTGCCTCCTGTGGCAGATCCCCGACCATAGCCTTGGCTGAATCCATGAGGGCATGGACTTACCTGCCCAGCACACAGGTAGCGTTCACAGCCTTAAGCGCCATGCTGCAAGACGAAAAGATCTTTTTTGAAGACTGCTCCATTCGTTTGGACTCCCTATCAGACGGGGCCACAGGGAACGAACCAGGAGCAGACTTTGTGGAGCAAGACGCTTGAACCACTAAACTCTCTGGGGTTGGGTGACGTGAGAGGAAACCAGGATCCTCGGGTGCCCCCCTATGTCTCCTTGCCACTGCTCTATTAACTGCTGGAGATGAAACTGGTTTCCTCCACAAGTCCATAATAGGCTCCAACAATGCCTCGTTGAATGGCAGCAAAGGATCAGCTGAGGATGTAGAGGGATGTAGCACCTCATTCAGCAGATTTGTCTTTACCTCTGCTGCAGATAAAGGCAGGTCTAAATAGTCCGCTACCTTTCTAATGACCGAGTGGAATGACGCTGCCTCCTCCGTAAACTCCCCCGGAGATGAAATGTCCTATTCTGGGGAAGTATCCAGTCCTCTGGCCGACCCCAATCCTTGGAATTCCTCCGAAGGCTCCATAAGCTCACCCTCTTCCAATTGTCGGTATTCTTCTTCTTCAAGAAGACGCAAGGCCTTTCTCCTAGATCTCAAGTGGGATTCTAACCTCGGAGTCGACATCGACTCCATCGACGCCGAATCCAGACCAGGCACAGAAGAAGTTGCATGGATCCGAGCATCATTCAGACCCGGTGCCGACACAGACTCCAACGGCGCCTCCTTCGGAGTCGGCTGGTATGCAGGTAACAGAGCCGGCTGGCCAGGGGATGGCAACAGCGCCACAGATCTAGATGGGGACGCCATATCTCGAGGAGACATCATCGTCGTCGACCCGGCACCCTCAACCGGGCAAAACGGCATAAACGGCTTAATCTGATATGGAGCTGGGGAGCCCAATGAAAAAGCAAAGGGCCCCGTGGGACCCGCCGGTGTACCAGCAGGGGCCATAGCCTGGAAAACAGCATACATGGCATTTAAAAATGCCGCCGGATCCGCTCCCGGAGCCGGGAAGGCAGGATAACGCTGTTCTTGATCCTGCTGCTGCACATCAGGCTCTTGTGGCCCCGGAGAAAACTGAGAGCTATGAGGAGCCACCTCATAGACTGACGGCGTCAGAGATACTTCTGGGCTCTGGGGCTACGGAGTCACAGTAGGGCTCACCCCCCAATTACTTCAACGTCGAGTTGATGGAGACCTCGACCTCGATCGGCTCCATGTCGATCGGCGCAGTGAACCATGACGGCGCCGAGAGTCATGCCGACGCCTCTTCTTATGCCTCCTAGAAGAGGCGTGAGATGAAGCCCTCTTGTAGCCCTTCTTATTAGCCTTCGCTAAGAAAAGCTTGGCCTCTCTTTCCTTAAGTGCCTTAGGATTCATACTCTGGCACAAACCACACCCCTCAACATCGTGCTCAGAGCTAAGACACCAAAGGCAGTTCTCATGCGGATCTGTGACCGACATCCTACCGCCACATTCACTACAAGGCTTGAAACCCGATTTTCTCGGGGGAGACATTGTAACAACCAAAGATACACACTGTCCAAAGAGCCAGGAAAAAAACGTTGGCGTCGAAGGCACGGAAAACAGGAAACTGACGTCAGCACGCCGATGAGGACCTCTTATTGGCACAGTGACATCAGACAGAGTCGCGTGGAGCCTTGCAATTGTGACGTCCTCGTCGACGTGGAGAGCTAGGAAGAGAA
Source organism: Pleurodeles waltl (assembly GCF_031143425.1). Lineage (NCBI taxonomy): Eukaryota > Metazoa > Chordata > Amphibia > Caudata > Salamandridae > Pleurodeles > Pleurodeles waltl. The sequence continues at coordinate 611,990,455 of NC_090446.1, read as the reverse complement.
CTTTCCGTCGAATGCTGGCGCAAGGATGAATTCATAAGGTGAGGAATCCACAGGTAGTTTGTATCCATTAGTAATATTGTTTTTCTCTTCAGTCCTACTGTGCAATTGGAATCCTTCATCACTACCACTGCTACTGCAGCTTGGAACCAAGTACTGAACATATGTAAATTCTGACCGTTCTGCCTTGTCTGCATTGCCACGCATGGATTACTTCTCTTGTTCTCAGCAAACCAGATTAACAGTCCGCTCAAGGTCCTCCTTAACTTCTGTCCCACTTAAACATGGCTGTAAAACTTGCCACCCAAAACCCTTTACGGGTCTACAGCCCTTTAGAATCCATGCTACTGATGGGTAATACTTGAAGGGAGGAATAACCCAGCTCTATACCACACTCACTCTGAACGCCCGATCTTCTAGGCTCACTCCCAAGAAGGGTTGAGGATGGGTGGTTTACTCCTGATTAAGTGGATTGGCAGGAGGTCTGCATGGCCCTTCGCGAGTTAGTAATATCATCTTGCCTACAAATGATCCAACTCCACTTCCGCCATGTCACAGATCTTACACCCTACTGCACACTGGAGGACAGGCTGAGTGACAACTCTAGCATGCCCATGATGTTACCAGAATGAAGCTGATTTCTAGCATATGACGTGGAAGTATTCGCAGACTGTCTCCTTCTGGGAGGGGATCGTACTACCCTATCCTACATACTGAAACGCCAAATCGCCCTAAAACCAAAGTGTGCCCTGTTGGGTGTCCTGGAAGTCACAGGTGACACAGGGAAGGGGAGGGGTGTAGACAATGGAGGGTATGGCCACCCTGGCAACAAAGAAGAGAACATCTGTGGGTGGAATCGCCCACACCTACCCTTCACTGGAATTCTAGGGAAAAGGAGTAGACTGGTGCGTACAACAGGACCTGCCTATTTATGCGAAGAGGGGCATTCCAAACATTCTAAAATATCATGTAAATGGTGGAAATACTATGGACTAGACTTTGTATCATGATATGTACTTTGATGCTTTGTATTATGATATTTACAACGTTGTATCGTGCATCGCCTGAGGTGCCTTGATTCCTGGGATATCTGTTCTTTGTGCCATTTAAGTTGGTACAAAACCTAATAAAATTTGACTATCCAAAAAAACCCTTTGTTATCTCTCAAAAGTACTACCTCTTCCTATCACTAACACGCCAGCTGGCTGTCAGCCCAAAACTGAGCCTCAGATATCAAGGGCAGGGGCAGGCAGGTGAAATGGGAGGGGGAGGAATGGAATAAATTACATTAAAAAAAACACAAAAAAACTTACTGTTCAGCTCTGCCGCCACCGTTCTCTCCTGCCGCCTCGCTGGCCCTCCATTCTTGTTATGGTGTCCCAGCACTGGCTGGGACACCAGAAGAGACTGCCCAACAGTCTGGGTGCTGCTTACATGCTAATCGTAGCATATAAGCAGCATCAGGATGGTCTGAGTGGCAGTGACTGCCACTCACACACAACCCTGAGGCCTGTGCAGTCTTTCCAGTCCAGCTGTGTACACAGCACAGCTGAAGAAACCTAAGTGTGCATGTGTGTTTGGACAGCCGTCTTAGGCCGTCCAAACACACATGCCCACTTAGGCCCATATTTATACTTTTTTAGCGCTGCATTTACGCAATTTTTTTTAATGCAAATTCGGTGCAAAACTAACTCCATATTTATACTTTGGCGCTAGACCTGTCTAGCGCCAAATATATGGAGTTAAAGTCATTTTTTGGATGTAGAAACCTACTTTGGGTCAATGAAATGCAAAGTAGGCGTTCCCGTGCAAAAAAATGACTCTATGGCCTTAGCACCATATTTATCCACCCGTGCCAAAATCACGCATGGGAGGGAGGAGGGGTCAAAAAATGGTACAAAGCTTGCTTTGCATAATTTTTTAACGCCTGGGTCAGGGCAGGTGTTAGGGGACCTGTGGGCCTATTTCCATGGTGGAACACCATGGAATACGCCCAGAGGTGTCCTCCCCAGGCCCCAGGGACACCCACACTAGAGGGACAGCAAAGGATGATGGACCCCATCCCAGGTAAGTATAGGTAAGTACAGGTAAGTAGTTCTGTTTTTCTTAAAGTGCCATTGGGGGCCCTGAAATGGGCCCCCCTAAATGACACTGGGTGCAATGGCCATGTCCAGGGGACCCTGGTCCCCGGTGCTGGCCATTGGGATGGAGGGCATGACTCCTGTCTTTTCTAAGACAGGAGTCATGTGGTATGGATGTTTTTGAGTCAGAAAATGACTCTAGGCAGGATAGAGTAATTTGTTTTTAACTCTAACCTGCCTAACGTCATTTTTTGGTGCAAAACTCCCTTCTTCAATACTGCCAGCCCCACCCGATTAACGCCATTTTTTTTACACTAGCCTACCCTTTGCACTGGCTTGCACCATTCCATAAATATGGTGCCCGGCTGGTGCACAGAAATGTGCTAAACGTTTTGGTGCAAAACTGAGTTAGTGAAGTTTTGCACCAAAAAGTATAAATCAGGGCCAGTGCACACAATTCCTCATCCCACCTCATGTGCCCCAACCCCGCCCCTCCCTGCACCTGCTGGCTGAGCCAACAGCAGAATAATAAAATAATATACAAATATTGTTTTATTTTTCTGCTGCTGGCTCTTAGCAAGTTGGGCGATGCTCCTCCACCACTGCGAAGGAGCCACCCTTGCTCTTACATAGTAGGAACAATCATCTTTAAAGGTTACTGCATAATTACCTTTCTTCTGCCCTTGCCCTTTATAACCTACGATCTGCCAACTAGAATCTTGTGGTCTAACCCAAACCACGAGAACCACTAAGATTTTGGTCCTTCCATCTACTTGACCCACTCCACTGGAACTCTATTCTTGCAATCATCCGAGTCACTGCCTCCATCAACATGTGCAAACCTAAATTAAAGAAACCTTTCCTGTCACAGGCAGGCACGATTCTGACCTCTCACAGAACTTGTAATGCAATTATGAAGATCTCAGTTAATTTGCTTTCGTGTTTATGTCTACATATTGTTTGCACAATAGTTGAAGATTTCAGTGATTTTGTATTCTTGAACAGATCTGTTTATCTCTGTGCTGCTCATATTTATATACCGTGTGCCTGTCCAATCATGTATCATATACTCTAATCCGGGGTTTCTGGTAACGATTCCCTGGTCAAGATATTATGCACCAATACTGTTCTATTTTAAAAAATAGGTGTGTTCGAAACATAATGGTACTACAAATACAAACCACTAATGTTAGAAATGGGGTTTTTGGATGGCAGTCAGGTTACCCCCTGTCCAAGCAAAAGCCCTCACTCTAGTCAGGGTAAGTCACACACAATCCAAGATTATCCTGTGCCCACCCTCTGGTAGCTTGGCATGAGCAGTCAGGCTTAACTTAGAAGGCAATGTGTAAAGTATTTGTGCAATAAATCATACAATACCACCATATAGCACCACAAAAATACACCACACAGTGTTTAGAAAAATATATAATATTTATCAGGATACTTGTAGGTCAAAAAGAATAAAGTTGCAATGGAAAATCGTAGAAATATCACAGGACAGTGATATAAAGTGTCTTAAGTCTTTAGAATATAAACAAAGTCTCTTTTAAGCACAAGTACCTGGTTGGGAGTGGAAAAATCTCCTCAGAGGGCCACCAGAGAAGAGGTGCGTGGAAAAAGGGTGTGTGCGTCGATTTCTCCCCAGCACACACGGACTTGCGTCGTTATTTTCCACGTGGGGAAGTCGGCGTCGTTTTCCGGCGCTCGGACAGTCTCTTTCTGTGGATCGCGGGGATTACCAGATGTCCCGGGTCTGTGCGTGGATTGTCCTGCTTGTTCTCCGGCTGCGCGTCGGTCTGCGGGGCTGCGCGCCGAAATTACGATCTCACGGCAGGCGTCGCGTCGATTTCTCCTCTGGATGTCGATCTGCTGGGCTGCGTGTTGAAATTACGATCTCACGGCAGGCGTCGCGTCGATTTCTCCTCTCGAGGTCGGGCGGCGTTGTCCTTGCGAGGCCGTGCGTCGGATTTTCGAGCGTCCCAAGAGCGTTGCGTCGATCAGTGTCGGTGTGCGCCGTTTTTCTCGCCGCGAAACCAGCTGTGCGTTGAAATTTTCAGCGCACGGAGCGTCCAAATAAAAGAGAGAAGTCTTTTTGGTCCTGAGACTTCAGGGAACAGGAGGCAAGCTCTATCCAAGCCCTTGGAGAGCACTTTTCACAGCCAGACAAGAGTTCAGCAAGGCAGCAGGGCAACAGCAAGGCAGCAGTCCTTTGTAGAAAGCAGACAGGTGAGTCCTTTGAGCAGCCAGGCAGTTCTTCTTGGCAGGATGTAGTTTCTGGTTCAGGTTCCTTCTCCAGCAAGTGTCTGATGAGGTAGGGCAGAGGCCCTGTTTTATACCCAAATGTGCCTTTGAAGTGGGGGAGACTTCAAAGAGTGCCTAAGAAGTGCACCAGGTCCCCTTTCAGTTCAATCCTGTCTGCCAGGGTCCCAGTAGGGGGTGTGGCAGTCCTTTGTGTGAGAGCAGGCCCTCCACCCTCCCAGCCCAGGAAGACCCATTCAAAATGCAGATGTATGTAAGTGAGGCTGAGTACCCTGTGTTTGGGGTGTGTCTGAGTGAATGCACAAGGAGCTGTCAACCAAGCCCAGCCAGACGTGGATTGTAAGGCACAGAAGGATTTAAGTGCAAAGAAATGCCCAATTTCTAGAATAGTAATAATAAATCCGACTTCACCAGTCAGTAGGACTTTGTATTACCATTCTGGCCATACTAAATATGACCTTCCTGCTCCTTTCAGATCAGCAGCTGCCACTTCAACAGTGTATGAGGGCAGCCCCAATGTTAGCCTATGAAGGAAGCAGGCCTCACAGCAGTGTAAAAACGAATTTATGAGTTTTACACTACCAGGACATATAACTACACAGGCACATGTCCTGCCTTTTACCTACACAGCACCCTGCTCTAGGGGTTACCTAGGGCACACATTAGAGGTGACTTATATGTAGAAAAAGGGGAGTTCTTGGTTTGGCAAGTACTTTTAAATGCCAAGTCGAAGTGGCAGTGAAACTGCACACACAGGCCTTGCAATGGCAAGCCTGAGACAAGGTTAAGGTAGCTACTTAAGTGGGTGGCACAACCAGTGCTGCAGGTCCACTAGTAGCATTTAATCTACAGGCCCTAGGCACAGGTAGTGCACATTATCAGGGACTTATAAGTAAATTAAATAGTCCAATCAGGTATGATTCCAGGTTACCATGTTTTAGGGGAGAGAGCATATGCACTTAAGCCCTGGTTAGCAGGGGTAAAGTGTGCAGAATCTATAAACCAGCAAAAACAGTGTCCAAAAAGTGGAGGGAGGCAGGCAAAAAGTTAGGGGTGACTACCCTAAGGCTGTCAGGTCTAACATGTGTCCCCCCCAGCTGAAAGTGGGGAGAGCTACCCGACCTCCTGGGAGCTCTCATCGCTAAGGCGGAAGTACCTGGAGAGACCATCAGCATTGGCGTGGTCAACCCCTGGGCGATGTTCCACCGTAAAGTCCATCCCCTGTAGGGAAATGGACCACCTCAAGAGTTTTGGATTCTCACCCCTCATCTGCATGAGCCATCTGAGGGGCCTGTGGTCTGTCTGAACCCGGAAGTGAGTCCCAAACAGGTAGGGTCTTAGCTTATTCAGTGCCCAGACCACAGCAAAAGCTTCTCTCTCAATAGCACTCCACCTCTGTTCCCGTGGTAATAGTCTTCTGCTAATAAAGACTACCGGTTGATCTCTGCCCTCCTCATTCAGCTGTGCTAGGACTGCCCCTATGCCATGCTCTGAAGCGTCGGTCTGCACGATAAATTCCTGGGAGTAGTCAGGGGCCATGAGTACGGGGGCCGTGCACATGGCTTCCTTCAGGGCGTCAAAGGCTTTCTGACAAGCCTCTGTCCAATTCACCAACCTAGGTTGTTTCTTGGAAGTGAGTTCTGTCAAGGGTGTTACAATGGTACCATAGCCCTTGACAAACCTGCGGTAGTATCCTGTGAGGCCTAAAAAGGCTCTCACCTCAGTCTGTGTTCGTGGGGGTTGCCAGGCCTTGATAGTTTCAATCTTGGCCTGGAGTGGCTGCACCTTGCCACCACCCACTAGGGGTCCCAAGTACACCACGGAACCCTGCCCAATCTGGCTCTTACTGGCCTTGATGGTCAGACCTGCCTGTTGCAGGGCCTGAAGCACCTCCTTGAGGTGAAGCAAGTGTTCCTCCCAGCTGGAACTGTAGACAGCTATGTCATCCAGGTAGGCTGCACAGAAGGCATCCTTGCCAGCTAGGACCCCGTTAACCAACCGTTGGAAGGTAGCGGGGGCATTTTTCAACCCAAACGGCATCACCCGGAACTGGTAATGGCCATCAGGGGTGGAGAATGCAGATCTTTCCTTGGCCCCCTCAGTCAGGGCGATCGGCCAGTACCCTGAAGTAAGATCAAACGTACTCAGGAACTTGGCAGCGCCTAGTCTGTCCACGAGCTCATCAGCTCGGGGGATGGGGTGAGCATCAGTCCGTGTGACTGAGTTGAGACCCCGGTAGTCCACACAGAACCGGAGTTCTGGCTTCGCACCTGGGGCAGTAGCCTTAGGGACCAACACCACTGGGCTGGCCCAGGGACTACTGGATTTCTCAATAACCCCTAGAGTCAACATCTTGGAGACCTCCTCCTTGATGCTGGCCTTCACCTTATCCGACAACCTGTAAATTTTGTTTTTCACAGGGAGACTGTCACCAGTGTCAATATCATGAACACAGAGGTGGGTCAGTCCAGGAGTAAGGGAGAACAGGGGGGAGAACTGCTCCAACAGCTCATAGCAGTCTCCTTTCTGATTTAGAGTCAGGGAGTCAGACAGAATGACCCCGCTTACTGACCCATCACCTTCTTCGGCAGAGAGGAGGTCGGGGAGAGGTTCACTCTCCTCTTCCGTTCCTTCATCTGTGACCAGAAGCATGTTGATCTCCGACCTCTCAAAATGAGCTTTTAGTCGGTTCACATGGAGCACCCTTAGGGGATTCCTAGGGGTTTGGAGGTCCACTAGGTAAGTGGCCTCCCCTTTCCGCTCCTTTATTTCAAATGGGCCGGACCAGCGGTCCTGGAGAGCTCTGGGCTCTACTGGCTCCATTACCCACACTTTGTCTCCAGGTTGAAACTCTACCAGGGTGGCCTTCTGGTCATACCATTGTTTCATCACCTCTTGACTGGCCTCAAGGTTATCTTGGGCTTCTTTCCAGAAGCGGGTCATCTGGTTGCGGAGGGCCAACATATAGCTGACCACATCCTGCGGGGGTGTCTTTGGAGCTTTCTCCAATCCCTCCTGGACAATGCTTAAGGGTCCCCTGACAGGGTACCCGTAGAGAAGTTCAAAGGGACTGAACCCTACCCCCCTCTGGGGGACCTCTCTGTAAGCAAAGAGAAGGCATGGTAAGAGGACGTCCCACTTACGCCTCATGGCCTCAGGGAGGCCACCAATCATGCCTTTCAGGGTCTTGTTGAATCTCTCCACAAGACCATTAGACTGGGGGTGATAGGGTGTGGTGAACTTGTAAGTTACACCACACGCATCCCACAGAGACTTCATGTATGCAGACATGAAGTTAGGGCCTCTGTCAGACACTATTTCCTTGGGGAATCCCACACGGGTAAATATCCCCATCAGGGTTCTGGCCACCACTTGTGCAGTTATGGTCCTCAGAGGGATTGCCTCTGGGTAACGGGTGGCATGGTCCACCAAAACCAGGATGAACCTGTTGCCTAAGGCAGTTTTGGGGTCCAAGGGACCAACAATGTCTATGCCCACCCTTTCAAAGGGGGTGCCAACGACAGGAAGTGGGATCAGGGGGGTTTTAACCCTTTTTCCTGCTTTACCACTGGCCTGGCAGGTAGGACAGGATCTGCAGAACTTATCTGAGTGTGTCCTCATTTTGGGCCAATAAAAGTGGGTGACAAGCCTGTTAAAGGTCTTGCCCTGCCCCAAATGTCCTGCCAGGGGAATGTCGTGAGCCAGACCCAGTAGGAAGGTTCGGTAACATTGGGGGACCACCAGCATACGTGCTGCCCCAAAGCCCGGAACCTTAGGCTCACTGTAGAGGAGATCATTCTCCCAATATAGGTGGTGATCGCCAGAGGCGTCGCCTGCTGCCTGGTTTGAGGCTTGTTTCCTCAAACCTTCCAGAGTGGGACATTCTTTCTGCGCCTTGCAGAATTCCTCCCTGGTGGGTCCACCCTCAACTTGCCAGCCAGCAAGCTCAGGTAAGTCACCTAGGGCGGCAATGTCTTCCCCAGTTGGCTCGGGAGCCTCCTCCTCAGGAGCCCCGTCAGCTACTGTGGGAACTTCTGGGGCTGGTTTCCCGCACCCCTGGTCCCTCCTCCTGGCAGCTCTCTGGGCCATCGTTCCAGGCTCCAGATGCCCTTGACTTCCCTTGCGGTCAGCCATGGACCGTGTGGTCATGCAGACCCACTCAGGTAACCCTAACATCTCCAGGTGAGACCTGAGCTCCACTTCTTTCCAAGCAGTGTGCTCAAGATCATTGCCTAACAGACAATCTACAGGCATGGCAGGACTCACAGCTACTTTCAGAGTACCAGAGACCCCCCCCCACTCAAAGGGAACCAGAGCCACCGGTAGGTGACTCTCGCGATTGTCAGCGACTCTGACCTGGTGGAATGTATTAGGTACTATCTGCTCTGTTGACACCAGCTGACTCTTGATAGTAGTCATACTGGCTCCTGTGTCACGCAGAGCCTCCACCTTCTGCCTATCAATGGTGACCCACTGCCGGTACTTGGAAGTATTTCTGGGCATGTGGGCCTTGGGCACCATTTCTCCTTCTCCCAGGGACACTAGGGAAATCTCTACCTGCTCCCCAAAGCTACTTGGGTCCATCTCCCCCCGAGCGCTACACTAGTCAACCCAGGTGCCTGTCCAGTAGTGGACGGTGCCCTCTTGGGGCACTGTGGATCGCCTTTGTAGTGACCATACTGGTAACACTCCATGCATTTGGGGCTAGATTTCCCTGACTTGTCATATGTCCCTGGCTTTTTCCCAAATTTGGAAAAGGAAGGGTTGCCACCCCCTCCCTGGGAATTCTTTTGGGGGCCTTTAGAGAGTTCCTTATCTGCAAGTTTATCTCCCCCCTCTTTCTTCTGTTGGGAACCCTGACCACCTTTGTGGGAGTCCCCCCCAGGTACCTTCTTGGACACTCTGGTGCTAACCCAGAGGTCCGCCTCCTCAGCAAGCTTCCTGGGATCAGTCAGCTTACTATCCACTAGGTGCTGGCGCAAATCTGTATAAGTAACATTAAGCATATGCTCTCTCAGAATCAAGTCATATAAACCTTTATAATCTGCTACTTTGTTGCCCCGCACCCATCCATTCAGTGCCTTACTGGAGAAATCAAAGAAATCTACCCATGTTTGTGTGGTTTGTTTGGTGCTGTCCCTGAACCTCTGACGGTATCCCTCAGGGGTCAGCCCAAACTTGGCAAGTAAAATGGCTTTCTGAAGTGGGTATGTGTTTTGATCAGGTTGATCCAATGTGAGAAGTGTGTCCCTCCCCAATGGCGGCACATAACCCCACATAGCTACCCCCCATTGCCCTTCAGGAACCTCATGAGCCCTTAGTGCAACTTCATAAGCAGCTAACCATTTATCTATGTCATCTCCCACCACAAAACTGGGCACCACATTTTTGGGTATACAAACCTTCTTTTCTCCAGCAGGTCCTGTCTGTATGCTGCCACCATTATTGCTGGATTCAGACTGTCTCGCCTTGATCTCCAGCTCCTTGAGACTCAGTTCATGAGCCAACAATAGTTTCTTTTCAGCCAAAGCTCTTTCAGCTTCCACTTGTTTGGCTGCTCTTTCAGCTTCTGCTTGTTTGGCTGCTCTTTCAGCTTCTGCTTGCTTGGCTGTTCCTTCAGCTTCAATCTGTTTGGCTGCTCTTTCAGCCTCAGCTTGTTTGGCTTCTCTCTCTGCCCTTCTCTCCTCCTGTTGAGCCTCAATTTTCAGTTTTGCCATTTGCAATTGGAACTCCCTTTCCTCTCTCCTTTCCTCTGCGGTCAGGCTTTGCATAGAGACACTGCTCCCTGGTCTGGAAGGGGGCACAATTGCAGTGGTAACACCATCCACAGATAGTGAAAATTCCTCTGAGGTGCCATTTTCTGGCTCCTCTTCCTCATCATCCTCTAAATGGGCTTCTGCCCAGGCCCTCAGCGCCACTTGAAAGTCCTCCTTTCTGGAGGCCCCTTGGGTGGGTACACCTCAGTGCCCTGCAGAATCCTCTTAGTTGTTTGACCGTATATGTATCCAACTGGACTAGGTCAAAGTCCCCTGTCTGAGACCCAGTCAGAGACATGTTGAGTGAGGATTTAGTTTTTGAAAATTGTCAGGAAAAAATCAGGTTTTCAAAAAGAGATAAAAACCAAGTTGACCTTCAACTGTGGGTAGGTAGTGAAATACTTAGCTACTGTATGTCACTGCACAAATACAAGTCCTATCCTCACCGCTGATCACCAATGTTAGAAATGGGGTTTTTGGTTGGCAGTCAGGTTACCCCCTGTCCAAGCAAAAGCCCTCACTCTAGTCAGGGTAAGTCACACACAATCCAAGATTATCCTGTGCCCACCCTCTGGTAGCTTGGCACGAGCAGTCAGGCTTAACTTAGAAGGCAATGTGTAAAGTATTTGTGCAATAAATCATACAATACCACCATATAGCACCACAAAAATACACCACACAGTGTTTAGAAAAATATATAATATTTATCAGGATACTTGTAGGTCAAAAAGAATAAAGTTGCAATGGAAAATCGTAGAAATATCACAGGACAGTGATATAAAGTGTCTTAAGTCTTTAGAATATAAACAAAGTCTCTTTTAAGCACAAGTACCTGGTTGGGAGTGGAAAAATCTCCTCAGAGGGCCACCAGAGAAGAGGTGCGTGGAAAAAGGGTGTGTGCGTCGATTTCTCCCCAGCACACACGGACTTGCATCGTTATTTTCCACGCGGGGAAGTCGGCGTCGTTTTCCGGCGCTCGGACAGTCTCTTTCTGTGGATCGCGGGGATTACCAGATGTCCCGGGTCTGTGCGTGGATTGTCCTGCTTGTTCTCCGGCTGTGCGTCGGTCTGCGGGGCTGCGCGTCGAAATTACGATCTCACGGCAGGCGTCGCGTCGATTTCTCCTCTGGATGTCGATCTGCGGGGCTGCGCGTTGAAATTACGATCTCACGGCAGGCGTCGCGTCGATTTCTCCTCTCGAGGTCGGGCGGCGTTGTCCTTGCGAGGCCGTGCGTCGGATTTTCGAGCGTCCCAAGAGCGTTGCGTCGATCAGCGTCGGTGTGCGCCGTTTTTCTCGCCGCGGAACCAGCTGTGCGTTGAAATTTTCAGCGCACGGAGCGTCCAAATAAAAGAGAGAAGTCTTTTTGGTCCTGAGACTTCAGGGAACAGGAGGCAAGCTCTATCCAAGCCCTTGGAGAGCACTTTTCACAGCCAGACAAGAGTTCAGCAAGGCAGCAGGGCAACAGCAAGGCAGCAGTCCTTTGTAGAAAGCAGACAGGTGAGTCCTTTGAGCAGCCAGGCAGTTCTTCTTGGCAGGATGTAGTTTCTGGTTCAGGTTCCTTCTCCAGCAAGTGTCTGATGAGGTAGGGCAGAGGCCCTGTTTTATACCCAAATGTGCCTTTGAAGTGGGGGAGACTTCAAAGAGTGGCTAAGAAGTGCACCAGGTCCCCTTTCAGTTCAATCCTGTCTGCCAGGGTCCCAGTAGGGGGTGTGGCAGTCCTTTGTGTGAGAGCAGGCCCTCCACCCTCCCAGCCCAGGAAGACCCATTCAAAATGCAGATGTATGCAAGTGAGGCTGAGTACCCTGTGTTTGGGGTGTGTCTGAGTGAATGCACAAGGAGCTGTCAACCAAGCCCAGCCAGACGTGGATTGTAAGGCACAGAAGGATTTAAGTGCAAAGAAATGCTCACTTTCTAAAAGTGGCATTTCTAGAATAGTAATAATAAATCCGACTTCACCAGTCAGTAGGACTTTGTATTACCATTCTGGCCATACTAAATATGACCTTCCTGCTCCTTTCAGATCAGCAGCTGCCACTTCAACAGTGTATGAGGGCAGCCCCAATGTTAGCCTATGAAGGGAGCAGGCCTCACAGCAGTGTAAAAACGAATTTATGAGTTTTACACTACCAGGACATATAACTACACAGGTACATGTCCTGCCTTTTACCTACACAGCACCCTGCTCTAGGGGTTACCTAGGGCACACATTAGAGGTGACTTATATGTAGAAAAAGGGGAGTTCTTGGTTTGGCAAGTACTTTTAAATGCCAAGTCGAAGTGGCAGTGAAACTGCACACACAGGCCTTGCAATGGCAAGCCTGAGACAAGGTTAAGGTAGCTACTTAAGTGGGTGGCACAACCAGTGCTGCAGGTCCACTAGTAGCATTTAATCTACAGGCCCTAGGCACAGGTAGTGCACATTATCAGGGACTTATAAGTAAATTAAATAGTCCAATCAGGTATGATTCCAGGTTACCATGTTTTAGGGGAGAGAGCATATGCACTTAAGCCCTGGTTAGCAGGGGTAAAGTGCGCAGAATCTATAAACCAGCAAAAACAGTGTCCAAAAAGTGGAGGAAGGCAGGCAAAAAGTTAGGGGTGACTACCCTAAGGCTGTCAGGTCTAACATGTGTCCCCCCCAGCTGAAAGTGGGGAGAGCTACCCGACCTCCTGGGAGCTCTCATCGCTAAGGCGGAAGTACCTGGAGAGACCATCAGCATTGGCGTGGTCAACCCCTGGGCGATGTTCCACCGTAAAGTCCATCCCCTGTAGGGAAATGGACCACCTCAAGAGTTTTGGATTCTCACCCCTCATCTGCATGAGCCATCTGAGGGGCCTGTGGTCTGTCTGAACCCGGAAGTGAGTCCCAAACAGGTAGGGTCTTAGCTTATTCAGTGCCCAGACCACAGCAAAAGCTTCTCTCTCAATAGCACTCCACCTCTGTTCCCGTGGTAATAGTCTTCTGCTAATAAAGACTACCGGTTGATCTCTGCCCTCCTCATTCAGCTGTGCTAGGACTGCCCCTATGCCATGCTCTGAAGCGTCGGTCTGCACGATAAATTCCTGGGAGTAGTCAGGGGCCATGAGTACGGGGGCCGTGCACATGGCTTCCTTCAGGGCGTCAAAGGCTTTCTGACAAGCCTCTGTCCAATTCACCAACCTAGGTTGTTTCTTGGAAGTGAGTTCTGTCAAGGGTGTTACAATGGTACCATAGCCCTTGACAAACCTGCGGTAGTATCCTGTGAGGCCTAAAAAGGCTCTCACCTCAGTCTGTGTTCGTGGGGGTTGCCAGGCCTTGATAGTTTCAATCTTGGCCTGGAGTGGCTGCACCTTGCCACCACCCACTAGGGGTCCCAAGTACACCACGGAACCCTGCCCAATCTGGCTCTTACTGGCCTTGATGGTCAGACCTGCCTGTTGCAGGGCCTGAAGCACCTCCTTGAGGTGAAGCAAGTGTTCCTCCCAGCTGGAACTGTAGACAGCTATGTCATCCAGGTAGGCTGCACAGAAGGCATCCTTGCCAGCTAGGACCCCGTTAACCAACCGTTGGAAGGTAGCGGGGGCATTTTTCAACCCAAACGGCATCACCCGGAACTGGTAATGGCCATCAGGGGTGGAGAATGCAGATCTTTCCTTGGCCCCCTCAGTCAGGGCGATCGGCCAGTACCCTGAAGTAAGATCAAACGTACTCAGGAACTTGGCAGCGCCTAGTCTGTCCACGAGCTCATCAGCTCGGGGGATGGGGTGAGCATCAGTCCGTGTGACTGAGTTGAGACCCCGGTAGTCCACACAGAACCGGAGTTCTGGCTTCGCACCTGGGGCAGTAGCCTTAGGGACCAACACCACTGGGCTGGCCCAGGGACTACTGGATTTCTCAATAACCCCTAGAGTCAACATCTTGGAGACCTCCTCCTTGATGCTGGCCTTCACCTTATCCGACAACCTGTAAATTTTGTTTTTCACAGGGAGACTGTCACCAGTGTCAATATCATGAACACAGAGGTGGGTCAGTCCAGGAGTAAGGGAGAACAGGGGGGAGAACTGCTCCAACAGCTCATAGCAGTCTCCTTTCTGATTTAGAGTCAGGGAGTCAGACAGAATGACCCCGCTTACTGACCCATCACCTTCTTGGGCAGAGAGGAGGTCGGGGAGAGGTTCACTCTCCTCTTCCGTTCCTTCATCTGTGACCAGAAGCATGTTGATCTCCGACCTCTCAAAATGAGCTTTTAGTCGGTTCACATGGAGCACCCTTAGGGGATTCCTAGGGGTTTGGAGGTCCACTAGGTAAGTGGCCTCCCCTTTCCGCTCCTTTATTTCAAATGGGCCGGACCAGCGGTCCTGGAGAGCTCTGGGCTCTACTGGCTCCATTACCCACACTTTGTCTCCAGGTTGAAACTCTACCAGGGTGGCCTTCTGGTCATACCATTGTTTCATCACCTCTTGACTGGCCTCAAGGTTATCTTGGGCTTCTTTCCAGAAGCGGGTCATCTGGTTGCGGAGGGCCAACATATAGCTGACCACATCCTGCGGGGGTGTCTTTGGAGCTTTCTCCAATCCCTCCTGGACAATGCTTAAGGGTCCCCTGACAGGGTACCCGTAGAGAAGTTCAAAGGGACTGAACCCTACCCCCCTCTGGGGGACCTCTCTGTAAGCAAAGAGAAGGCATGGTAAGAGGACGTCCCACTTACGCCTCATGGCCTCAGGGAGGCCACCAATCATGCCTTTCAGGGTCTTGTTGAATCTCTCCACAAGACCATTAGACTGGGGGTGATAGGGTGTGGTGAACTTGTAAGTTACACCACACGCATCCCACAGAGACTTCATGTATGCAGACATGAAGTTAGGGCCTCTGTCAGACACTATTTCCTTGGGGAATCCCACACGGGTAAATATCCCCATCAGGGTTCTGGCCACCACTTGTGCAGTTATGGTCCTCAGAGGGATTGCCTCTGGGTAACGGGTGGCATGGTCCACCAAAACCAGGATGAACCTGTTGCCTAAGGCAGTTTTGGGGTCCAAGGGACCAACAATGTCTATGCCCACCCTTTCAAAGGGGGTGCCAACGACAGGAAGTGGGATCAGGGGGGTTTTAACCCTTTTTCCTGCTTTACCACTGGCCTGGCAGGTAGGACAGGATCTGCAGAACTTATCTGAGTGTGTCCTCATTTTGGGCCAATAAAAGTGGGTGACAAGCCTGTTAAAGGTCTTGCCCTGCCCCAAATGTCCTGCCAGGGGAATGTCGTGAGCCAGACCCAGTAGGAAGGTTCGGTAACATTGGGGGACCACCAGCATACGTGCTGCCCCAAAGCCCGGAACCTTAGGCTCACTGTAGAGGAGATCATTCTCCCAATATAGGTGGTGATCGCCAGAGGCGTCGCCTGCTGCCTGGTTTGAGGCTTGTTTCCTCAAACCTTCCAGAGTGGGACATTCTTTCTGCGCCTTGCAGAATTCCTCCCTGGTGGGTCCACCCTCAACTTGCCAGCCAGCAAGCTCAGGTAAGTCACCTAGGGCGGCAATGTCTTCCCCAGTTGGCTCGGGAGCCTCCTCCTCAGGAGCCCCGTCAGCTACTGTGGGAACTTCTGGGGCTGGTTTCCCGCACCCCTGGTCCCTCCTCCTGGCAGCTCTCTGGGCCATCGTTCCAGGCTCCAGATGCCCTTGACTTCCCTTGCGGTCAGCCATGGACCGTGTGGTCATGCAGACCCACTCAGGTAACCCTAACATCTCCAGGTGAGACCTGAGCTGAGCAGGCATGGCAGGACTCACAGCTACTTTCAGAGTACCAGAGACCCCCCCCCACTCAAAGGGAACCAGAGCCACCGGTAGGTGACTCTCGCGATTGTCAGCGACTCTGACCTGGTGGAATGTATTAGGTACTATCTGCTCTGTTGACACCAGCTGACTCTTGATAGTAGTCATACTGGCTCCTGTGTCACGCAGAGCCTCCACCTTCTGCCTATCAATGGTGACCCACTGCCGGTACTTGGAAGTATTTCTGGGCATGTGGGCCTTGGGCACCATTTCTCCTTCTCCCAGGGACACTAGGGAAATCTCTACCTGCTCCCCAAAGCTACTTGGGTCCATCTCCCCCCGAGCGCTACACTAGTCAACCCAGGTGCCTGTCCAGTAGTGGACGGTGCCCTCTTGGGGCACTGTGGATCGCCTTTGTAGTGACCATACTGGTAACACTCCATGCATTTGGGGCTAGATTTCCCTGACTTGTCATATGTCCCTGGCTTTTTCCCAAATTTGGAAAAGGAAGGGTTGCCACCCCCTCCCTGGGAATTCTTTTGGGGGCCTTTAGAGAGTTCCTTATCTGCAAGTTTATCTCCCCCCTCTTTCTTCTGTTGGGAACCCTGACCACCTTTGTGGGAGTCCCCCCCAGGTACCTTCTTGGACACTCTGGTGCTAACCCAGAGGTCCGCCTCCTCAGCAAGCTTCCTGGGATCAGTCAGCTTACTATCCACTAGGTGCTGGCGCAAATCTGTATAAGTAACATTAAGCATATGCTCTCTCAGAATCAAGTCATATAAACCTTTATAATCTGCTACTTTGTTGCCCCGCACCCATCCATTCAGTGCCTTACTGGAGAAATCAAAGAAATCTACCCATGTTTGTGTGGTTTGTTTGGTGCTGTCCCTGAACCTCTGACGGTATCCCTCAGGGGTCAGCCCAAACTTGGCAAGTAAAATGGCTTTCTGAAGTGGGTATGTGTTTTGATCAGGTTGATCCAATGTGAGAAGTGTGTCCCTCCCTAATGGCGGCACATAACCCCACATAGCTACCCCCCATTGCCCTTCAGGAACCTCATGAGCCCTTAGTGCAACTTCATAAGCAGCTAACCATTTATCTATGTCATCTCCCACCACAAAACTGGGCACCACATTTTTGGGTATACAAACCTTCTTTTCTCCAGCAGGTCCTGTCTGTATGCTGCCACCATTATTGCTGGATTCAGACTGTCTCGCCTTGATCTCCAGCTCCTTGAGACTCAGTTCATGAGCCAACAATAGTTTCTTTTCAGCCAAAGCTCTTTCAGCTTCCACTTG
This sequence comes from Pleurodeles waltl, assembly GCF_031143425.1. Lineage (NCBI taxonomy): Eukaryota > Metazoa > Chordata > Amphibia > Caudata > Salamandridae > Pleurodeles > Pleurodeles waltl. The sequence continues at coordinate 611,973,315 of NC_090446.1, read as the reverse complement.
TTTGGCTGCTCTTTCAGCTTCTGCTTGTTTGGCTGCTCTTTCAGCTTCTGCTTGCTTGGCTGTTCCTTCAGCTTCAATCTGTTTGGCTGCTCTTTCAGCCTCAGCTTGTTTGGCTTCTCTCTCTGCCCTTCTCTCCTCCTGTTGAGCCTCAATTTTCAGTTTTGCCATTTGCAATTGGAACTCCCTTTCCTCTCTCCTTTCCTCTGCGGTCAGGCTTTGCATAGAGACACTGCTCCCTGGTCTGGAAGGGGGCACAATTGCAGTGGTAACACCATCCACAGATAGTGAAAATTCCTCTGAGGTGCCATTTTCTGGCTCCTCTTCCTCATCATCCTCTAAATGGGCTTCTGCCCAGGCCCTCAGCGCCACTTGAAAGTCCTCCTTTCTGGAGGCCCCTTGGGTGGGTACACCTCAGTGCCCTGCAGAATCCTCTTAGTTGTTTGACCGTATATGTATCCAACTGGACTAGGTCAAAGTCCCCTGTCTGAGACCCAGTCAGAGACATGTTGAGTGAGGATTTAGTTTTTGAAAATTGTCAGGAAAAAATCAGGTTTTCAAAAAGAGATAAAAACCAAGTTGACCTTCAACTGTGGGTAGGTAGTGAAATACTTAGCTACTGTATGTCACTGCACAAATACAAGTCCTATCCTCACCGCTGATCACCAATGTTAGAAATGGGGTTTTTGGTTGGCAGTCAGGTTACCCCCTGTCCAAGCAAAAGCCCTCACTCTAGTCAGGGTAAGTCACACACAATCCAAGATTATCCTGTGCCCACCCTCTGGTAGCTTGGCACGAGCAGTCAGGCTTAACTTAGAAGGCAATGTGTAAAGTATTTGTGCAATAAATCATACAATACCACCATATAGCACCACAAAAATACACCACACAGTGTTTAGAAAAATATATAATATTTATCAGGATACTTGTAGGTCAAAAAGAATAAAGTTGCAATGGAAAATCGTAGAAATATCACAGGACAGTGATATAAAGTGTCTTAAGTCTTTAGAATATAAACAAAGTCTCTTTTAAGCACAAGTACCTGGTTGGGAGTGGAAAAATCTCCTCAGAGGGCCACCAGAGAAGAGGTGCGTGGAAAAAGGGTGTGTGCGTCGATTTCTCCCCAGCACACACGGACTTGCATCGTTATTTTCCACGCGGGGAAGTCGGCGTCGTTTTCCGGCGCTCGGACAGTCTCTTTCTGTGGATCGCGGGGATTACCAGATGTCCCGGGTCTGTGCGTGGATTGTCCTGCTTGTTCTCCGGCTGTGCGTCGGTCTGCGGGGCTGCGCGTCGAAATTACGATCTCACGGCAGGCGTCGCGTCGATTTCTCCTCTGGATGTCGATCTGCGGGGCTGCGCGTTGAAATTACGATCTCACGGCAGGCGTCGCGTCGATTTCTCCTCTCGAGGTCGGGCGGCGTTGTCCTTGCGAGGCCGTGCGTCGGATTTTCGAGCGTCCCAAGAGCGTTGCGTCGATCAGCGTCGGTGTGCGCCGTTTTTCTCGCCGCGGAACCAGCTGTGCGTTGAAATTTTCAGCGCACGGAGCGTCCAAATAAAAGAGAGAAGTCTTTTTGGTCCTGAGACTTCAGGGAACAGGAGGCAAGCTCTATCCAAGCCCTTGGAGAGCACTTTTCACAGCCAGACAAGAGTTCAGCAAGGCAGCAGGGCAACAGCAAGGCAGCAGTCCTTTGTAGAAAGCAGACAGGTGAGTCCTTTGAGCAGCCAGGCAGTTCTTCTTGGCAGGATGTAGTTTCTGGTTCAGGTTCCTTCTCCAGCAAGTGTCTGATGAGGTAGGGCAGAGGCCCTGTTTTATACCCAAATGTGCCTTTGAAGTGGGGGAGACTTCAAAGAGTGGCTAAGAAGTGCACCAGGTCCCCTTTCAGTTCAATCCTGTCTGCCAGGGTCCCAGTAGGGGGTGTGGCAGTCCTTTGTGTGAGAGCAGGCCCTCCACCCTCCCAGCCCAGGAAGACCCATTCAAAATGCAGATGTATGCAAGTGAGGCTGAGTACCCTGTGTTTGGGGTGTGTCTGAGTGAATGCACAAGGAGCTGTCAACCAAGCCCAGCCAGACGTGGATTGTAAGGCACAGAAGGATTTAAGTGCAAAGAAATGCTCACTTTCTAAAAGTGGCATTTCTAGAATAGTAATAATAAATCCGACTTCACCAGTCAGTAGGACTTTGTATTACCATTCTGGCCATACTAAATATGACCTTCCTGCTCCTTTCAGATCAGCAGCTGCCACTTCAACAGTGTATGAGGGCAGCCCCAATGTTAGCCTATGAAGGGAGCAGGCCTCACAGCAGTGTAAAAACGAATTTATGAGTTTTACACTACCAGGACATATAACTACACAGGTACATGTCCTGCCTTTTACCTACACAGCACCCTGCTCTAGGGGTTACCTAGGGCACACATTAGAGGTGACTTATATGTAGAAAAAGGGGAGTTCTTGGTTTGGCAAGTACTTTTAAATGCCAAGTCGAAGTGGCAGTGAAACTGCACACACAGGCCTTGCAATGGCAAGCCTGAGACAAGGTTAAGGTAGCTACTTAAGTGGGTGGCACAACCAGTGCTGCAGGTCCACTAGTAGCATTTAATCTACAGGCCCTAGGCACAGGTAGTGCACATTATCAGGGACTTATAAGTAAATTAAATAGTCCAATCAGGTATGATTCCAGGTTACCATGTTTTAGGGGAGAGAGCATATGCACTTAAGCCCTGGTTAGCAGGGGTAAAGTGCGCAGAATCTATAAACCAGCAAAAACAGTGTCCAAAAAGTGGAGGAAGGCAGGCAAAAAGTTAGGGGTGACTACCCTAAGGCTGTCAGGTCTAACAACTAACAAATGAAAAGTGGCTAGTTAAGTGTGCTGGTGACTAAGATTATGATTGAGTATGAGGCACCAATGTATGCATAGATAAATACTAAGGGGAGATAGGCCCACTGAAAAAAGATGAACAATAGCTTCCCAATAGGGAAACGTTTACTTGAGAAAGTATTTTAGTATGATTATATCCAAGATACTAAAGAACTTGCGGAAATTAGGCCACACAGAGTCACTTTAAAACACGAACAATTGAAAGCTGCTAGCTCCTGCTTTGCCTCTGTGTGCATGGCTTGTTGTCAAGTAGGCACACACTTCTGCAGTCTCTTGTCTTCCTTCTTCAGTGGTCTCTGCATCAGGAAAGTGTGGGTTCCACTCCAGTAAAGGAATTCACTAATCACTCTTCCGATAGATGAAACAGTGGCTTTTCTGTACTTAGGGTGCATGTTACTAGAATATTGTAACCAAAATACTGTTTTACAGAAATATTGCATTATAAATATCGTTTCCAAAATATCACTCCATTGGAGTTAATAGTAGAACATCTATACACAATGGGTAGATAGTTTTGTAAATGATATATATTGTCGGCCCCATTATTTTCTCACCAGAGCTGCATCATGCACTTTACCACATACCACCCTTGGATTAGTGACGGAAGGCCTGCAGCCACTGCCACACAGAGGCCTCCCTCAAAGCTAAAATGGGTGGAGGCGACCTTTTGAAGGCGAATGCATTGTGGTCTGGGGCATAGGGTTGTATGATGGAGCAGAGTTAAAATACGCCTAAACTGGGACCACCTGCGCTCCAAATCTTGCGAGATATAATTTGTAACATGTTCTGGCAACTGTCTTGGGTGGGCCTTCCTATAAAAGGTGTTCGTACCCTTCTTCAACTACCAGTAAGTGTGTCCAATCGACACAGGTTGCAACGCCGGATAGTTCTAGTTTGTGTGAGCTAATGAAGTAAAGCAAGCTCAGATTCTGCTTCCGCAGTTAATCGAGAGAAATCACTAAGAAAGGTGGTGGATTTTATTGCGAATTTGGATAAGTAATTTTCTGGGGGGAAAAACGCTGCACTTTGGCACATCACAAGTAAGTGAACTCAGGCAGAGTATGGGAAAGATAAAAGTTTCGTCTTGGTAGTAGTGGGCATATGAATACTGCATATCATAGTAATTCTGGATACAATAGTTTTAAGACTTGCCAGGTGAAATGAGTTTAAACACTCATCTAGAAAGAGAACATCTGGCCAGAAGAGATGCTCGTTTCTTTATATGGGAGGAATAAACATGACTCCAAAAGAGCTGATTGTAAAAGTCAGCCTTGGGCCCTATTTTGAGCTTAGCGGACAAGTTTACTCTGTCTTATTACGATTTCCATAGGATAAGATGGAATCACAATGCAACAGACGGGATATGTTATGTTTGTGATGGAGTAACCCCATCTGCCAAACTCTAAGGGTGTCATTAGGAGTTTGGCGGATGGAACCATACGTTTATCAAGCTCCTGACGAAGAGACCGCTGCGTTGGCGGCGGCCTCCTCACCTGCCCCTTTACAATTTCCCCACTGGGATGACCCGCAGAAGCCAAGGTTTCCGCCAGTCAGTCCAGTGGGAAAGGTGCAACAGCATTATTCCTGGCCCATAATTGAGCCGGCGGTAATGCAGCACTATCTGCGCATATCAGGGGTGTTGGGCAGGGGGACCCCTGCACTGCATATGCCATGGGCAGTGCAGGGCCCCCCGTGTGGCACCATGCACTTGTTCTCTGCCAGCCTTTTCATGGTGGTGAAACTGCCATGAAAAAACTGGCGGAGAGCAAGGTTGTAATCAGCAGGGTGGCGCTGAGTTCGGCACCGCCCTGGCTCATTACAACCAGGATCGCCCTCTGCCTATCGGGATCTTGGCTCCTGGTGGAGACATTGGTTGGTTGGCGGGTCTGCCCGCCAACCTTGTAATGTGGCGGTTGGACCGCCACAGCAGAGGCGGTATGACCGCCACCACTAGTCTGGTGGTCTTGTGACTGGCAGACTTGTAATTGGCCCCCAAATCTGATATTTATATCAGTCACTGTTTCAGAGGATGACTTAGAGGGATTACATTTTGCCCACAAATAAGTATTCGGTTCCTGATATTTAGGACACAATATTTAAATGAGAAGATATTTTTACAAACAATATCCTGACATACAGCCCTTTACGTATGGGGATTACCTCTCTATGGGCTGAGGAACAGGTGCTTTAAGCGATGCTAGCGTCTGACCTATTCACTACTTGTTTTGGAGGTGAAGGGGCACTCAAGCATGCAGTATAAGACAGGATGTCCTGAGCTGTGAGTTGCTTTCTGCTCACCTGCAATATTGTTTATTTTACGCTGACCTGATTTGCACAGACTGCAGACCAGACAGAAAAGTAATTCTGGATACAAGCCCAGGCTCTCTGGGCTTCTGCTTGACCAGTGGGCTCAGAGGAGTTACCCTCATCTATTTGGCAGAGCATTCTAAACGACATCTGGGCGGGGCTGTAATTACTGCCATTAGTTAAGATGAACCAGTCATTAAAATTATAATTTTTATTTATAATGTGCACTAACACCCAAAGGTTTCCTGGTGCCACAACAGTAGAAAAATGATATGAGCAAGACTTGACATTTTATGAAACGTTGTTTCCAAGGCATGTCTAAATGCTAGGTGATTAGTAAGGGCTTTGATAGTCAGAGGAAGTGAGTTGCATGGACTGGAAGTTAGGTAATAAAAAGAGAAGCCTCTGCAACATCGTTTGTTCACTCAGGATAATCTATGAAATAGGGGCTGGGGCAATGTAGGGTAAGGCTAAGCTGTAGAGCACAATGTTCTCATCAACAGAAGATTCTCTATGTCAGCAAATCTGAACCCGCGATCTGGGGACTCCTGGGGGTCAGTGGTGCCTTTTCAGATGGGCTGCGACTGCTTAGAAAATGAAATAATATTAACTGATTCATAAGTTGTATATAAAGCAGCAAAATATAAAACTGAATGTTTTAAAGCTCTGTAAATATGAGGGAATTTGAAATTGGACGCTAAAAGTTAGGTTGGTATCCTCAGATTGATTTATGGAAGCAGTGCAAGTGCATCATATTGAATATAGTATGGACAATGGGTGACCTTAACTGAATTTAGAAACGCTCCAACCTGCCAATTAAAAATGTTTTTTTTAGATTTGTTAAGGACTTGATAAAATATTCCATAAGTTGGGTATTTTTGATGCATACTTGTTTCCCCATTTTTCTGTTTTGTGGTTCAAATCATCAAAATTGCTTAGGCCTGATTCCCTGGATTCGGATAATAACTAAGTGGGGGACCCCAGACTCCAGTAATAATTAAGTGGGAATCCACAGAAGTCAAATGGTTAAGGACCACTGCTCTATGCAATGCAGAGGGCCTTGAACTCTATGTATTTCTCTACAGTTAGCCAATATATAGAGCGCACCACACATTAGAGACATGTTCAAATTGGTGAAGGTTACATATAGTGTGAACAGCAACTGAATAGAACAATTAGCTAATGGAAGGTGACCATATCATCTTTGCCACGGTTCTGCCATTGGATGACACCACTACCGCACTTTTTAGGGATTGTGTAAACCTATTGGGTACAATACCAATACTTCACATTGGTTTTGGGTCAGCACAGTGCTTATGGACAGTTGGCTTTCTTAAGTCTTTCACCTGCTTACAGTTCAAAGGCTTTCTTTTCACTTCTTGTGTTTGTCCCTCCACTGGAGCATAGTCTTCCTCGCCATACTTTTTAATTGGATGTTTTGTATCTTTCCACTGCTTACATTACATTCAAGGAACTATATTTTTCTTTCTTATCCGTGGGAGGGCCTGTGTTTTTTTTGCTCTCTCCTCATTTGCTGCTTCATCCTCATATCCCTTACCCCTATGCTGTCTATTTTGCTCTTCCTCTCCTCTAGGCTTGAGCATTGCTTCTTCGCTCCCTTCCAATCCCGCATTACTTCTTTTGTTCCTTTTTTCTTTTCGAATAACATACCCCAGCTCTTCCCTACCCTTCCTAGCCCTAGAACCTCTACGCTGCTTGGTGGCGCTCTGTTGCTTACCCAACTTCCCATTCCGTTTTTAACATTTTTTAAAACTTTTTTTAGAGGGTCCAGCAGCCGTAATTTGTTACTGGGCCACTCCTTTACTGATGCACTTTTTCGCACCTTTTCATGTGTATTTCAGTTTACTGCTCCAAGATGGGCATCTGCCATCCTGAAACACTAAATTAAAAAACACCAAAAAAGTCATCGAAAGTGCCAAAAGATTGGCTAATAACTTTGACAGGTAAGAGCCACTGGCTGCACCAGTGCTTATTTTTAATAACTTTTAAATTGTGTAAGCTAGACAGGCCATTTTGTATTGAAATCTGCAAATTCTGCAGCAGATGATAGATTACTTAGCAAGTTTGTTAAATACAAATGTATGCATTACATACAACAGTTGTAGATTCACAAAGTTCCTGTGGCCCTCATCTCACGTCTTACATCCTCTTGCCGAGAATCCAGGTGCAAGGTTTTGAAGACATTAAAAACAACAAAAGTCGAAGAACCTCCTTTCAAATAAATCAAATTTTGGACTGAAAGCCAGTATAAAAATCATCTGGCAGCAGAGTATGGTCTTTTTTTCTCATAAATCAATGTTGCATAAAGTACTCTTTGAAGCATGCAAGTGTGATAAGGTGGTAGAACTTTGTATAACGAATTACAATAGCCAATGTCGGAGTAGATTTGGTGCCTACTACTAGTGCAAGACATTGGTTAGAGAACAGTGAGTTAAGACAGCACGTCCACGGTGGAAAGCTGTCACACGACATGGGTACCCTGACTGTGCCCAAAACCCAGATTCTGCTTCAAAGAGTCTTAATTATTTCTATTTCCAGTGGAAAACAGTGGGTGAGACTTTCCTACATGGAGTTTGTGGGGTGAGATTTACATACATGGGGTTTCTACTGTCCTGTTTAAACTATAGTTTGCCAATGAGTTGTGGCCAGCGGTGTTGCCGTACTCTACTGCATTTTGTATGCAATCCTGGGTAGGTGAACCATACTCAAGACTTAGGAAGATCATAATTTCCAATTCAGAGTGATGGTGACACTTCTTGTAATTACAGATTGTGAGTGCAGGTGTCTACCACCCTGCTTGGAAGACTGCTACAGAAACCCACCAACAGACCTGCTCCTCAAGTAGGAACAGTCACCTTCTCTTCCTACTTAAAGTGCTGGCCATTCCAGAAAATAAATAAACGTGAAAAGCATGACTCTTCAGGAATACAGTGAACCATTTCCACATATCAATATTTGCAGTATAGGCCAACCACCTTTACCAACATTAACCCTAACAGTAATAGTGAATAGTGATATAACTGAGTACTAAGTTACTGTCAGCAAAGAGGCATGTGGCTATTAGCCATTCCCTATCCTTGAACTGCTGTTGGATAACCTCAATAACACAAATAACACTATACACATATGAAAACACCAATCCTATATTCTAACCGAAAGACGAATCACTTCTGCTGCTGAAGACATACTGTTTTTTGTTGTTATGGTGGGCCCATGAAGTGCACTGAATAACATCAAATCGGCACCGGAAAGTTGTCAGCGATATTTAGCTCCAGTTGAAAAACTGTGCAGTTGCATCCGAAATTGTAGCTTCGAAACGGTGGTGGTTGATAATGGGATAATCCATCCTTGTCAACGTCATCAGAACTGTATGCCACTGCCCCCTCAGACAAGAACAGACTTTCATATTCCCCCGGAGGCGTATCAGTGAGATACAATAATTCGCGTCTTGGATATTTTACAATTCCCATGTGAGGGAAAAGGGACTCACGTTTTACCTGAATATGATTTATAGGAAAAAACGTTACTAAGATATATGCACAAACTGTCTCAAATGACAGAAAGGGGCTTAGCAGAGAAGTTGAAAATAGGGAATGGATTGTGGACGGTCTCCAGTCAACCGTTTAAACATGGTATTTAATTGGGAAAGAAAGAACATCTAACTTGCCATTTATATTAATTGAGCATGGTAATTATTGTTTTATTCTCTATATATTGTCAACAGCCAGGTCTGCTCCTGAATAGCGTGGCTCTTGTGCTCTTTAACTACAGTGCTGCCAAATAAGCTATGCGGGCTTTGTCTGACACAGGAATGTCCAGCCTAGGGCAAATGTAGGGCAACATTCAGACTCAAATTCGAGAATTACCAAAGTCTATATAAATGTGCTCCACTTAGACAAAATTGTACAAGAATTTGGTATGGGCGGCCTTATCAGGCCAATGCTGGATATTCCTCATGTGCATTCATAGTACCCTGCATCTAAACTAATAAATGAATACAATGCCACCTTTTGGATTGCTTGGGTTACCCTCATCTTTACCCAGAGCTGTTTAAAGGTCAGACAAGGCAACAAAGAGACAGGTGACATTGCAGTCCCTCTTAGTTACTGTTAGAAATGGGGTCTTTGGTTGACAGTCAGGTTACCCCCTGTTCAAGCAAGGACCCTCACTCTAGTCAGGGTAAAAGAGAATCACCCTCAGCTAACCCCTGCTTACCCCATTGGTAGCTTGGCAGAGCAGTAGGCTTAACTTCAGAGCGCTAGGTGTAAAGTATTTGCACCAACACACACAGTAACTTCATGTAAACACTACAAAATGACACAACACCGGTTTAGAAAAATAGGAAATATTTATCTAAACAAAACAAGACGAAAACGACAAACATCCGACATACACAAGTCAAGTTATTAATTTTTAAAGATTAAACTAAAAAAATAGCGCTTAGAAACAAAAATGCTTCGATGAGATGTTAACACGGCGTCGCGACGGAGTCGTTCCCAACAAGCCAACACCAGCGGCGCCGGACACGGAGTCGTGTAGACCCCCAAGTACAGTACCTTTGGTGAAGAATGAAAACAAGCCGATGCGTGAAGTATGGGATCGCGGCATCTGTGCGAAACGTTGTATCCGCGTACTTCGAGCGGCATCGGTTACGACGTAGTGCAGCGACTTCCACGGAGTCGCGGACTTCAGCGGGGCTGCTGGGGCGTCGGGCCTGCGAAGAGCGTCGCGTTCCAGCGAAGGTCACGGCTTCCACTCTATGCGGCGTTACCGGATTCAGCAGCGGCGTCGGTCCGAAGTCGTCCGAAGTCGATTTCCTTGGATTCCACCAGCTTTCCTTTCAAGGGCCCAGGGACTGGATAGGGCACCACTTGTCGGGGCAGGAGTCTCTCCAGAGACTCCAGGTGCTGGCAGAGAGAAGTCTTTGCTGTCCCTGAGACTTCAAACAACAGGAGGCAAGCTCTAACTCAAGCCCTTGGAGATTTCCTCACAAGATGGAAGGCACACAAAGTCCAGTCTTTGCCCTCTTACTCTGGCAGAAGCAGCACTGCAGGAAAGCTCCACAAAGCACAGTCACAGGAAGGGCAGCACTTCTTCCTCAGCTATCAGCTCTTCTCCAGGCAGAGGTTCCTCTTGGTTCCAGAAGTGTTTCTCTAAAGTCTGTAGATTTGGGTGCCCTTCTTATACCCATTTTAGTCTTTGAAGTCACCTTTCTTCAAAGGGGACTCACACCTACTTGTGAAATCCTGCCTTGCCCAGGCAAGGCATCAGACACACAGCAGGGGGTTGGAGCCGGCATTGTCAGAGGCAGGCACAGTCCTTTCAGATGAGAGTGACCACTCCACCCCTCCCTCCTAGCAGAGATGGCTAATCAGGAAATGCAGGTTACACCCCAGCCCCCTTTGTGTCACTGTCTAGTGCGAGGTGAAAAACAACCCAACTGTCAAACTGACCCAGACAGGGAATCCACAAACAAGGCAGAGTCACAGAATGGTTTAAGCAAAAAAATGCTCACTTTCTAAAAGTGGCATTTTCAAACGCACAATCTCAAAATCAACTTTACTAAAAGATGTATTTTTAAATTGTGAGTTCAGGGACCCCAAACTCCACATGTCCATCTACTCTCTAGGGGAATCTACACTTTAATCATATTTAAAGGTAGCCCCCATATTATCCTATGAGAGAGACAGGTCTTGCAACATTGAAAAACGAACTTGGCAGTATTTCACTGTCAGGACATATAAACCACATTACTATATGTCCTACCTTATCCATACACTGCACCCTGTCCTTGGGGCTACCTAGGGCCTACCTTAGGGGTGCCTTACATGTATGAAAAGGGGAGGTTTAGGCCTGGCAAGTGGGTACACTTGCCAAGTCGAATTTACAGTGTAAAAATACACTTACAGACACTGCAGTGGCAGGTCTGGGACATGATTACAGAGCTACTTATGTGGGTGGCACAACCAGTGCTGCAGGCCCACTAGTAGTATTTGATTTACAGGCCCTGGCACCTCTAGTGCACTTTACTAGGGACTTACTAGTAAATCAAATATGCCAATCATGGATAAACCATTCAACAATACAATTTTACATATACACTTTAGCACTGGTTAGCAGTGGTAAAGTGTTCAGAGTTCAAAAGCCAACAGCAACAGGTCAGAAACAATAAGAAGCAGGAGGCAAAAAGATTGGGGATGACCCTGCATAAGCAAAAAAGTCCAACAGTGTTCAATTTACATAATTATTGTCTTGTTCTATCTTTCTTCTATTGAGAAAGTGAATTTAAAAATTCTGTACTTAAAGAAATTTAAATGAAAAAAAAACAACTCATGATAACATGTGGACTTTACTTACTTTTTGGCATAGATTACACATAGTAATTGAAAGAACTGATGGAGTTATGAGAGCTGAATGATCGATGATCCTGTTGAGAGAGAAAAACCTTGGAGGGTCTCTTTTTAGTTTTGGTTTCCTAACCGTGTCCCCTTGGTCTAGAGGGGTTTCTCTCTTTTTCAAGTAAAGCAAACCGATCCTGAAGAGGTTTAAGGGTCTATACCAAATACACAGAATGTGGTACTAGGTGCTTGAGCATAGACCATGTTCTAAATGAAGCCCAGTGTCTGATATAAGAGGACAGGGTGGATTGTCTTCTAGGTGCTTCAGTAGCAGAGTTTAACCTCTCAAAAAGAACTCTACTAACTAGTCATGCCCTCTCAGTCTCCAAACCATTAATCTGAGTTTCCTCAGCCTGCAGGTTTGCAGGAGAGGGAAAGCAAGGGGGTGGATCTGTGTGTAGAACCCACTAATTTCCAGTTTTCTTTGCCACTATCAGACGGAACCAGGAAGACGGGCCATACTGGAGCTATCAAAAGTCACTTTTAGTCTCTTCCTCTTCAACCTGACCAAGAATCTGAGGATTAATAGAAAGAAAGGGAATTGGCGAGAAAGCGTAAAAAAGGTAAGTTGGCCAAGTGCAAGAAAGAGCATCAAAACACTAAGAATTGTTTTCTCCTGTACTTTGAGCAAAGGAACACAGCATTGTTACTTGTAGGGAAGAAGTCCTGAACTGGGTGACCCAAACTCCGACAAAATTTGTTTTAGGACTGGACCAGCTTGTCCGCTACAACATTCACCCTTCCCTAGATATATATTGGCTCCAAGGATGTGATGCTGGTCTGTACCAAACTGAAATTTTGATTCGAAATTTGGGGCCAGAGTTGAAGATCTTGTACCCCCTTGTCTGCTGACATAAGATCTTGCAGTATTGATGCTGATTCTGACTACCACAGCTTTGCCGAGAAGAAGATGAGAAAAGGAAAGAAATGAGAGGTGAATTTACCCCCAGGTCCTTAAAATTGGAAGACTTGGTCAGCTAGTCTTTTGTCTAGGGATGCTGAACTTGATAGGATTCTAGCCATGCCACTCAAACCACTGCGCTGGCGCTTGTTGTTAGAACTCTGCCCCTGAATAAGACTTGATCCTGAGATGGAAACAACTGTGATTTCTGTATATTTATTAGAAATCGATGATCTCTCAAAAGAGTCAGCTTTCTTCCAGTGTTCGTCTCCACTGTTTTCCCACATGTTGAAGCTATGAGACAATTGTCTAGGTAGGGTAGAATGGAAATTGCCCCCTGGTGCAAGATTGTCACCAGAGGTGTTCAAACTTTGCTTAACACTCGGGGAGATGATTTGAACCTGGAAGGTAGAATCCTGAATTGAAAGTACTGTGGGTCCACAGCAAAGCACAGAAACCTCTGCTGCGCTGGATGAATGGGAAAAAGAAGCCAGGCGTCTTGCAGCTTGATGGCTGATAGGAAGTCCCCTTGCGAAACCAATGGAATAACTTTCTGCAAGGTCGCCATCCTAAAATGTATAGTTTTCACACAGGTACTTAGTCTTCTGAGGACACGTACCAATCTGCATTCTCCTGACGTCTTCTTTCCTTGGACGGAATGGAGTGTACCTTCCTACTTCTGCTACCGGTACTGAAATGATTGCCCTCTATTTATTTATTTTTTGCTTTAAATCCTGGATTCCCAGCTTCCCAGCCATAAAAAATATTTTCTTTACATTGGTGGTGTTATATGTAGTGGTGACTTCTGATCCAGACGGCAAATTGTTGATTTCTAAAAAAGAAATCATCTCCTGATCAAACCTAACACTCGCTTATCCTTCATGAAGGTCTTTCAAGCTCTGTAAAAATCCAATAGTTTTCCTCCCACTAGCTCTGAATTGTAGGAAAGGAGGCTGTAGTCATGACTGGTTTTTGACAGATCCAGACTGGTCTGGAGTATTCTGCCTTGGGCTGGAATCTTCACTTTCAAGAAGATCCATGTGTTTTTTTTTTTTTTTTTTTTGCAGAATCCCTGGTGTCTTTTTTTATGACTTGAAGAACTTCAAGGAACTACTCTTGAAAGGAACAAAAGGAAAGGTCTCCTGCCCTTGCTGGGCTTTGTTACATACATTCAACTTTTTTCCAGAACATTTCTTCCTCTCATATGGGATCTTTAGAAAAGAAGCCTGCTTGGAGGAGTCTCTATTCCAATCCCTCATCCAGCGGTTATGAGTGGCTAGAACGGACACCCGGACACAACAGCTGGAGGACACACCTGCTAAAATCTCGGCTTCCTGTTCCATTAGTAGTAAGAGGTCGGAGTAGTCTATACCCTTGTAATATGGGTATCTTTTGTGTTTACATTTGTATGTTTATTCGTTTAAACTGTAATTGCTTTATTTCATCATCATCGAACCTTCTTTAAGGTTCTGGAGTTTTCGTTGGCACTGTCCATCCTGGTCTCCTTCGTACTGGACTTGAGTGCCTGCCGTGGATCCCAATAAAGAGACTTTCATTTGGAACACAAATCTGTTGGAAGGAATGTTTCTTTGGATGGTCTGCCTTTCTTCCTCATCGGACCCTGCTACAACCCTCCTAAATGGCATTGGATATTGCCTCAATATCTTTTACTAAGGACTGGGAGGCCTATGGTGTCTAAATTGATGCTTTTAATGTGACATTACTAGAACAGAAGGCTTTCTTGAGTGCAGTATCCACTTTGCAGTCCACAACATCTATCGGTGAGCAGTAGTCAGGATTAGAGACGTCCTCCCAGTTAACAGCACCAATAGTGAATTAACTATAATATTAGGTGGAATAATCTCCTCCCTCTCCAACAGAGCGAAAGTTTTCAGTAGAAATTTGGGGATTGAAGATTGGTTGACTTCCTTCCAATGCCTGAAAATCAGATCTTTAATTCTGTCATACTCGCTAGTTTTGCATATTGGGGAAATAGTCCCTCCTCGTCTTTCTGGTGTGGGAGTGGTTGAATCCTCAAATTATCTATCCTATGCTCAGAAAGATGACTTAAGTTGTCCTTCATTAAATATTAGCCTGAAGAAGTGGTATTGCGACTCTAAGAAGTCGAATCTAAAGAGGAATCAGGTGAAACAGCTCTATTTGAACTGGATTTAGAGCCTCTCTTCTAGTTGTTGGGTTTGGGAGACAATACTTTAGAAACTGCCCGTACAATCACGGCCTCGGTGTGATAGACCGATAATAGCGCAGGGCTGCCTAAGGGACACGAACTGGCAAGTCTAGTCTGGGTCTTCGTGCACTGGGTTCTCCGTCCTTCGATACAAAAGAGGGAGAGCTTATGTCCATGCCTCTCCCTTCTTTTCCCCCTCCATGTTCTCACTCTAAAGGCCTGAACACAAATGATGCACAAACAAAAGCGCGACATATGAAGAGGCTAAATCCAAAACAGCGGCTTGAAAAATATCCGATTGCCTAAAGCCACTAAATCTATTCTATCCAATAGCCGCCTACTGGGGACTGTTACCTTACCTCGGTGATAATGGGCCGACAGAGAAGCCCCTCTGACTCCGTAGATTGACACCGGTCCTCTGTCAGAGGGGCTAAGAAACCACCCGACCCAGAAAAGAAACAGAGAGAGCGAACATGAGCAGAACGTGTGTTAGTAGCACATTGACAGGGAGCGAGCAGTCTGGGGCACATGGGCAGTGCGAAACGAGGACGAGGCGCGTGAAGCACACAGTGAGGTCTGTGGGACACGTGAACAACGTCGGGAGCTCCAAGCACGTGGGCAAACATGATATGGCTAGTAACGGACAGGATGTGTGAGTAGTCTGGTGCGCACGGATTGTATGAAAAGCACAAGGCACCAGGTCAGTTTAGGGAGCCTTAGATACAGAATAGACTATCTGAGAACCTCGGGTACCTGGAAGGAAAGGTCGAGCAACTTGAAACACGTAGACAATGGACGTAGGGTACATAAACAGAACTGAGTCTACACAACATACCCTAACCAAAACATCTTAACGTAGCATTTCAACTGGGTGACATCATACCATGACTGAAGCATGGGGTAGCTGAAAGCAGTCCTTCACACTGCATAAAACAGCCTAATTATCATAACGAGATGACATTACTATTGCATACATCATATGCAAAAACACTACCTTGTGCAACATCGTAAACGAAGGAGTTTGAGGCTCCGAATGATTCCCCTTGCCCCATTCTACCTTATCTGAGAAATTGCTCCTCGGGAATCCTCATGCCTTCTTCTATGGAAGTCACTCCCCCTCCCCCAACAACTTCAACTATAACAACGGTCATTTACGTGCTCCTGCCACCAACTAAATTGTCCTTTGGTATTCAAATAATATCGCATTAGTTCCAAGCTCGTTTTTAAATGGCTTAAAGTCTGTGTCAAACCAAACCTGTGAGTCACCTTTAAGTGGCACACAGACGTACCATACAGGAATATTTACAGCGTTGCCTCTATTAAAAGGAATAAACCACTGCAAAAGAGACTGCATAGAGCGATTTGTAGCAGGCGCACTGACAGGCGGAACTATCTCGCCATCTTCCAAATCCTGCAAGCTCGAAAAGAGCAGACAACGTAGACAGCCATAATCATGTGCACTTACCTACCGGCTACCCGGCGGCAGGTTCCTAAACTCTCCTCATAAACAAAAAACAAACAGGAAAATAACGCGCGCAAACGCACAGAGCCGCAGACAATGCGCGCGGCACACAGTTGAGAAGGTGCTCCATAGTAAGGTTTTCCGTTACTCACAATCTCCAAACTCTGGGACCCGGAGACAGCGACTGGATACAGGAACCTGCACCGCGTGCCACAAAGGTGAACGAAGGAAGGCTGAACACTGGTACAGAGGGGGCCGATGCTGCAGGCGCAGCGCTCCCATCTCAAGGCCGTTTCCATGGGAACAGCGCGCGGTGGCCAAGACGAGACGACGTTCGTTAAACCGTTAAGTGCGGAGGAAGGTGGCGAAGCCGCCACGATGAGGTGCAGCGACCTAGGACTGGCGGCGCCTCCCCGGGCTCTGTCTGCAGCTTGAACTCTTATTTGTATAGCGTTTTGGACCCTTAGGTGTCTAGGTGCACATGGGAGCCACACCAGTAATTGTCAGTGTTTAACCAATCTGCCACATACCAGTTCCAGTTTAAATGCGTTCCCCTCAGAATCTACAAGCGAGCTTAATACTCCACGGGGTGACAAAATCATATGGCCGTCACAACTGCGAAGGTCAATCTAGCTCGATGTACATACAGTCCGACCTTTTTATTTTACATAAGATGTTTATATTTTGCGTATCATGTCATTTGCATAATTTTGCAGTTAAATATGGATAGCGCTTATCCGAAATGAGGCGTCATGACGCTTCTAGTGGCGAGGCAGCACTCTATTAATTTTGTACTGCGAATGGAAGCTCAGTGGCGAATATGGTCTATTATTATTTGTATTCGTTGGATAAACAAAAAATTTCACTGCAGGAAGCTCCGTCCCCGAAGACTTGCCCCATATACGAGTTCCATTCAAGAGCGCAAAGAACGAAACTTTAAAGTAGATACAGACCAGTTACGATATGACACTAGTTCATTCGTCATGTGCAGCTCAAACAGCAACACAACCATCTGACATTCACAGGAGCTACGTTAGACTTCCAAGCCTCGTATTTAATCTATCTCTCCTGTGCCACATGACCCAGCCAATTAATTTTTGAGGGGCAAGTCACAAATATTGTGCAGTGTATTTCTTACTTTTGGAGAACTCCTGTACGCGAGTTCTGTTTTTCCATATTGACTATATTGTCCATCACCCTAGATCTGTAATGTCCATATTACCTATAATGTTCTGTTGTGCACAATGCCCATAGTGTCCACCATTCATTACTGTTCAAATTGTCTGGTAGTCTGCTTAGTCCACCAGCCCCTTCTATACATACCGTTTGTTCAAGAGTCAATAGTGTAACAATTAATACAAATATTCATTTTTCATTATATATATTTTTAATATGTTAAGATTAGTACTAGGAAAATATATATTCATAGTAATAGATTTAAAATATTCAACAAATTATATACATTAAAATGAATATTTTTATTCAAGTTCAAGTGTATTTTATTCATATTTCGGAACACCAAGGAGAGCGACATAAAAGAAAAGCATCCACTAATTCTTTAAGGCCTATATTTATACTTTTTTAGCGCAACATTTGTGCCGCTTTTTGATGCAAAAACGGCGCAAACTTACAGAATACAATTGTATTTTGCAAGTTTGCTCCGCTTTTGCGTCAAAAAATGACGCAAATGCGGCGCTAATCAAGTATAAATATGACCTAAAACCTTAAAATTCATGACATTCGTTATGATATACACTGAATCAGTTCACTTAGCACAAAGCACATATCAAAATCAATAAAGATTTAAAAAGCCTTTAAAAAAATGGAAAATTCGATCACAACACAATTCATGGTGGGGGGCGATAAATAACTGTAAGGTTTCCGACGAGTATCGTTTGGACAGCTTCAGCATAATAGGCCTCAACCGTTTACGATACAGCAGAAGCGCAGGTCAGACAAATACATGATTCAAATCTTGAATCTCGTTCTAGCAGAAATTGCATACCTCAGAGTTTCTGTACTATTTAGATGTAAGACAATTTAACAGAAGCATACTTAACGGCAACAAGACACAAATTCGTCCGAATCCATGGGACAAGTTCATTTTACATAAGGTTGTGCTTTATTCATTAAAATTGAGGGCCTCAGTACGAGTTTGGCGGTGGGACTAGCTGACTGCCAAACCCACAGGGAGAACGCCACCCCCAGAGTGGTGATGTCCCCCCGAAGGGTATTACAATGTTCCAGCTGGGCTGAGTGGTGGAACATTGTATTACGCTGTTCCCGCCGGACTGACCGTTGGGAGCAGTGCTACGGTATTGGTCTCGGCTCCCAGACCAATACTTTAGCATCCCAGCACCATCAGAATGAGCACTGTCTGCAGACAGTGTGAATTCCAATGATTCTGTCAGCCCCTGGGGCTACCGGCACTGGCTTTCCGCTAACCTTTCCATGGCGGGGTTACCGCCATGGAAAGGCTGGCAGAAAGCTGAGTTGTAATCCGCACGGCATCACTGAGTTCAGAGCCGTTTTGGCTATCACTCAGACAGCCGTCGGCCCATCGGGTACCCAGACAGGTCCGCCCACCAGCATTGTAATGTGGCGGTTGGACTGCCTGGAATGCTGCAGTCTGACCGTCACAGCAAGTGTGGGGTTCCTCGAACCGCCACACTTGTAATGAGGCCCTGCATTTTTTATTTATTTATCCCCTTTTTTGCATGCCTCGCTGTCCGGAAGTAAGCTTAAGGCCCAGTGGCATGTTTTAAACTAGCCTTTAGCTGGGGGACAGGGAGCAAAAGGCCAAGCTTGACTGCAGCCCAAGGTTGGCTGCAGCACGCTTGACATTCCTGTAGCCTAATGTCTTATCCTTTTTGTCTGCAAGGATTTCCTTTCTCATAAGGTACCTTACTGTACTTCATTCACTTCTCTCAAGACATGCCGCCCAACAAATAACCTCCACCAGGCCTTGGGCAAGGGCATTTTTAATTCCCATTTTCAGCCTTACTGCTGTCACTGATATAAAAGTATTACAGGAGGTAAGTTTTCTTAATACCTGCCCTTCAATTTTACTAGAAAAACAAATTTAGAAGTATCTATAAGCTCTACTGGTAAAGTAGGGTATCAGGGATTTTACCCAATAAACCTCTGAAAGATGGAAAACATGTCTTCTGCTTGTCTCCCCATAGAATGCACCCAAACCCTTGGCCTGAGAATGGGATTTACTTATGTTAAAGATATGCTCACTGACACTCAAATTACTGCACATTATTTTTCTTACGAAAGTATAGGACTTCACCACTTTTAATTTTGGGCAGCCAAGTGGCAAGAAAAATTGACATATTTAGTTTTTTTAAGTAATGAAAGCAGAGTACTTTACTTTTAGAAATGTTAATCTTCAAGCAGTGTGCCTCAGCAAATTGTTGCAAAGCCTCCAATCAATTATTTAGACCTTTGGTGGTAAGATCTAAGATCACTATGTCATCTGCTTATAGGAAACATGAAACTTGTCTTCCCGCTATAATCGGTAATAAACCCATACTTGGAGATAGAGAAGCGGGTAAATCTAAAATACATAAAGAGAAGAGCAGTGGATCTGAAAGGCACCCCTGTTTTAGGCCATTCTTTGTTGCGATTTTCCTAGAAAGTCCACAGTTCCCCCCTAGTAGTACCTTGCACCAAGTAGAAGAATGGAGGGCAATAATTAAGTGCAATAGATATGAAGCATACCTAGTTCCACAACACTGATCTATCCACAATATCAAAAGCTGTAGAAAAATCGATGAAAGCGGCATAAATCACCTCACCTCTAACAGACACATATTTCTCATTGATTAATTGTAGAGCGGCTATATTGTCAACGGTGCCATGATATTTCCTAAAACTCATCTGTTCAAGCAGTATAATTTTGTTATCTTCTGCTCATGAGCTTAGCTGTGCCAACAAACATTTCATAAAGACTTTACCCACAGCGTCTAGTAAAGCAATTTGGCAATAATTTACTGGCAGTTTATTGTCTCCATTTTTAAATAGAGGAACAATAATACTTCCGGTCCATGGGGGGTGAGGGGGACTTTCCTAGTCTCATAGCAGCTTTTAAAGATCAGGGACAGTATTTTGTCCGAAAGGGTGGCTTCCCGTTTCACTACAGAAATCGGGACTTTGTCTGGACCCATCCCAGCAGACAAGCTTATTCCTAAAATGGCTGACAGTAGGAAAGTACCCTCTTTTTGGCATGTTACCCCCGTTTTCTGCCTGATGTCAATGTGTTTGACTGTGTTCACTGGGATCCTGCTAATAAGGACCCCAGTGATTGTGCTCTCTCTCCAATCCCACTGCAATCTGGCAACCCAGTATTTCACCCAAAATTGGCATACTGGTACCCCCTTATGGTACCTAGGTACCCAGGGCATTGGGGCTCCAAGGGATCCTTAAGGGCTTGAGCAATTCTTTTGCCACCCATAGGGAGCCCATGCAAAAGCTTCTACAGGACTGCCATTGCAGCCTGTGTGAAAAGCTGCATGCACCCTTTCACTGACATTTACACTGCACCAGGTCACTTATAAGTCACCTCTATTGCAGGCCTTCCAGTCCTGAAGGCAGGGTGCAGAGTACGTTTGTGTAAGCAGAAGTGCCCCCAAGGCCTCCAGGACCAGTTTCCCAGACTTCGTGAGTGCGGGGACGCCATTTTACGTGTGTACTGGACATAGGTCACTACCTATGTCCAGCTACATAATGGTAACTCCAAACAAAGGCATGTTTGGTATCAAACATGTTGGAATCATACCCCAATGCTTTTGCAAGCATTGGTTGTAGTATTCCAAGCACTCTGGGGGCTCCTTAGAGGACCCCCAGTATTGCCATTCCAGCCTTCTGATGTTTTACAAGCAGCCCCAGCTGCTGCCACCGCTCAGACAGGTTTATACCCTCCTGTTTCTTGAGCAGCTCAACCCCAGGAAGGCAGAACAAAGGATTTCCTTTGGGAGAGGGGTGTTACACCCTCTCCTTTTGGAAATAGGTATTACAGGCTTGGGAGGGGTAGCCTCCCCAAGCCACTGGAAATGCTTTGAAGGGCACAGATGGTGCCCTCCTTGAATAATCCAATCTAAACTGGTTCAGGGACCCACAGTCCCTGCTCTGGAGCAAAACTGGACAAAGGAAAGGGGAGCGATCACCCCCCTGTCCATCACCACCCCAGCGGTGGGGCTCAGAGCTCCTTCAGAGGTTCCCTCGGTTTTGCCATCTTGGATTCCAAGTTGGCAGGGCACTCTGGGAGCATCTGTGTGGCCAGTGCCGGCAGGTGATGTCAGAGCCCTCCCCTGATACATGCTTACCTGTTTAGCTTACCAATCCCCAGTTCAGGGCTATTTAGGGTCTCTCTCTTGGGTGGTTCTTCGGATTCGGATTGCAAGACTCTGTCAGGAATCCTCTGCATCCTTCACTTCACCTTCTTACCAAAGAAACTGCATCTGGATCCTCCAGGAACTCTACAAACTGTAACAAAGAAGCAAAGACTTCTGCAACATTGTATCTTCAGCTCCTGCCAGCAACTGCAACTGTTTCCAAGTTGTGTATCCGCTGAGGACTGCCTGTCTTCAGCCTGCACCAGAAAAATGAAGGAATCTCCCTTGGAGTGAAGGAGTCACTCCCCTGCTTCAGCAGGCAACCCTCTGCAGTGAGGACCGTGGCGGGGGCCCCCTCTCCTGATGAAGTGCGTGGATCCAGCAACACAGGTGTTGGACTGAAGTGGTCCTGATTGTCCTGATGTCCAACTTTCCAACTTTGTTGGAGGTAAGTGCTTGTCTCCCCACGCAAGACAGTACCCCCATGCACCACATGTTTTGCAGTTGCCAAGGCTTGTTGGCATCCTTCCACAAAGTTCTTAGTGCACTGTGCAGCTCTAACCCCCAGCACTCCTTACTGCGACGCACAGCTTCCTATGTAGTTCTCCGGCAGTATGGGACCCTTTGTTGTAGGGCTGCATGGGCCTCCTTTTGCACCTTGTTTGTCCTCTTGATGTGGGACTCTTGTGCATACTGCCTGGTCTTCTGACGGCTCTCTGAGTTGCTGAGAGCCCCCTCTGACTCCCCCCCTGGGTAGAGTCTGCCAGGTCCCTCCTGTTCCCAGGCAGTGTCATTTTCTGCTAACCGCGAGCTTTGCGTGTGCCAAGGCTTGTTGGCGGAATCCAGCTACGCAAACCAGACTGAAATCATCCATCTGGCGTGGGACATCATCTGCACCAACCAGGAACCCGCATCCATCTTCTTGGATGCAGTACTGACTGTTGTTCCTCCCCGTTGGTCCTTCTCTTGTACCTTCATCTGGGTTAGCAGGGGCTCCTGT
This sequence comes from Pleurodeles waltl, assembly GCF_031143425.1. Classification (NCBI taxonomy): domain Eukaryota; kingdom Metazoa; phylum Chordata; class Amphibia; order Caudata; family Salamandridae; genus Pleurodeles; species Pleurodeles waltl. The sequence goes on along the minus strand of NC_090446.1, from coordinate 611,950,822 downwards.
TCTCCCTGGACTCTTCAGTGCATCTTAGAATTGGTCCCCTTCTTCCACAGGTCTTCAGATCCTGGAATCCATTATTGGTGTCTTGCAGTCTCTACTGGATCTTGCATAATCTTCTTTCTCGTGTTCTTGTGTGTTCTAGGAAAGTTACTGTGATTTACTCCTGCTTTCCAGGGCTCTGGGGTGGGTTCTATTACTTACCTTTGGTGTTTTCAAATATTTCCAGCGCCCTTCTATACACTACACTTGCCTAGGTGAGAAACCGACTTTCGCATTCCACTTTCGTAGTATATGGTTTGTGCTCCCCTAGGCCCATTTCTAACTATTGAGATTTTCACTATTTGCACTGTTTTCTATTTTTACAGCTATTTCTGCATAGTAGTGTATATAATTTGTGTTTTACTTACCTCATAAGGGAGTATTATCTCTATGGTATTTTTGGCAATTGTGTCACCAAAATAAAGTACCTTTATTTTTGTAACACTGAGTATTTTCTTTCATGTGTACTCTGTGACTACAGTGGTATTGCATGATCTTTGCATGTCTCCTAGGCCTTGGCTGCTCATCCACACTACCCCTAAAGAGCATGGCTTCTAGACACTGTCTACATTTCACTTATAAGGGATAACTAGATATGGTATAATGTGTAAGTACCCTAGGTAGAAACTACAAACCAGGCCAGCATTCTACATTGGTGGTGCAGCGGTCGGATTAGTACTTGCAATTGCCGTATCACTCTGTCACTGGTGATTTCCACAGGAAAGTATACTCTGTACCTAGAACTATACACATATAACTAGTTACAGGCTTCTAGTCTCTTCCTTTCCTTTCCATGACTCTATAGGTTAGGTAGGTTAGGTTATCTCTACACTACACTAACACACACACTACATCATGTCTACTGCTGGGCCTAGCTCTGGGGTCATGGGTAGTCCCTGTGAGGACATGACCTTCAAGGAATTGAAGGGGCTTTACTCAGTCAGAAGCCTAGATGTAGGGAAGAACCCCAACAAGAATTTTCTGTTGAGCCTTCTCCTTCAGGATGATCAGGAACATGCTGATAACCAGGAGGAGGGGGAAGGAGATTCTAGCCCCTTAGAGTCAGGGGATCACCCTTCAGATTCAGGGGAGGGGTCTCCCAAAGATCTTCCACATAGCAGACCTCCTAGGGTAGCTGGTAGTGGGAGGGGTAGTTTCTCAGGCAGGGCTCCCTTCATACCTAAAGGTCAGGTCACTAGGGTTACAAAAGCTAGAGAAAGGTCTACAGCTGCCCATTCCCATATCACCTCAGTTTCTGAGGGATCCCATGGTTAAACACAAGGTGATGACTCCATAGATAGGGAGCTCATGAAACGGAGACTGGAGGAGGCCAGGCTGAGGCTGCAGCAACAGCTAGCCCTAGATAGGAAGCCCTTGGCTGTGGAAAGGGAAAGGCAGGGGTTGGGGTTAGTTCCCCATGGTGGCAGCAGCAGTTTCAGGAGTTATGGAGTTAGGGAGGACACCATTGACTCTAGAAATCTGCACAAAAATGTTCCCCCATACAAGCTGGGGGATGATATTTGAAGTGGTTTGCTCTACTTGAGAGGGCATGCAAAGTTCTGTTGGTCCCTCAAAAGCAGTGGGCTGCTATTCTGTGATTGTCCTTTTCTTACTAGGGGAGGGACAGACTTCTCACTGTCAGAGAAGAAGATTCAGACAACTATGGCATTCTTAAAACTGCACTCTTGGATGGATTTGACTTAACCACGGAACAATACAGAATTAAGTTAAGAGAAATCAGAAAAGAGTCCTCACAGGATTGGGTAGACTTTGTGGACTGTTCTGTTAAGGCTTTAGAAGCCTGGTTACATGGCAGCAAAGTGTCATACTATGAGGGCTTATTCAATCTGATTCTCAGAGAGCATATTTGGAATAACTGTGTGTTTGATTTGTTACACCAATACTTGTTAGACTCAGCTTTGACCTCTCCCCAAGAACTGGAAAGAAGGCAGACAAATTAGTCAGAACAAGGGTAAGCAGGAAAGCTCATATAGGGGGTGACAAGGACAAGAAGAAGGATGATAAGTCTAATGACAAAGGTGAGGACAAGGATAAAAACAAAAAGTCTTCATCAGGCCCACACAAAAACCTCTGGGGGTGAGTCTAAATCCTCTTCTTACCATCAAAATAAAAAGCCTTGGTGTTATATGAGTAAAAACAAAGGCCACTGGACAAGTGGCAGTACTTGCCCACAGAAGAACGCCAAAGCTCCTACCACCACAACCCCCACTGCTTCTACTAGTGCCCCTAGTAATAGCAGTGGTGGTGGGAAAAATAACACTACAAATAGCCAATCCAAGGGTGTAGCACGTCTCACTCAGGGAAATGTAGTGGGGGTTGGTTTAGTTAGGGAAACCAGTGAGGCTGTTTTAGTCTCTGATGGTGGCATTGACCTTGCCACCCTTGTTGCTTGTCCCCTTAATGTAGATAAGTAATAAATGGTGTTCAGGTTGAGACCTACAGGGACACAGGTGCCTGTGTCACAATGGTGACTAAAAAACATGTGGCCCCTGAGCAACACCTACTTGGTCATCAGTGCCAAGTGACAGACTCCCATAACAACACTGTTAGCCACCCCATGGCTGATGTTGATCTCAACTGGGGGCTTACTGGTCCAAAGAAAGTTGTGGTATCCACAGACCTACCTATAGAATGTCTACTAGGAAATGACTTGGAGACTTCAGCTTGGGCTGAGGTTGAGTTGGAAGCTCATGCAGCAATGCTGGGCATTCCTGGGCATATCTTTGCTTTGACAAGGGCTCAGACCAAGAAGCAAAGAGGACATGGAAACTTGAATCCTAGCTCAATGGACCAAGAGATTCCCAAAAGCAGGGTAGAAACGGCAAAAAGTTATCCACCATCTCTTCCTCCACTGAAGAGTCCCCTTTTGACGAAGAGGAGTCTACTCCCTGTGCAGAACCTACACCAGAGGAGCTTCAGGCGGACACAGCTGAGTTCTTGGGTGCAGGGGGGCCTGCCAGGGAGGAGTTAGGTATGGCTCAGCAAACCTGTCCCACACTTGAGGGTTTAAGACAGCAAGCTGTCAAACAAGAGGCTGGGGATGTTAGTGACACCCATAGGATGCATTGGGAAAACAAGCTCCTAATCACAGAGACAAGGGACCCAAAACCTGGTGCCACCAGGGGACTGGCCATTCCCTTGCAGTGTAGAGAATTTCTGTAGACCCTTGCTCATGAAATTCTGCTTGCTGGACATCCGGGGCAAAGTAAGATCTGGGACAGACTGGTCCCACACTTTCCCTGGCCTCAAATGTCAGAGGACACAAATGAGTTTTGCAGCTCATGTGTCACATGCTAAGCCAGAGGTAAGAGTAATGGCACCTTAAAGGCCCCCTTGATCCCACTGCCAGTGGTTGGGGTGTCCCTTGAAAGGGTAGGGGTTGACATTGTTCTCCCCCTTGACCCTCCTACTGCTTCTGGCAATAGATTCATTTTAGTGGTAGTGGACCATACCACTAGATATCCAAAAGCAATACCTATGAGGAACACTACAGCTCATGCAGTGGAAAAAGCCGTCCTGTGAATCTTTTCCAGGGTGGGTTTTCCATAAGAGGTGGTGTCAGACAGAGGTAGCAACTTCATGTCTGCATACCTAAAAGCAATGTGGAAAGAGTGTGGTGTAACCTACAAGTTTACCACACCTTATCATTCCCAAACAAATGGGTTGGTTAAGAGGTTTAACAAAACCCTATGATTATGGGACTCTCTGAAAAGCTCAGAAGAAGATGGGATGTCCTGTTACCATGCCTCCTTTTTGCCTACAGGGAGGTACCCCAGAAGGGAGTGGGCTACAGCCCATTTGAACTCCTTTTTGGTCATCCTGTTAGGGGTACATTAGCTCTTGTGAAAGAGGGGAGGGAGAAACCCTTGAAGCCCCTTAAACAAGATATAGTGGACTGTGTACTTGGCCTAAGATCAAGAATGGCTGAGTACATGAAAAGGGCCACTAAAAACCTTCAGACAAGCCAAGAGTGACAGAAACAATGAAATGACCAGAAGGCTGTCCTGAAAGTGTACCAACCTGGACAGAAGATGTGGGTTCTGGAGCCTGCGGCACCCAGGGCACCCCAGGACAAATGGAGTGGAGCACACATAACAGTGTAGAAACAGGAGGAGTCACTTATTTAGTTGACCTAGGCACTCCTAGAAGTCATCTTAGAGTACTTAGGGGCATATTTATACTCCGTTTGCACCGAATTTGCGTCGTTTTTTTCGAAGCAAATTCGACGCAAAACTAACTCCATATTTATACTTTGGCGTTAGACGCGTCTAGCGCCAAAGTTCATGGAGTTAGCGTCATTTTTTTGCGTGAACACCTTCCTTGCGTTAATGATATGCAAGGTAGGCGTTCCCGTCTTAAAAAATGACTCCGATGCATATGCGTCGTATTTATACTCCCGGGCAAAAATGACGCCGGATTTTAACGCCTGGGTCAGGGCAGGCGTTAAGGGACCTGTGGGCTCAGAATGAGCCCAGAGGTGCCCTCCCCTGCCACCAGGGACACCCCCTGCCACCCTTGCGCACCCCAGGAGGACACCCAAGGATGGAGGGACCCACCCCAGGGACATTAAGGTAAGTTCAGGTAAGTATTTTTTTTAATTTTTTTTTGTGGCATAGGGGGGCCTGATTTGTGCCCCCCTACATGCCACTATGCCCAATGACCATGCCCAGGGGACAGAAGTCCCCTGGGCATGGCCATTGGGCAAGGGGGCATGACTCCTGTCTTTGCTAAGACAGGAGTCATTTCAATGGGGGTTGGGAATGAAAAAAAAATGGCGCAAATCGGGTTGAGGCGATTTTTTTGCCTCAGCCTGACTTGCACCATTTGTGGACGCCCATACGCCATTTTCCCCCTACGCCGGCGCTGCCTGGTGTACGTCGTTTTTTTTAACGCACACCAGACAGCGCCGGCGGCTAACGCCGGCTAACGTCATTCAATAAATACGGCGCCCGCATGGCACTTCAGAATGGCGTTAGCCGGCGCTAATTTTTTTGGCGCAAAACTGCGTTGGCGCAGTTTTGCGTCAAAAAGTATAAATATGGCCCTTAATGTGAACAGCCTGAAGCCTTACTATGAAAAGGCTGACTTAACCCTGCTCATGGCCACTGATGAGAGACAGGAAGATGAGAGTGACCCTCTCCCTGATCTCTTCTCCAACACTGCAGCTGATGGCTCAGTGAAAGGAGTTATTCTTGCAGACTGCCTTTCTGAAGAGCAGAAGGAGGACTGCAGGAACCTCTTGGTCAATTTTCAGAACTCTTTTCTCTGACACCTGGTCACACTACTTGGTGTGAACACACCATTGATACTGGAGACAGTTTACCTCTCAAAAGTAAGATTTATAGACAGCCTGACCACATCAGAGACTGCATTAAATCAGAGGTTCAGAAAGTGTTTGACCTAGGAGTGATTGAGCACTCTGATAGCCCCTGGGCCAGCCCAGTGGCGCTTGCACTCAAACCTCATTCTCATTATGGAAAAAGGGAGATGAGGTTCTGTGTAGATTACAGAGGGCTCAACACAGTCACAAAGACTGGTGCTCATCCTATACCCAGGGGAGATGAGCTTATTGATACACTGTCATCTGTCAAGTATCTCAGCACTTTTGATTTGACTGCAGGGTATTGGCAGATCAAACTATCATAAGATGCAAAACCCAAAACAGCTTTCTCGGCCATTGGAGGGCATTATCAGTTTACTGTTATGCCCTTTGGTTTGAAGAATGCACCTGCCAATTTTCAGAGGTTGGTGAACACAGTCTTCCAAGGTCTGGAAGCTTTTAGTGCAGCATATCTTGATGATACTGCTGTCTTCCGCTCCATCTGAAATGACCACCGGGTCCACCTATGGGAAATTTGCGAGGCCCTGCAAAAGGCAGGCCTCACTATCAAGGCCTCAAAGTGCCAGATAGGACAGGGGAGGGTGGTTTATCTGGGACACCCGGTAGGCGGAGAACAGATTGAACCACTACAGGGGAAGATCCAGACTATTTTAGACTGAGCTCTCCCTACAACACAGACCAGGTCTCACTGGGTATTGCAGGAAGTTCATTAAGATCTGAGGCTCCATTGTTGCTCCTCTTAGTGACCTCACCTCAAAGAAGATGCCTAAAAAGGTATTGTGGACAGCTAGCTGTCAGAAAGCTTTTGAGGAGTTAAAGCAGGCTATGTGTACTGCACCTGTCCTAAAAAGCCTAAACTACTCCAAGAAGTTTATAGTACAGACTGATGCTTCAGAGGTAGGGGTTGGGGCAGTTCTATCACAACTAAATTCAGAGGGCCATGATCAACCTGTAGCTTTTATGAGCAGAAGGTTGACCCCTAGAGAAAAGCGTTGGTCAGCCATAGAAAGGGAGGCCTTTGCTGTGGTCTGGGACTTGAAGAAGTTGAGACCATACCTCTTTGGTACTCACTTCATTGTTCAAACAGACCACAAACCTCTGTTATGGTTAAAATAAATGAAAGGTAAAAACCCTAAATTGTTGAGGTGGTCCATTTCCCCACAGGGGGTGGACTTTACAGTGGAACATAGACCTGGGAGTAACTACTCCAATGCAGATGGACTCTCCAGATATTTCCACTTAGACAATGAAGACTCATCTGGGCAAGGTTAGCCTTATTGTCCCTCATTTGGGGGGTTGTGTAGGAAAGGACCCTCTTTTTGGCATGTTACCCCCATTTCTGCCTGATGTGAATGTGTTGGACTGTATTCACTGGGATCCTGCTAATCAGGATCCCAGAGATTATGCTCTCTCTCCTCTAAATGTTGTCAATGCATACTGTAACCCAGTATTTCACCCACAATTGGCATACTGGTGCCCCTTTATAAGTCCCTGGTATATGGTACATAGGTACCCAGGGCACTGGGGCTCCAGGGGATCCCTATGGGCTACAGCAATTCATTTGCCACCCATAGGGAGCCCTTGCAAAGGCTTCTACAGGACTGCCATTTCAGCCTGTGTGAAATGGTGCATGCAGCCTTTCACTGCCATTTACACTGCACCAGGTCACTTATAAGTCACCCCTATTGCAGGCCTTCCAGTCCTGAAGGCAGGGTGCAGAGTACCTGTGTGTGAAGGCACCCCTGCACTAGCAGAGGTGACCACACAACCTCCGGGACCATTTTCCCCAACTTCATGAGTGCAGAGTCACCATTTTACGCGTGTACTGGACATAGGTCACTACCTATGTCCAGCTACATAAAGGTAACTCCGAACATAGGCATGTTTGGTATCAAGCATGTTGGAATCATACCCGAATGCTTTTGCAAGCATTGGTTGTAGGATTCCATGCACTCTGGGGACTCCTTAAAGGCCCCCCAGTATTACCATTCCAGCCTTCTGAGGTTTTCCAGGCAGCCCCAGCTGCTGCCACTCTCAGACAGGTTTCTGCCCTCCTGTTGCTTGAGCAGCTCAAGCCCAGGTAGGCAGAACAAAGGATTTCCTTTGGGAGAGGGGTGTTACACCCTCTCTCTTTGGAAATGGGTGTTACAGGCTTGGGAGGGGTAGCTTCCCCAAGCCACTGGAAAATGCTTTGAAGGGCACAGATGGTGCCCTCCTTGCATAATCCAGTCTACACCGGTTCAGGGACCCCCAGACCCTGCTCTGGCATGAAACTGGACTAAGGAAAGGGGAGTGACCACTCCCCTGTCCATCACCACCCTAGGGGTGGTTCTCAGAGCTCCTCCAGAGGGTCCCTGGTTTTGCCATCTTGGATTCCAAGTTGGCAGGGCACTCTGGTAGCATCTCAGTGGCCAGTGCAAACAGGTGACGTCAGTGCCCACTACTGATTGGTGCTTACCTGTTTAGCTGACCAATCCCCCTTTCAGGGCTATTTAGGGTCTGTCTCTTGGGTGGTTCTTCAGATTCAGATTGCAGAAGTAATCCTCTGCATCCTTTACTTCACCTTCTTACCGAAGAAACTGCATCTGGACCCTCCAGGAACTTTATAAACTGCAAAAAAGAAGCAAAAGTGACTTCTGCAACATTGTATCTTCAGTTTCTGCCAGTAATTGCAACTGTTTCCAGGTTGTGTATCCTCCGAGGACTGCCTGTCTTCAACCTGCACCAGAAGAACAAAAGAATCTCCCTTGTAGTGAAGGAGTCACTCCCCAGCTTCAGCGGGCACCCCTCTGCAACGACGGCCGGTTCCGTGGGTCCACTCTCCTGATGAAGTGCGTGGATCCAGCAACACGGGTGGTGGACTGAAGTGGTCCCAACTGTCCTGACGTCCAACTGTCCAACTTTGGTGGAGGTAAGAGCTTGCCTCCCCAAGCAAGACAGTGCCCCCTTGCACAGTGCTTTTTTGCAGTTGCCAAGGCTTGTTGGCATCCTTCCACAAAGTTCTTCATGCACGGTGCAGCTCCAACCCCCAGCACTTTTTCATGTGATGCTCAGCTTCCTGCATGGTTCTCCGGTGGTGTGGGATCCTTTGTTGTAGTGCTTCATGGGCCTCCTTGTGCATCTTCATTGTCTCTGTGCTGTGGGACTCCTGTGCAAGCTGCCTGGTCTTCTGAGGGCTCTCTGAGTTGCTGAGCACCCTCTCTGACTCACCCTTCCTGGGTAGAGTCCCCCAGGTTCCTCCTGGCCCTGAGCAGTGCCATTTTCCGCAAACCGGGAGCTTTGCATGTGCCAAACATTGTTGGTGGAATACAGAGCTGCAAACCAGACTGCAATCATCCATCCAGCGTGGGACATCATCTGCATCAACCAGGACCCCGCATCCATCTTCTTGGGTGCAGTACTGACTGTTGTTCCTCACCGGTGGTTCTTCTCTTGTACCTTCACCCGGGTTAGCAGGGGCTCCTGTTCTCCCTGGACTCTTCAGTGCTTCTTGGACTTGGTCCCCTTCTTCCACAGGTCTTCAGGTCCAGGAATCCATTGGCAGTGTTTTGCAGTCTCTTCTGGTTCTTGCATAATCTTCTTTCTAGTGTTCTTGTGTGTTCTAGAAAAGTGACTGTGATTTACTCCTGCTTTCCTGGGCTCCTGGGTGGGTCCTATTCCTTACCTTTGGTGTTTTCTAATACCCCCAGTGCCCCTCTACACACTACACTTGCCTAGGTGGGAAACCAACTTTTGCATTCCACTTTCTTAGCATATGGCTTGTATTGCCCCCAGGCCCATTTCTAACTATTGTGATTTTCACTATTTGCACTGTTTTCTAACTGTTTTTATAGCTATTTCTGCATACTAGGGTATATAATTTGTGCACTACTTACCTCCTAAGGGAGTATAGTTTCTATGGTATTTTTGGCATTTGTGTCATCAAAATAAAGTGTCTTTATTTTTGTAACACTGAGTATTTTATTTCATGTGTGTGAGTACTGTGTGACTACAGTGGTATTGCATGAGCTTTGCACGTCTCCTAGTTAGGCCTTGGCTGCTCATCCACACTACCCCTAGAGAGCCTGGCTTCTAGGCATTGTCTACATTTCACTAATAAGGGATAACTGGACCTGATTTAAGGTGTAAGTACCTTAGGTACACACTGCAAACCAGGCCAGCCACCTACACCGACTCAATTTCCTTTATCATTGAAGAATTGTGAATGGACGTACTAGATTCCAAAAAGGTGAGTTTTTCAGACTCACTATTCACCGCATATAGGATGGAGATGAATTTGAACCAACTATCTTCACCAATTGGGGAGGGGTGGCTCTAGCCCTAAACCTACACCCTTCTGTATGTTCCAGAAAATTCTCATCTGTCCTTTGGAAGAGGCCTCTCTGAAGTCTATCTATAACTGATCACCTCTCTTAAGTCTATCTATAACCGATCACTAGCTTCCTTTCTCAGGCGTGCCTTCAAACTGTTCCTGCGCCTTTTCAGTTGAACAAGCAATTATTCCTCTAAGTTGAGTGTAATGTAGATTGTTTCCTAACTAAACCATATTTTCCCTCATTAACTGGTTAATCGGAACACGAATGAGCTTAGACATAACTTTGGGGGTCTTCAAATGGAGTTTGTTACAATCTGCTTCATAAAATAATAAAATAGTGGAGTACATCGATCTCCCAAGAGTCTAAATTGTTCTAATCTACCCGTTAGGACATTGATCATTCTGGGGTCTTGATTTTGAGGAGGCCCCATCAAACTTCTAGGAACTAACAAGAGATGTATTTTCCCCCAGAGTAAAAGCCAGCAGATAATGATCGCTATAAATTGAGTTGATTATTTTTAGATCACACAACAGATAGAATGAGGAGGACCGAAAAGCCAAGTAATCTAAAATACCTTCTCCTGTCAGAGATTTATGGGTGTTCTGTGCAAGGGAATTGGATGGCAGTCTCCCACTTGCTTTTAAACAGTTATTACTTGTCAGTTGGTCAAGAAAGAGGTTCCCTCTCTTGTCGGTTTTAGATTTGGGAGGAAAAACAATAGGAGGAATAAGCAATGCTTCCTCTTTTTCTGGCTCGCGAAATACATCAAAAGCATGATTGGAGATTTTGCAATTTAGGTCTCCTACCAAAATTACATGTGAAGCCTGCTCCTTGTCTAAAGTATTTTAATGAATGTAAAAACCAATTACACAAGCATGTCATATGAAGCATCAGGGGGAATAAAGACATTTACCAATAAAATTGGCACTGACACCTTCCCTCTCCATTAGGGAACAATGTTTCTACTAGAAAAAGATTGAAGGGATACTCATAACATAACATGCATATTTCAAATTAATCTTATTGGTCAGGAGAATAGTTGCCCTCCCTCTCCCCCCTTTTGCATGGCCCTTTCTAGATGGAGTGGCTCTACACTCTAAAGTAAAGAAATCATCAGACTGGCACTCTCCATCACACCAGGTCTTCTGGAGGCAGATCATATCGAAGTATAAAGGGCTTAAGAATTGCAACTTCTCTTTACTTTTCTTTATTCCTGCCACATTCCAGGAGACCACTTTTAGCTCATTGTTAATTATGCACTTTGAATGGAGGAGGAGGCACACATGCACTGTTTAAAACACCTGGCAACCTATTCCATTTTTGAATTTAATCAATTGCAAAATCCACACGAATGTTCACAGATCGCCTGATGATCACTCATGTTCCATTCATTCCTATATGAACCTCGCAGCCCCTTAGGATCCACCAAATGTTCCCCATTGAGGCAGTAAGGCCTCTGAACCTCCTACCCCCATTTCTTTGCCATAGATCCAGCCCTTTGTCCTGCCTATCGACTTCTTCGAAAAAAGGGAACACAATACCTTTACATTGTAAACATTCACTATTCTGCAGTATCATATTTTCAACAATCTTCGAAAATAAATTTACCCTTGATTTGGTCCCTGACCCATTATGCAACAAGGTAACCAATGAAATGTCACTGCTTTGGATTAAATTCAGGATCTTAATATCTGCAAATCATGAAAGTAGGGATGCACAGTTCAGGATTAATTCAAAGTCAAAAAGGGGAACAAAATCTAACATAAAGGAGTCAGCGACACTGAAAAGAGAAGGACTATCCCCCTGATCAAATAATGCTAAATGTCCTTTCGCCTTACATGGGATCACACATGAAACAGCTGCAGAGCAAGAGAAGAAGGGCATATAATTGGCGAACAGGAGGGGGGGCACCGCTGTTGTGTCCAGGACGCTCCTCTCATTGGGGCACTTAAACTTGGAGATGAGGCCCGAAATCAACTGTTCCTATTGGGAGTCTTGGCTGGATCCCTCTGTCTGTTGAAAGATATTCACCCCATTTCTTGAACAAAGGCCCATATTTATACTTCTTCAGCACCACATTTGCATAATTTTTTACGCAAAAGCAGCGCAAACTTACAAAATACAATTGTATTTTGTAAGTTTCCGCCGTTTTTGCTTCAAAAAGTGTCGCAAATGCGTCGCTAAAAAAGTATAAATATGGGCCAAAGTTTTTTAGGACCCTTTTTCAAAATTCACCGGTTAGGTCTTTTCTTCACTCTTCATGTTTTCATTTGCCCTTACACTTAGATTGAGGATCAGGTAAAGTAGCCACACTAAAGATAGAGAAGACTTCATATCCGGGTTCAAGGGTTTTATGGTGGCCCCAGCTGCTGCAGAATCCACTGGACAGGAATCAAAAATATCTAATTGAAAGGGTAGAGTGTTCCACCTTGGAGTCTATTTTTGGAATATCCTCTCATGCTTTAATCTGAGGCTTTCCAACTTGAGAGCAAAAATAAAAACTTGAGTCCTTCAAAGCATTTGTATCAGCTTTTGGATTTACACCAATAGATTCCCTTTGGCCTGTTGCTCTCGGCTTATGTTTTGTTAACTTTCCCCCATCTTCTTTAATACGGATCAGTACCTTCAGTATTGTGGTATCACATCCCCCTAAAAATGTGTTTAGTAAAGCTAAGATAGAGGATAATATTCTCTTTAAGAAAAACACCAAATCAGAGACCTTTGCCTCCTGGCCTGGAGGATTAAATGACTGATCACCAGCCAATTCCAAATCTGGAGTTGCTGATATTTGGGAAATGAATATGGAGTGTTCCGAGGGCACAATACTGAAGAGTTGCAGGTCAGTTGTCAATGGGAGTGTAAACGGGGTATGAGGGTTATTATCCTCATCTTGCAACCTGCACTTGTAACGGAACACCGGATCTATGTCCGGAAGAGTAAAATCCTCTTTCAATTGGTGGGGTATTTTCACTCGGGGTATTACTGCTGAACTACCAACCGGAGGACTTAGAGGATGAGGCTGAACAGAGAGATTATCCTCGGTATGTCCCGGAGAAGGTTTTGTACTATAATTCAAATCGTCTTGGGTCATTTTCTCTTTGCCCCAAAATGAAAAAATCTGGTTCTCTTTTTCCAGTGCATTAATATTGGGTGCTCTATTCAGCACCGTATTAGATTTCGTTTTGGTAAAGGCCCTCCCCATAGTCAGGTTCTCAGATCTCAGTTTCTTTGCTGTCATTTCATTTCTTACCTGCCAGTGCCTATGCTCATAACCTTAAAGAGTTGGAAGAGTTGTTACACATATAAATCACTCTGGGCTGAGCATAAGTACTTAATCTCACTCATCACAGTTGGTAAAGCAGTGACTGCAGTATTTTGTCCTGACAGTGTATTTCAGAGCACTTTCTTGCTTAACTGACGTGCAGAAAAAGAAGATGCAGTGGCTAGGGGCACGCGTGGCCACAAGCTGCTCCCAGAGCTAGCTCGGACGCATTTGCTGCCCCCTGCTTAACCCCCTGGTGAGTCCCCCTCTAGAGGAGGGCAAACGCCAATCTCCTTAGTCTTCTCATCTTCTTGGTTTTCCTCCTCCTTATGCCACCTGCTGCGACCACGTAATCACACCACCATGGCCTGGAATGGATTAGTCTGTCTCTGGTCTAAATGCCCCAGGGGCAGTTAGACAATAAATCGGTGGCAAAATAAATGGGCTCCAATCACTGTCACCATCACACTCTCCATAAGCTTAACAAATGCTTAGCAGATGGCAAGGCAGAAAGCAGGACAAATATCACTCTTCCAGCCTCCCTGGATGCTCCCAGAGGGAGTCTGGCAGGGGGCAAGAAGAGGTTAAGGCGGCTAAAGCTGAGGATCCTTTCTACTAATCTTGAACTGCGTGGAGGAAGGCATAAAACAAACACGGGCTCCACAGAGTCCACTCAATCCATGTGCACTGCCACAGGCTTACCGTGCTTGGCAGCTGTTGGACATGGCCCTTTTTGCAGGGTCATCTCCAAACATTTTGCCTCCTTCCTCCTATTTTTTCTGACTTCTTCCTGTTGGCTCTTGGAGTCTGAGCACTTTGTCACTGCAGATCAGTGCTAAAGAGCAGGTACTCTCCCTTCTAAAGTTGGTAATATTGGCTTACACCTAATTGGCACATTTATTTTACCTGTAAGTCCTGTGTATAGTGGTATACCTATACCCAGGGCCTGTAAATTAAATGCTACTAGTGAGCATGCAGCGCTGCTTGCCCCACCTACAAAAGCAGCCATTCAAACCTGCGTCAGGCCTGCTAGCGCAGGGCCTGCATGCACAGTTTACTGCCACAGGGACCAACTCCACTTTTACTACATGTAAGTCACCCCTATGGTGGACCATAGCTCGCCCTATGGGCAGGGTGCTATGTATGTAGAAAGCAGGACATGTGCCTGGTTGTGTGGTCTGTCCTGGTAGTGGCAAACAGCCTGTTTGGTTTCTCACTGCTGTGAGTGCTGCCTTGCTCATAGGATTGCATTAGAAATGCCGTGCCTTATGGCTAGTGGGTATTGTCTGATTTATGAGGGGTGGCGTAGGCATGTTTGGTATGGCTGTAATGTAGTGAGAAATGCTACTTACTGGTGTAGGTGAATTTTTTATTACCATTTTAGAAATACCACTTCTAGAAAGTGAGCACTTCTCTGTGCTTATGATTCTGGTGTTTTGCAGCTTGACTCCAATCCACATCTGGGACAGAGTGACAGCTGGGCTTTGTGCATACTTTTCAGACTGTCTGTACATAGGGAGGGTGGAGGTGTCACAGAGGTGCTTCTGCATATTGAATGGTCTTCCTGGGCTGAGAAAAGGGGATGCGGGGCACACCTGCATTTGTAAAGGTTGTGCCTTCGTGTCACACAAAGGGCTCATTTACCCCCAACTGATGTCTGGAGCCTGTGTTGGAGGAGAGACGGGACACTCCTAGAACCAGTTGTAACTGTTTGGAACTCTGCTCACCCTCTTTGAAATTCCTTTGTAAAACTGAGTATAAGTGCAGGTGATTTTCCCCATGTAATGGTGCACAATAAACAACTTGAAGAAACTGCCACAGAATGCTCCTGGAGGGACTCACCAGGAACTGCCTTGGACTGCTACTAGTATGCTGACCTGTGACCTGCTGGGTCACTAGAAGAAACTGCCACTCACTGTATCCCACTTGTGCTGGCCTGTTGTTGGGCCCTGCCATCCTGTGCTCCACTTGTGTCCCCAGGGGCTGGGTGCTGTGGCCCCTGTCCCCTGCATCTGCTCAATTCCTAGCGTGAGAACAGTTCTCTAACTGAATACTCCGTCATGGAGTTCAGCGTGTGAGGAGCGCTTTGTTCTATTGATTTAGCACATGAGGGGCACTTTTCTCTGATCATTGGAGCGCATGGAGTAGTGCTCTTATGGATTCCCTAGTTGCACTTTGAGAGCGCTCTTCCGTGTCTCCCTGAGGGAGAAATCACCGCCGCGACTCGGGACACACTAGCCATTTCTCCAGGTGCCCGAGGGTGCGGGCAGATGAAAACAGGAGGGATTCCATAGTGGTTGTGCCCCCAGGGGGCTGGGGCGGTTTGAGGAGTGCCCCCAGGGCACAAGCAGGCATCCACTTTGGTGCCTTCACCGATGCAGCCCAGGAAGTCTGCAGAGAGGCCCATGCACCATGTCGGGTGCAGGCGCCACTTGACAGGATGGGTTGGAAGCCTCATCGGAGGGCCCCTGCTCCACCAGGCCACATCCATTCTGAGTGCATAGCAGGTCGGGTTAAAGCCTCATTGGAGGCCCCCACTCTGCCGGGCCCCTTCCCCAGTGAAATTATTTAGGATCGCAAACAAGTGGGAAAATCTTGATGGAGTTCCCCTGTTCTCGCTGGGCACCCTGTATTGTTCTTGTGGCTCACGGGCGGGGTGGTGACCTCACCAAATGGCTCCTGTTCTGTGGGGCCCCTACCCAGTGCAGGAAGTGGCGCTGAGGAGCTCTGATAGTGGGGACCTGGATGTCCCTGTTTTGGCCCATCTCATTTTTGCACCCAGGGCGGTGGACAGGTCACATTCACCAGATCTGGTAAGACTATTGCCAAATAACAGATGCATTTCTGCTATGGTGTTAGGTGCATTCATGCTGATGTTGTTGCTGTATGCCATGAGCTTCTGTTACCGTGTCATACTATGTACAGTCATGGTAATGTTTTGGCAATGCTGATCCTGCCGGATGATATGTTTTGCTGACTTGCCATGTATTTTCTGATGTTCTTGTTATTGGCATTTACGGTATGTTTTCTAGGGCAAGTGCATTTTTAGTAACATTTTACTGTGACCATATGCCTTTCTGGTAATATGTGCTTGTACGCAGATATGTGCATTTTAGTAATGTTTACCTGACTACTTGTAATGCTGCATTATAACCAGTAATCTATGTGTTCGTTGTGACTACTGCTGGCTTTCGCAGAGTAATAGTTGTTCTGACAACTGCTTGGGTAGCAGGGTATTACTGACATGTTGTTTTTGGTCTAATGATGTTGTGTACAATACAGTTTATTTTGGTATATCTCGGTGTTGTGTTTCCTTTGTGGTGGAGATAGTGCGTCACGTGTGTGTTGTGCAATCGCTTTACACATTGGCTCTGGGATAGGCCTGACTGCTCGTGCCAAGCAAACAAGGGGGTTAGCAGGGGTTATCTTGGGTGTGCAACTCCCTCGCCCTGACTAGAGTGGGTGGGTTCTGCCTGGCTTAGGTGCATACCCTAGCCAACCACAAACCCCACTTCTAACAGCAGCTCTTTGAGAACGGCCGTACAGACTGCGCCTCTCCTTCTTTCCTCCTACCACCTTTAGTGCCGAATTGGGCCAGCCTCGGAGGCAGTAATGCTAGCGACTCACGCTCCTCGTGCTTTTACCTTGCTTCTCCTTGCCACACCCCCAACACAGCACAGCGCAGAACTTCCATGTCCACAGCCATAAAATCTAATAATAAGGTAATATTTTTATTACACTATATATACATATATATATATATATATATTTCATACACAATAAAACCATAAAAATGTACACAATTCATTAAGAAAAAAATAAGAATTAATGTAGACAATTAATAAAATATTATGGATTTAAAGCCATTTCCTAAAATACTATATACATTAAAATAAATTTAAAATAAAAATTAATATTATTATAAAATATAAAAAACAAATAAATAATGCTTTAAAATCTATTTTACCAATATTATGAAGAAGATTGTAGTCTAAGAACATTAAATATACAACTTCCACTCTAGTTTATGCAATAGTAGGGAATGTGTTGGGACTTCAGAGAAGTTAGATGTACTATTCCTGGTCCTTGTAGTGCAACAGTAGGGAAAGTGTTGGACTTCGGAAGGGTTAAATTTACTATTCCCACTCCAGTCTGTGCAACAAAAGGGAAAATTTTGGATTTCGTAGGAGTTAATTTTACTGTTCCCACTCCAAACAATGGAACAGTAGGGAAACTGTGGTATTCCTTATTTTACATAATTAAATATAATTTAATTAACAGTTAACAATAGCAATTAAATATTACATAATTAATTTTCCACCTTACACCCCTACACTCGTAGCAGCCCACAACTAAAATGTAAGTAAATTAAATAAGTATTCAATAAATTACATAATTGTAAATTAATTACATAATTAACAATTAATAATTGACTGTTAATTATTATTTAACTTTGCACTCTATACCCCTACAATCCTAACAGCCTCCAATAAAATATAACAAAAATACATCATTATTACCTAACTTACACAATAAATATCAATCATGAAATAATTCATAATTGATTATAACCTAATTAACTTCCCACCCTATAAACCTAACAACAGCTACAATATGTGGGCCTGGCCCATTACGAGTTTCTCTCTAGGTCGGCAGTCGGAAACCTCCCGATAGGTGGGTCGGTCTAGCAGGAAACACCCTACAGCATTGTCTCCGGCTTGTAATTGAGCCAGCGACAATGCTGTAGGATGCAGGGTACACCAGCACCCTCGCAATGTTCACTGTCTGCAAAGCAAAGCAAAGCAGACAGTGAACATTGCAGTGTGCTGACCAGTGGGGCCCCTGCACTGACCATGCTAGGTGCATGGGCAGTGCAGGCCCCCCGAGGCTCCCTGCTCCCGTTCTCTGCCAGCCTTTTCATAGCGATGTTACCACCATAAAATCACTGGAGGAAAACAAGGTTGTAATCCCCAGGGCAGCACTGCTTGCAGTGCTGCCCTAGTGGATTTGGACCATCACAACCGCCAGACTGTTGGAGCAACTAATGCTGGCAGTGCTGGCGGTCTGACCACAGCACAACCACCATGGTCATAATGTGGTACTCACGACCGCCACCGCGACTCGTAATGACTACCTATATGTTTTTTTTTTACGCTAATATGGCGCAAACTTAACACCATGTTTATATTTTGACGCTAGACCCGTCTAACGTCAAAATATCAGAGTGTGCGTCATTTTCTGGATGCGTGAAACCGCCTTGCGTCAATGAGATGCAAGGTAGGCGTTCCCGTCCAAAAAATGACTCAAACACCTGTGCGCCATATTTATCCCACCGGGCAAAAATGGAGCACGGCTGGGAGGCGGAGCCGGAAAATGACGCAAATCCGGATTTAAAGCCTGGGTCAGGGCAGGCATTAAAATGGGGCAAACACACCACTACTTAAGGAAAACTCATACAATCAACATCATTGCTCAAGAAGGACGACATGGAGGTGCTACTCATGCAGCATGCCAGAAGATGCAGAGCACAGGACCAACAGCAGCAGCTACCACCACACCAACATGGACCCCAAAGGCAACGCAGAAGGCAGGAGAGGCTATTCAGGACCAAGACAATCCTTCTGGGACTCAGGGAAAATTATATCATCCAGAGGTACGGACTCAACTGGCAAGCCATACAGCAGCTGCTGCGCTACAACGAGCCACAGTTAGCAGCCAGCTTGCAGACACCCCACATTACTCCACCAGAGACCAAGCTGCTAGCTGTCCTGCACATGTTGGCAAGTGGCTCACTTCAAACTACTGGTGCCCTGGTTGCTGGGGTCTCACAACCCTCATTCTCCGCATTCCTTCCCAAGGTACTTGATGCCATCATCTTCCTCAAACCCCGCCACATCAGCTTCCCCAACACACAGCAGAAGCAGCAGGAGACCAAACAGGGGTTTTATCAAATGAATGGCTTCCCGCACATGCTTGGTGCCATTGACTGCACACATGTCCGGATTGTGCCACCTGCTGCAACTGAGTACCTATACCGCAACAGGAAGCACACCTACTACATCAATGTGCAGGCCATTGTTAATCACCAGGGATTGTTCACCAACATCATGGCAAAGTATCCTGGGAGTGTACATGATTCCTTCATTTTCCGCCACAGCACCATCAATCGGCACTTCCAGGATGGACGATATGGCAATGGCCTTCTTGTTAGTAAGTACAGAAACCTAGTAATTTACACACAGCACAGCAACCCTGTAGGACACACAAGACATACACCACTTGATGACACGTGGCCAGTAAGAAACTGAGGTGTGACACTGGTAGTCATGTTTGGTATCCTGACCCAATGGGATACACACCTATGGACAAATGATGGCTGCAAATAACAACAGATGCCACTCTAGAGCCACAAGGGACCAATTTAAAACCACACAGTGACAATGACATGGCCTTAACTGGCAGTACAACTTGGAAGATGAAGATTCAACATCACATAAGGCCACAGTCAATCCCACACACTTCCAAGCAATATGTCCTGTGTGAGGGGGTGTGTAATGTGTGTTGTTGTAGGTCAAACACCATGAGACACATATCATGATGACGCTGACTCAAATGAAGGTGACATGGAATTATTGAGGCAGTACCAACATCTCACATCAATCCTGGGTTGACATTGCCAGCTAGCAATAAGGACGTGGACTGCACTATGAAAACATGTTGATGTGACACTAATGCAAATTGCACACTGCTACACATACTGAATGAGACAATTCCCCATATACATAACAGATGTACAAGGAGGAGATGGACCTTCCTATGCTAAAACCTTCACCCCCACAACCAAGTTAACCAGCTCACCTGGAGAAAGTTCAGTAGTGTAGGTGCACGGTTGCACATGAGCCAACTGGGTGAGGGAACAAAAATAGGTTTGCACAGAACTTGTCACACATGGGATAATTATGCATTGTCAATACTGAACACTTCGGTGCTGCCAACTTATGGAGATGTGCTGTGGATTGTTACCTAGGCAAATCAAAGGGCTTTACTGTTGCATTTCACCTGCAATTACATATGTCTAATTGGATGGGATGTCCAGGCCATGTAGTGCAACCATGTTACCACCACAGTGGAAACTATTGTGTGTGTGGAAGTATCATGTCACCTCCAGTGAATGCACATGGACACATCTTTCTCACTACATAACGCATGGGAGATACACACTGAACTGCATGTTTCTACAAATACCACAGATATCAGGTCAATTAGCCAAACACCAGTTTTGCTAGTCAAACAACCCAATGCAGAAAGAACATCACAGAAGCCTAGGATCCCACACAATAACTAAAAAACACATATTAGTCACAGGCGACACAAGATAACAACTGCCATGCAAAGTGACATTCCTGGTGCAACCAACAACAAAATACTTACTCCCATTTTCTCTTTCAGCTGATCAGGGTTACGGGATCCAGCCATGGATCATGATCTCATTTGCCAACCCAAGCACAGCAGCAGAGCGTGCCTATAATGAGGCACATTGTAGGACACACACCATAGGTAAGCGGACTTTTGGCTTCCTGAAGTCCAGATTCAGGTGCCTAGACATCACCGGAGGCAGCCTCCTATGTTCCCCAGAAATGGTCTGCAAGATCATTTTGACCTGTGCCATCCTGCACAACATTTGTATGAGGAGGAACATTCCCCTATATGAACCTGAACAACAAATGCCTGAAGAGGAGGAGGAGGAGGATGCTGTCCTGTAAAATGAGGGGGAACATCCTAACACAGCTACAGGAATGCGTTGCAGACAACAGATCGTACAATTTTATTTCCAACTATAGTCACTATCACCACCTTGTTATGATATGGAATTAAACACCTCACTTCATCACTAAATCATGCTCTGGGTAATTATGTATGCATCACATGATCTCTAGGAATCATAATCAGAGTACTACCTCATGGAGCGCTGCAGAGAGACAAATTTGCATAGTTCAGATGCCACATCACATTTGATGGGTATGAATGTACAGCAAACATCACACACAGTTTTTATGAAATACATCCTGTCTATTTCACATTTGAAGGGCAATTTCATAGGACCACAGCAATGAGACATATCCATGTTGCCAACATGGTCCATTGCAGCATATGACACCATCAATCATAAGGTAAAAAAAGTGCATCATACATAAGGCAGTGGATGTGCAATTGCATTGGTAACAGGAATGTATGACCAGACCCTTGACAGCAGTAAGTGTGACATCAGCTATCTCCGCAAGGAGCATGTGTGACAAAAAGTGCATCAAACCTGAAAATGGATAGCACAAGTGCCCCAGGTATGACAGGCATTGCTCACAAGACATGCCCTGAGCAGTCCATCCCAGGTAATAAATCCTGCCACTGCCATGTTTTAAGTCTCTGCCCACCCTGCTCTAGGGGGCGCTGTACATGAACTATCTGTACCCTGAGAATCATCATCTACACTCACCCAGACTCCCATTCTGACTCCTGTGTGCTTCCCTCTTCAGTATGGCATGCCATAGTTCTAGTTCATCAGTCTGCTTGTACTTCAGGTCCCATAATGCACTGCCTGGTAGTCGGTAAGACCTGTAATCTGCTGTCCATTGCTTCCCATGTGAAAGGTGCGGATGGCCCCTTGAACTGGATTCTCAACCCCAGGACTTGTGAGAGACTGAAGCTGCACACACCTGTGAGCACTCTCATGCAGACCAGCCATTTGACTCTGCCCTGCCCTTGCTGCTGCCTGGAACTGCTTAGAAGCTCCCATTTCCTGAATCTCCTTGTTGTCCATTGGAGTACAAATCATTTGTGTACCAGAGCCCTTGGGGGATTGTGTAACAGTGCCACTGGAAACTGATTTTTGTTCCCACAGTGTTGCTCCTGCTTGTCCCAGTCAGTCTCTGCTCACTGTGTATTTGCCTTGTTCATGTTTGTTCCTGACAGTGCCTGCATCCTGTTAGCCAGACTGGTTCCAGTCTTTGCGTTAACCAGAGACGCGCCCTGTGGCTACATTTGCCTCATAATTGGTTTCCATGCCCTCCGTTTCCTCTTGGGATATTGTGTCTGGTAGGTCTACGATCAGTCCTCAAATGTATAGAATAGTTTAATTTGTTTTCTTATCGTATTTTGTTCTGGGACATGTTTTCAAAGGGGCAAATCCAGCCCCCATCCCTTGCCTGGTTTTGCATGTATTCATTAGTTCCAAACAGTGACAGTGTGCTATGGCTGTATGGCTGGATTTGATACTGTGCCTCCAGCCCAACAAACAAGGGCTGCTAATGTGTATGTAAGGACAATACATGTTGTTTGGGCCCTGACGGTCCAGACACAGATTCACTTCTGCCGCCACCTTTTGATGGGGCTTGCGTGGTGACTAGCTGTGAGATTAATCAGCACAGAGGCATTAATGTTCCCTGATGCGGTGGGAATTTTAAAGCCCTACTCTGTGTACAAGTGTAGTGATGAAACCTGCCTGTTTTCTATTACTGATCCATAACGTATTTGAGCACACCAAGGTTGCTCTGTCGTCAGCCTTCTGAAATTTCTGCTGTACCATAGCTGCCCTATCCCCTTGTATGCCGTTAGGTGATCTTTGGCTTTAGGTCAAACCTGCTTTTAAGGATACTCTGTTAATTCAAGGGTTGGCTCCACAGACTCATGACTAGACCTGCACGTAACTGTTTCACCATGGAGGTCAATACTGACACAGGCTACACATGGCCACACACTTGAACTGGACACCTTTGTGCAATGAACCACTGGAAATATGTGAACACATGAAGCATGGTCTGCTGGTCCACCACAGCCACAGGAGGAACATAGGTCATTTACATGAGTCAAACTGTGGTGTACGTAACAATTTTATGATTGGATTTGAGACTCTCTGTCACAAACACTGTACCTATCTAGCATGTTCAAATGCCTGACTCAAGGGTAGTATACACACAAGTGACCATGAAGTGGTAGCCAACATTTCATGACATGTGAGGGGTAACATATCTGCCATAGCCCTCATCAGCCGTCCTCAATCTTTCCTGTGTATAGTTAGTCACGGGAAAAGTATTGTCTCCAATGTCAAGCAAGTATACACAGCATAAGAGGCAACAGATATTACAAACACATATCATGACTTATGTACTTCGTTGAATGGCATCTGATGGTTATACCCATTTGTAACACATTCATACATGCACATTACGCCAAATGTTTTGAATGTCGTTCCCACAGAGGCACACAAATAATTTGAACAGACAATTCACACACAAAACAAACAGGCCATGAGTAATTTTTTTGTAGCGTAGCCTTGCTGTCCTCTATTGATGCAACAACTGCGCAAACATGAAAAATCCTATTTAATTACCAAAGTTTGTGCTGCTGTTGCGTCAGTTAAGAGAGCTAATCCTGCACAACAACATGAGTATTATGGGCTGCAGTAGTATGGTCTGCCACATGTGCCCAAACATTAGAACACACACTGCAGGTCATACCATCCTATCTTTGTCTAGTTATGGGCTGCATGCATGGTAAAATTAGAAAAATGTCTGAAACACAGTTTAGGACAGAATATTTGATGCATATGTGTCAAAAAATGATGCATATGCGTTAAAAATTACGCTTATGTGTCAAAAAATTACACATATGCATTATAAATGACGCATATGCGTTAAAAAATGTCGTGTATGCATTAAAATATTACACTCACGCACATTATACATCAATTGGTCCCTAGTGTTAATTCCACAAGTGCACCCCAGGCATGCGGATATCCATTGAAAATGTATTGATCCTTGAATGCGTGGGAATTTTAACTTTTAACGCATATGCATCAAAAAATATTGACGCAAACCCCATAAGTGTCAAAAATTAACATGCAAGACAAAAAACGGGCCGCAAATAAGATAGGAAGTGATGTAATAGGATATCCTCTTTGCCGAAATGGTACAGTGGGTGTACTTTCACTTTCACTTTGCAGTCTGTGATTATTCTAGACTGTGTGACTGTGTTTTGACTTGTCTCTCTGTGAATATTATGAATTTGTCTCCTGTGTGCTCTTTATGTTGTCTTTTGGTGTTTGGTAAGTGTCTTTGGTATCCTGTGTAAGTGTATTTGTGCCATTTATTGTATTTAGATTTGTCTTTGTACTGTTGGGAGTCTGTTTGTGGGTACTATTAGCTGGGGGAGTGTTGGGCTGTCTGTGGGTTAGATAAGTTTCCTTTTTCAACCTCCTTTCCCTGTTTTTCCCTCTTTACCTTTTCATTTATTGTTTTGTTGTGATGTCGGGAAGGCCACGGCTGGGGTGAATGGGTGAGGAGGAGCTAGGGGCATTTGTGTGGCTGGTGTGCCACTTCCTCCCCCTGATGTTGGAGGCTGGGGGCCGTGTGTATCACATGGAGGCAAAAAGGCTGAGATGGGCAAAGGTGCTGTTCCACCTGAGGAGCATTTTCAACACCCAACACAACGATCACCAGCTGAAGCATCGCTGGGCTGACCTGGTGGCCCAGAGCAGGACCTGCTGGACTACCTGGGTGTGGTGATTGGTGGCCCTGTTGGTGAGTACCAAATTGACTAATGTGTACAGAACAATGCTCTGGAGTGACAGTAGCAGTTGTGACATGCTGCATGCAATGTTTGTGGACATGTGGAATGCAAGTTGAACAAACTGTGAGTGTACCAGCAATGGGATGTATTTCACATGGTAATACATGGAAACAATGTAGTCCACAGTTTTGTGGAACCATGTCCGAACAGTATTCAGGGCCATACGTACCAAGCTCTTCATAACCTTCACTATTATCTTAGGCCCATATTTCTACTTTGATTGCGCTGCATTTGCGTAATTTCTGGACACTTGCTACATTCAAATACATTTTGGTAATTTGCACAGCTGTTGCGTCAACAAATTAAGCAAATTCGACACAAATTAAATTACACATCTGGCCGTAAGTTCACTGTTTCTGTGTGTTTACGTCTGGACAAATATTCATTTACATGGCCAAACCCAAATTGGCCGTTATGCTACCAGATTGCATTAGCACAAAACAGGGTCATCTTGTGGAATTTCACAGTAGGCGTTGAAATCCTATCATTGAGTAGCAGGGCCCAACAACATTTTTTGCTTGGGCGCAATTGCTGGGACCCATTTTCTAAAGTGAAAGTGTCAGCATGGGATCCCTGCTTTTTGTGAATGCATGGTCACAAACTATTTTTGAGCATGATGTTGTGCAAGGGACCACTGACTGCTTCCATAACTCTATTTTAGTGAAGAAATAGGTTGTTATTTTACTTTTGGTACACCCCTGCTGAAATATTGCAGCATTTCTACAAATGTTAACTTCTCAGTATGGAGGCAGTCACAGACATGGTGGTCTGCTGAGATCAGCAGGCCAGCATTCCTGTGAGTGCCCCCATTCCTAAGGTGTTTTCAAATAGAGACCTACCTCATTATGATTGTAGAAGTAGGACATTTGCTACCCCATTTTTATTAGCAGACAGTGTTAGTTCAGGTGTACTACCACTGATCACCCAACTTGGCAATTCTAAGCTGCTGATCCTGTCAATGTGTGATTTACAATACCTGATATAGGTACACAGGGTGCAGATGAACACATTTCAGGTGCAAAGACTACACCTGTGCCCATGCATTATGTCAAGGATGATCAACTAAGACATTGTCAGCATACATCTTTTTGCTGTTTTGAATCAGAAAAGTGGCCAATCCATGTTTAGCGTAACATTGTCATAAAGTAACACACAGGATCCTTTCCATCATGTTGTCATAGGAGGCATATACGGCTCAGGGTACACTCCCAATGTGGCATATGTAACCTACATACAATACTGGCACACCTATTATGGACCACTGAAAGCACAATTCCTGAACACAAATCAACCCACATGAGCATCACACAGTTTCTCATAGTCCCTTGATGCACAAGCCTCAATAGCTGACTCACTGGTATTGCAGTGCACCAGGAATGTGTCTCCCAGCTACAAAAGATGAAATGGAGTACCCTCTGGAATTAAATAAGCACAAAATTGAGCAATCATGTTTGGCACAACATGACTTTTAGGGCCAGTGCATGTGTGCATATGTGTGTCTATCACTCACTGGAGTGACAGTGTCAATGCATGTTAGCAGTGGTATGTCTGTTGGCGTGTCTACATGCCTGATGTGCAGCTCTATCATATAAAATGTCACACACGGTGATTTGTTGTTCCAACTTTTGTACAGTGAGCAGACATTGAGCACATATCACCCTTTCATGTTTTACAGGTGGACCAGCCCCATACACAATAGGCGAAGTGGCTCGATTCACGGACCCAGACGTATCCAGTAAGTGTTAATATGTTTGTCCTGTGTTGTGTTTGCAGCTGTTGTGTGATTGACGCCTTTGTGTTGCACTCATTGCAAGATATGATGAGCTGGCATGTGACTTGACTGAATGTTGACATAGTGTTCCATGGAACAGTTAGACATTCACTGGCAGAGTCATATATTGGGAATCGAGTGCTGCGCAATAGGCATGG
Source organism: Pleurodeles waltl (assembly GCF_031143425.1). Lineage (NCBI taxonomy): Eukaryota > Metazoa > Chordata > Amphibia > Caudata > Salamandridae > Pleurodeles > Pleurodeles waltl. The sequence continues at coordinate 611,924,295 of NC_090446.1, read as the reverse complement.
GCAGGTGAACAAGGTGATTTGTTGCTACATGTATGCCAAAAATTGATTTGGAGGTGGCCAGTGTCATAATTTAGTCAGCAAGTCATACCCTAATTCACACAGAACAGTGATGCATCAGTTTTACACACCAACCTGCGCATCCCTGTTAAGTAATGAACATGTAGGACTGTATGGGGGACTGTCCCGCAGCATCTAGCTCCACATGTTTTACTCCATTGACGTGGCACTTGAGTGAAATGTCATATGCATGCATGCAGGTCAAGGCCAGATGGGTGCTTGCATCAATGTGGTTGATTTAGGAAATTTGTCAGTGAGATCTGATGTTGATGGTTGTCCACAAATAGAAACATGAGTGTAGATGTGATTGTCCAATGGTTGACTCAGTCCGAGTTGGCAGGCCTCCTTAATTGTGGTGGACTGACTAAATCCATGTACAGCTGGACAAAGCTTAATTGTTGTCCTTGATGGTTGAAAATATGTATTGCATGCCCATCCCCCCCTGAGGCACAGGTTTAGGGAGAGAAAATATGTGTAGCTAGGTGCGACGGTCACAGTGTAGTTGACAGACATGTAATTCAAGCATTCATGTGTGCCAAACTACAATGCCCCCTTATGATTAACAACTGCATACCATCCTGCCAGTTCCATATACAAATCACAGGTCTTGTGTGCCCTGAATTTGATCCAGAAGATATGGATTAGTTGGCCTGGCACGTGTTGAGTACTTGCAGCATTTGTTATGTGATGAATAGCACTACAAATATGCACAGATCATTTAATTAAGTACACACCTTGTTGTGCATTGCTGTGCTGTTAGATAGTTGATGGGTAAGCTACGTTGGCATGTTATTCCTCAGGGACATTCTATCATCTGCACTGTGATTTGGAATGCATGTGCTATTTGTGAGGAAGTGTTAGATTATCATCTGTACATGTATCACACAATGATGTCAGTAATGTTTGCCTGTCTCTATTTTTACAGCTGCTAACATGAATGCACAGGAAATCCGTGAAATTTAGAGTCAGGCAGTGGGGTACCGACACATCCTCGATGTGGAGGCTGGATTCCGTATGATGGCTAGGCAGTATCATCATGAGAGAGCCACAGGGGCATGGAGGACATTTAGCCAAGGGGGGGGCCAGCATTGGCCACGACTGCCACCACCACAACAACTCAAATCACTGTGGACACTGGCATGACAGCCACTTCAGCTGGTCCCTCAACCTCATCAGCCCAAAGCCCTACAGCAGCACCTTCCACACCTCCACCTCCAATCACGGCACCAGCACCTGCTACATCAAGTGCTACACAGACAACCACAGTTCCAGTAATGGACATGGCAGATTTCAGAAACCTACAACATGACATGCAATGTATGTTGTGCCGTATGGACACTCTGCAGCAGGAGGTGGCCCGCAACAGCAGGAGACTGCAAGGGATAAGGAAAATCCTGAGGAGGGCCAATCTTTGAACTTATTGATCCTCACCCCTAAATCCGTCCCCTCCCTCCTCTTTCCTCATACTTTTTCTTTAGTGGGTTTAGGGGGCTTAGTGTTAGGTTAGAGCAGGCTGTTAGTTTAGTTAGGATAAGTGGGGTGGGGGTGGGGTGAGTTATATTATTACATGTTTGCTTGTGGGTGGGTGGGGAATGATATTGGGGTTTATGTGTATTAGAAAAAAAATAAAAAAATAAAAAAACAAAAATATATATATTTGTTTAGGATTAGTTAGTATGTGTTTAGATTAGTATATGTTGTCCTACACATGTCCCGTCATATAAGGGGGGGTGGGGGGTTTATGTTTAGAGTGTTTAGTTACATGTGGTAAGTAAGTTTAGCTTAGGATAGTTAGGGCCAGTTGTGGGTAATATATAGTTAGGATAGGTTAGGTTAGGTTAGGTTAGTTTAGGTGTTTGCCATAGTTTAAGTTTCCTTTCATACATATATAATAAAGTTTGCTGTACTCCTTTACAGTATGTGTCATATGCTTGGGGATCAGGGCCTTTGCAAGAGTGTACAGTGTCAAATTTGTTTTTGCCTGTGTGTTCCATCCTGCATCCACATCCCATTCTTGACATGGTTACTCCCACTTCCAAATGAGCTGTCACATTGGCAGCTACAACAAATCTACTTCTCTATGCATCTGCCATCCATTGCACCCACCACTCAAGGTAACTATGGTTCCCAATGTGTTGTAAAGGTTGATGTGATTTTCAAACTGTTATCGTTTGAGTCCTGTGTTGGAATCTTGGGCACTGTGGGATGTCTGCCTGCAGCCTTATGTTCATGTGATCTCTGATAAACTGAGTGGTGTCATAATCTTATGTAGGTCAGTGTACATAAATCACACCTATGATTTATTACATTGTTCTCCTAGGTGACGTTATTGTCCATACGCTCGTACACATCCATTCCTGCAGTATGGTGTGGGATTAAAGTTTAGAGTCATATGTCACATACATAATGATTGTCTTGTAGGGAATGTGGGAAACATTGAGATTCATCTTGTAGATACTTTGGACCTGACATTGACATTTCTACACAGCATTATACTGTTTGTGATGCTTTAACTTCAGAAATAAGTCAAAGGCAGCACAGCTGATGATAAAATCCAGACCCTTGTGCATTGATATCAGCCCACATTCTTTCTACACTACTGTATTGACATTCTGTGGCCATTGACAGGTTACATGCATCACAAATCTCCTACACAATTGATGTGTCACATTACACAGAGACAAAGTGGTTGTGTAGGCGCTGTTTATTTTAAAGTGCTGTAGTGCAATATTTACATAGTCCAGGATTGTAAGTCCATTAGTGTGACACCTTCTATTGTGACGCAACACAAGTCCAATGAGGAGGGACGTGTCATTGGACATGTTGTGATGGAGTGTCATTCCGTGCAGAGGAAAATAATTGCCAAATAGGTAGTGAGAGACAATTGCAGTCCATAGTGGTAATTTAAACAGCGTGCTGTAGAACAGTGCATGTTACCAACTGTAGCACGACTGTTATGTTCACAAGCACAGGACATAGGAAAATCAGTGCCCATGTGGCAACGACTGGTACTACCAGGTACTCCTACGGCTGAAGGTGATCTGTGCCACGTCTTCATCTTCTGATGTGTGTGTCGTCTCCTCTGCCCTTGGTGGCGGTGGGTTTGAGGGGGCAACACACACTTCAGTGTTTGAAGATGTGGACTCTGAATTCCCGGTAGCTGCCAACTGTGGGGCTATCAAGGGCATTACTGCAGCAAGGATGAGCTGCTGGATATTGAGTATAGCAGCTTCATCGCTGTGGTAGGGGGTCATGATTGCAGTCGTGCATGCAGTGAAATGTTTGAGATGCCAGGTGTTGTGGCAATTCCCTAACTGCTGTGGTGAAATCCCTCACATACTGTTGTAGTCCTTGCAGTAGGGACTGTTGAACTTGCATGGCTGCTGACTGTTCTGCGGATGACATCATGCACATGCGCATCCCCTCAAGGCTGGCTGCCATGTTTTGCATCCCCACCCACACCTCCTTGGCAAGGTCACGCTGTACTCCCACTACTGTCTTCTCAAAGGTGGTACCAGTGTCAGAGTCCTCAGCTGTGTTGGAGCTGACAGGTCGTACTATTGGGGTGGTGGGTGGTTCCTCTGTGATTGCTGCTACATCTGTGCTCCTCTTTGCGAGTGAAGATGGGATCTGCAGTGTTCCGAGGAAATCTTAGAGGGTTTGCTGGCTAATGGTTGTCAATTCGTCATCCATGTCATCAGGGTAGTCCAGGACAGGCATATCCACAGGAGAGCCATCGTCCTTGGCAAAGAGATATTGTACAATTAGTGTGTCTGTGTTGTGGCAGTTGTAATGTGATGTCACTGACTTCCTATTAGTGGAACATTGTAATTTTGGTTCCTGTTCATTGTTCCTGTCATTAATATTAGCATTCTCACAGGCCTATGCCCCACCTGCATGTCACATGTAGTGTGGGCAGTTCGAGGAATTGTCTGCGTCACATACTCTAGGTGTAGGTTCAGTCCAAATTGTGTGTTGCCACCTTCTTGTCCTACTCAACCCTCCCTCTACTTCCATTAACATGGTGAGGCCTTGCAATGCCTGTGGGTGTTCTGATGCCACTTGCACCACACATAACAATATAGGACTGACCCAGTCTCTGATATTTCACAAACACCTATACGTTGCTGAAACCTAGCACATACCATGTATTGCATTGGCATGACATGATACAGGTGTCAGCATTGGTAGTGTGTCATGTTGATGTTTGCCAATGTGTGCTACATTGGATTGCACTGACGGGCATGGCAGTGTTCCATTTCCTCTTATGACTGTGCGGGTGTGTTTCACTAGCTAGACACATTTGTCCTCCCCCTCAATGCTGTTGTCTTAGTACTATGACAGCTGAGATGTTGCAAGGTGGCATTGCAGCTATAGTAACACAGGCACGGGGTAGACCCTGGAATGGGCAGCATGGGTATGACAATACTACTGTGTACTTCATAATGTAAGTAACAATACATTATGATTATTGCACCTATGGACAAGAGCATTTGACAATATTTACACTTTGTTAGGAATTGAAGGGGATTGGTCACGTCGTCATCCTGAACCCTCTATTTTCGGTGTGTTTGTTCCATGGGCACCTAACTGCCATTTGCTACTTGACCACCACACACTGCACAGGTGGTAGTGGCAACTGTTGTCAATGGTAAATGTCACTTGCGTAATAGCCTGAGACTGGACATTGTCCCCTAGTTCACGTTGTGACAATACCAGCTGTCCTGTGACAGCAGCCCAGTTTTACATTCTACCCTACCCTCCTGGACTGGCTTTGCCTTTCCAACAGCCTTGGCATGGCAGAGTACCCCCATGAAAAGGCTGTTGGTGTTGTGTTGTGCTGTGCCCCTGGTTTCCCCTGCACAACCCATGCACCCGTGCCATGCCCCTTTGCCCTTTCCACTGCCTGAGTTCCATGGCTGACATGCATTGTGTAGTAGGTATGTACCTCCCGCTGCTTGCAGTTAACATTTAGGCATTTTGGTTCTCCGTGGAACTTACCCTGCATATGTGTTGTTCCTGGTAGTCTCCGCTGTCTTGTCCTGCGATTCCTGTGACGATCTCCTCTGGGATGACGGCTGCCACCATCTCCTCCATCTCGTCCAGGGCCTCCTGCGGTGCTGGACTCCCACCTCCAGTCTGCAGTACTGCCTTCCTGTTCCTTGCCATTTTTTCCTTCCTCCTATGCTTGCAGTCATGCCAGCATTTCTAGCACTCCATGACTGTTCTCCGGACCTCTGCCACACTGTTGATCTTGTCGACAATTTGTTGCCAAATTGCCTCTCTCCTCTCAATTGGCAATTTTGAGGTGACGAAAAGTTGATGCTGGCACTCCGTCACCTCTCTGACCAGTATTTCATGCTCCTCTGCACTGAAACAACTCTTCCTTTTCTTCTTCTCCCTCTCCTGGGTCTTGTCTGTGTCCTCCTGGCTGATTCCTGGTCGACTGGAGTCTCCCTGGGGTCTCTCCTGGCTTCTGGGATCCATTTTGGGGCTCCTTAGCACTGTTTGCTGCGTTTGCACCGCTTTTTGATGCTAATGCGGTGGTAAATGGCACATATCCGGTTTGCAATGTCGCAACCCGGATTAGAGTCATTTTCCCCAAGTTATTGTCGTTTTGCTTTATGATGTGGCGCAATGGTTAGAGTAAAAATAAAATGACTCTAACCCGTGCTTTGCGCCACCATGCGTCAAAGTATAAATTTGACACCCGGGTCGTGCAAAGAAATGGTGTTAGCCTGTGTTAAAGTTTTTGATGCAAAACTGCGTTCGCGCAGTTTTGCGTCAAAAGTATAGATATGGCCCTATATTTTAAAATAAATTAACATTTATATAAACAACAGTAAAGCATACTGTTAATACATCAACTAAAACACACTCAAGTAATTAAAAAAACGATATTATTAGCCACTATATTATTGAAAACAATATTCAGAACATCAGTAGTATACATAACAATATGACTTACCCCCAAAAAATGATGTTCCTCAATAATATTTGTGCATCACGAAATATGTTTGTGTGTGCATGTGTGTATGTGTGTGTAAGTGGGGGTGTGTGTGTCACAATATTTAATTTGCGATATTTCTGTCTCCTGATATTTTTACGTTGATATTTTGTCCAAACACCTAGCGCTTGCTTTTCTATACATCCCATTTTTTAGACATTCGCGGCTTGATTCACAAAAGTAATCTTATGTAAAAAGACCTATTTTTTTGTGCGGAGACTCCACACTCATAAAGTTGCTACTCGTTAACCTCTTTCTGAATAGCAAACAATAGTAAACTTACGCAAAGGTTTAAGTTTACCTTTGTGATTGAGGGTCCTAGGGTCATATGCACTAAAGAATTTTGCCATACAGACAGAATGGGTAAAACCCTTTCATACATGTGGCCCCTAGTCCCTACCTCCCATACTCTTGTCCACCCATCCATACTGTCTTCCAGACTGAAACGGTAGTCATCAGTACACAATGGTCACACTGTCCACCCACCTGTATTGCAGATGCCATACATCAGTCTTTATTATTCAAACCGGTACCATCCAGCAATTCTCTCCACCTGCATTGACCGTCTACAGGCCAGAGCCCATTTGACCAATAATATACACCAGTCCATGTGATTGATATGTTCTATCATGAGTGGTCATCCATTCTCCATACTGTCCATCACTACTTGTTATGACCACTGCACTGTCTGCCGTTCTAAATTGACTAGGGAGCCCATAGTATCCACCAGTCAGGTAACAAATTTCATACTGTCCATATTGACCATTGTTTTAATTGGCCCTAATTTCCAATAGTCCATACTGACGATACTCTTCATTAGCCCATTCTGCTACTACTGTCCACGAGGTCATACTGTCAATCATTTTATATTGTCCACCAGCCAATAATGCACTTCACTCTATTGATCGATACTTCCCACTGCTTCACATTGTCCACCAGTCTATACTTTCCATGATATCAAATGGCCCACACTGTTTCTCAGTCCATACTGATGTTCACCCATCTTACAGTCAATTCTATTGCTGTGTATAAAATTCTGCCTGTAATGCCTAAACCCCTTCGTCTGCACTCCGGCTGTATTGTGGATAATACTCGTAATCATTACTGAAAGTGTAGCCCATAATGTCCACTATCCCACACTGCTCATGAGCTCCACGGGCCAAGAAGTGCAAACAACTCATTATAAAATATGTGGTCTTTCAGCCGCTATTGCCTACCAGTTGATGCCCTGCATACTACCCACCAACACTGCTCATGATGTCCACCACCCCATATTGCCCACTCTATCCCATACTGCCTATAATGTCGACAGCCTGTATTGTCCATCAAGGTCATCATTCCATTGAACCCTTACTATCAGCCCCAATCCATAGTGGTCGTACCGTCTATTGTATATGCACCTTCCACCCTACCCATCTGCCATTGTTTCTTATTCTGACCTGTCCATGTTACCCATCCTATGCTTATTGTTTATCAATCCATATTACCAGTCATTACTTACCTTTTACATACTAGTCCATATTGAACACATACAAAGTCCCTCAATCCAGACTGGCAACTATTTTGCACTGTCCATAGTGCCAAATCTATTACCTTGTTCATACTGGCACTACTCTCCCGTCTTTCCATATTGCCATTTAGACCCACCATTCCAATATGTCCGTGTTCTCAATTCCGTGGCGTCCATCAGTCCATACTATTGACAAGCCAATAATGTGCAGCAGTCCATATCAAACACGAGTCCATACTGCCCACTAATCCATATTGTTGTTCAGTCTGAACTGTCACTAATAACTACAAGCCCATATTGACCTCTACTCTATACTACCCACTCCCCTTATTTTCTGTGTTGTCCACAGTGCTGCACTAGTCTATACCACCATAAATGTCTGGTCTGTCGCTCTTAATGGCTCACACTGGCAAGTTTCCTCCTACTGTCAACCACTCTGTGTCTGTGATTGTCATAGTATTCACAAGTGAATATTGATTGCAGATCACAGTGACCCACCATCCACAGTGCTTATACTCATCATAGGCCATAAAGTGAAAAATACCATCAGAATATTCGGTTTATACTGTCAGTGCTGCCCACCCATCGATACTCTAAATAGTATTTACCAGCCCACTCTACCCCCTAATTTCCACCAGTCCATACTGCTTAATCCCTCCACCTTTCTAAAGAGTGTGGAAACGAATCATACCTGTATTTCCATTCCACACTGGCTATCTAGCTGTATGGCTATAGTGGCCCCTACCTAGGTCATATAGGGTCTATAGAGTTCCCGACCCGAACGTGCTATGCCACCAGTACTGTCCTCTGGGTGTTTAACTGCTGCCCAGCACCCCATACTAACTTCACCCAATGGACTGCCTGCAGCCCACGTTATCCACCAGTACATAATTATTCCATACTATCTATGTTGACAAAAACTGTTTATAATCATATTCTCTTCACATGCACATACTGCTTATCAGTGTATATTATCAGTACTGTCTACCAACCCACAATGTCAACAAGCGATGCTCCCTAACTTGCCTGCCATATGTACAGTGGGCCGCACCACCAACACTTGTTAAAGTATCCACCAGGTAATTCTCTTGTTATGAGATGTACCATTCTTTCTCTTCATGTCAACAGTAAGAACAGTACTTTTTCGCGCTGCCTTTTCTGAAACTCATAAGTAAGCTTTGGTGGTCCTATTATCTCGGTGGTGCAAACTGGTCTTTCTGCGTGCATCAGGTGAAACAGATTCTACCTTTAATAAACAACATCCATCACCAAGGCATAGGAGACTCCTTAATTCCAAATTTAACTATGCCAACTCTCTTTATGGTCCTTCCCCTTGATTTCAAACTGCCTTACTGCAGCCGATTCAGAATACCGCAGCTCCTCTACTGCAAAAGACCGGCAATTAAGATAGTATTCAAGTGAGCATTAAGTCCATGCACTGCCTCCCGATGGAGAAACAAATTGAGTTCAAATTGCCTTGCCTGACATAAAAATGTATCAAAAGGACTTTCCCGGCGTATTTGCAGAGAAGATATTTCCTTACATCCAGAAAGGAACACCAAGGTCATCCAACCGAGGACTGCTAGTGCTGTTGACTACTTGATTCAATGCAAAGGGAATGGGACACTTTTGGTCCTTGGTTTCAACTTAAGGAACTCTGCCTTCAGGCTTCAGAATATTTCATCTCCTCTTACTGACAGGAAGGCTCTAACAGCTCGCTTGCTGCTCCTAAATAACTACCCTATTGAGTCTTTTGCTGAGAGGTAAATGTTTTATTATTATGAGCCTTGGTTCCTATGGGTAATTCCGTTTGGGCTTGACGCCTTATAAATAAAGTAAACAAATCAACTCCAAACTAACCATGTACTTCATTAGGTATTACTAATAAATCCCACAAGGACTTACTCTCCAGTAGCTTATAATTTACACCTTTCCATATTGTGTATTCTGCCCATCGGGCCATATTGTTGTCAAGCCAAACTGCCCATTGCTCCTTACTATTGCTATTGTTCATCAGTTGATACTGTTGAAGTAGTCCACACAAACATCACTGCCTACATTCTGTACCAGCCTATAATTCAATACTGACACACTATTTACTGGATACATTTCCGTCTATAATGCCTAGATTGCCCACAAATCTTTATGGTCTTTACAGGAAGATTGCCCACCTCTTTAGTCTTTCTTTACTACTCACAGGTCTCATGGTATGCTTACAGCTCCCACTGTCCATACTTTCACCATTGTATACATTGGCCATAATGTCCATGTCTTACTTACTAAGGCCTATGAGTACTAACACATTTTTACATAGAAACAAAATGGGAAAAACCCTTTGATGCATCTGTCTCTGGGTGCACTGCTGATAATGCATGTACAGCCCATATTACACACTGTCCTCAATGCCTGTATTGCCTGGTTTTCGGATAAAGCATACCGTATGTGCTGCTAACGCTGGCCACAATTCCCTTGCGGCCCATGTAATCACCTCTGCACATTCTAATAGGCACTATTCCCTCTGTATGTCAGTTATCTCAGAATTACGAGTTCAGGAAACCTTTTAAATGTGAGTGGATGCACTTTTATATCCCAGGTAGGTGCTGTATTGTCTCACAATGCATAGCAGGTGTCACAACACCTAGGCCCTCATTACGACTTAGGCAGTGTAGCAGTAAACTGAACGCCGTATTAAGAGTCACACTATGAAGACCGCCAAAATACAACCACAAAATCGACACCACCAGGACTCAGGAGGACAGGAATAAGGCGGTTCCACCGTCAGCACTACCACACCGACAACCTTCCACCCACCAGATTGCGACCCTTAAATCACCACAGTGGTTCTACGATGGCAGAAAACCATTGGTGGTCCAAACATCCACACTCAGAATACACTCCTACCAGAACACAGCACCACATTGGACAGTTTGAATACCCCACTCCTGACACACCTACTCACAGCACTATATAACACACCCCTGCACAACCCACAGTCTTTTGTGACTAAAACGACCACCACATAACTGAGAAGCCACAAATCTATTACTTAGTGCTCATACACCATAGGCACATTTACACTTTACATTCATCACACACCACACAACTGCACAAACAAAATTATACAGACATCACATCTATACACAAACAACTCAATCAACCAGCACGCACAACAAAACACCCCCACCCCATCAAGCACCCTACCCTGCACCCCACACACACAACACCCACCACCACCCACTACCACCATGTCACGTCAAAGCACCCACGCTTCAGTGATGATGAGTTAGGGGTCTTGGTCAATTAAATCATCAGGGTTGAGCCACAACTGCTTGGAGCACAGGTACAGCAAACATCCATAGCCAGGAAAATTGAGTTATGGCAGAGAATATTCAACAGGGTCAACTCAGTGGGCAACCATCCACGCACAAGGGAGGACATCAGGAAGAGGAGGAACGACCTACGGGGGAAGGTGTGTTCCATGGCTTCATGACACCAGATAGCGGCGCGCAAGACTGGTGGTGGGCCCCCAACTCCTCTCCCAATGCTCACGTCGTGGGAGGAGAAGATCATGGACATTCTTCATCCTGAGGGCTTGACTGGAATACCCAGAGGACTGGACTCTGATGAGAGACTAACACTCTCCTGGCACTAAACGACCTGTCCAGCATGATTCCTTACCAAAACAAACATTCCTCAATTCACCCCATCTCCCACTACACCTCCCACCTAATAACCTAATGCCCCTCTCCTGCAATACCACACCACCACTCTGCCCCAATGCCCACACACCCCCTGCCAAGTGCATGGACATCACAGTCAATAGCTATCACTAACCCTCCCACAATGCAGTAGCCCATCCACAGCAATACCGGCAATGTGCACTTCACATCACATCACTTGCATGTATGATTTTTGCACTAGCTACAACAACTGGATGCTTCGACTGAGGACCACAACATAGAAATGACAGCGATGCAATGGCACTACACAGTGCAAAACAACACCTATGGAGAATGGTAGACATGTCACAATCCACCATCTGCAAACTATGTCAGCACAGCTGCACCTGTCATTGCCGTTGCTGGAAATCAAGTGAAGCCACTGTATGGATCAGACAAACAGACAATCAATCACACTGCCACCGTTTAACCCTTTCTCACTCCATCCACAGGTGCGCTTGCCACTGCCACCATGAACAGGATGCCAGAGACAGCCGCCTTCCTCAGGATGAAGGCCCTAGTGAGGACAATGCCGCAGGATGTCTGGACATTGACGACCTACCTGGCCCATCTGGGACTCCTGGTCAGTCTTCCACTCCCTGCCTCACCCTGCCCACATCAAACCCCCCACCCTCTTGCACCAACATCACAGCCAACCCTTCGTCCCCAAACATGTGCCCTAAGGACTGTACAATCAATTGTATGCCCCACTGTACATAGGCCTGAGTCACCTCCTCACACCCAAGACAATGAAGGATCGGCTGATACTGGGAGTGGGGACACCGTGTCAGGGGCACAGGCACATGGGGGCAAGGGGCATTGGAGGGGACCTGTGGGCCAGAGGACAGAGCATCCAAGGCAGTCACCTGACCAGAAAGTTCTCTCACAAGCATATCATCAATGCCAGGACAGGATGAGCCAGATAATAAACATTTTGGGGGAAAACCAGAGGCTGCAGAGGGAATACCACCAGAAGGTCATGCAGCAGTGACAGGCCCACAGTGCCACCTTGGTCACCATTGCAGATGTGCTAAAGGACATCAACACCACCCTGCGTGCTTCTCCCACTCACCAGCAGGCCCCTTCCACTGGGCACATCACATCAGAGCTATCTGCATCAGGGGCTGTTAGTGAAATGAAGGCCCTGCCAGGGGAACCCCAGGCCTCAGGTACCCCTCCCTCTGTAGCTGAAGAACCCTCCCGCAAATGTGGACGTCCATCCAGACATCCGGCTGGAGCGGATGCCAAGACCAAACCCACTGCCAGAAAGTGACCCTCTCCTGATTACACTCCCTTGTGTGCCACTGAGACTCCCTGTTGACTATTCACTGACATTACTCAATTTTCAAACGGCCCATGGCCACTAGACCTGTGCTACCAACTTCTGTGCAACCTACTATGAGGATACCAACAAACATCTACCATGACCCCACTCATCACCTGTTTGGCACTGTATGCACAATAAACACTTTAGATCACAGCAAATGCATGTGTGTCTTTATTTGCACACATCCAAATGTTTGGTCTGCAAAATATCATGTGGTTATGCCCCCCAATCCAACAGGCAGTGAAATGGACTGCAGAGGGAGGCATCCTCTGTAGGAGACACAGTACAACAGAAATGGCCTAGAGTAGTTGTAAGTGAGTCACCAGTACAGTTACATACCACAGTAAATCCAAATATCCAACCTGCACAACGGTCATGACAGAGACTACCATCAGGTTTGTAGGCATGGTACCACACAAAGCACATCTGCTGAACGTAGTTGTCCTGTCCAGAGTAGATAGCCATTTAAACAGGGCACAACAGATATCACTTCCACACCAATAGTCTCAGGTAATGCTTCACAAAATTCTTTAGCTGCCATCTGTATTGAGCTAAACTCACCACAGTGAACAGTAATCAGAGGCCAATTAAAATGAATGGATTAAGCAATAGGTAGGAGTGCCAAGGATGAACAGGACTATGTCACTTGCTAGAATGACATGAGAACAGTAGAATGCAGGACACACACACCACAATATAGGGCTGTCCATAGGAGATGTCAATCTTGCAACCTGCAGAGAGTGTACACATGGTAGAGAAGATACATATTCAGTCAGCAGCATCTATGCATTCAGTCATCTCACACAACACACATAGGGATAGGAACACTTTACACCGCCACTGATAATCCAAATCAGGAGGACAATTGACAGCAAAGTATGTTGAAATAGTACACATGCAAATACACGCAAAGCATACCTGTATGTTACCGGAAGTACTGATTGATGAGCTCTGCCCTAGAGTCAGCTGCACCTTCCTCTTCTGCCTCATCATCACTTTCCACTTCTGCATCACCAGTCACTGGTCTAGCTGCTGCCTCATCATCAGCAAGTAAGGGTGTTGGACATTACAGGGTCAGATTGTGAAGCATGCACCAGGCAATTATGATCTGGCATACCTTATGGGGACTATAGAGGAGGGCACCTCAAGAGACTTGCAAGCACCTGAATCTGGCCTTCAGGAGGCGAAATGTTCTTTCTATGACCCGCGTCATCCTACCGTGGGCCTCATTAAAATACAGCTCCCCTTCAGTGACAGGGTACCCCCGTGGTGTTAACAGCCAGGGAAGGTGAGGATAGCCAGAGACACCTGTATATTCAGGGATAGGTCCTGTCACAATATATGTACAGACTCAAAGAAGATTGTGATGACAGGTGCTAATACAGAGACACACATCCGACTGCATACATACCAATGAGCCACGCTCTCTCTCTCTGTAGTCATGCCATGTTTGGGACATTGCTGTTCCTTAGTATGTAGGAGTCATACACAGATCCAGGAAACTTGACTGTCACTTGGGAAATGTATTGTTCTCCCACACACACACCACCTGAACATTGATGGAGTGGTAGTTTTTCCTGTTCCTAAACACATGCCCATTGGCACTGGGGGGGACCAAGACTACATGGGTGCCACCTATGGCCCCTATCACATGATGGATGTGTCCCACATCATAAAAGTCTGCCTCCACGTACGGCAAATCCCCTTGATGGCGGTACCTGATGTAGGTGTCCATTTGTTTCAATAAAGCACACAGTACCTCCGACAGCACAAGCCGTAACATGTGCTGTGACATCCCTCCTGCCAAGCCCACTGTAATCTGAAAGGAGCCTATGGCAAGAAAGTGTAGCACTGACAGACATTGAACTGTTGGAGGGGTGGCATAAGGATTACGTATGGCAGGCAGTAGATCAGGCTCCAACTGGGGACATAGATCCATGATGGTCTGATGATTCAGACGATAGGTCTGAATTATATGCCTCGCCTCCAGAGTAGCAAGGTCCACTAGTGGACGGCACACTACTCAAAATCCTCATGACACAGTATATAGGATAGAAAGGAGAGATTGTACAATGTGATGTGCACTCCACACATGTTAGCACTACATATCATTGTCGCACCCACCTAACGCTGTTGACATACCAGCCATATGAGGCAACTGTGTCATGCGTGTCACAGGTATGAACCAAACCCAGATGGCACAGCATAGGCCTACTCCGCATTCAGCTGTTAAAAGTGTGTGGTGCACTTATTTAGCTGTATCAGCGCATGAAATGTGCATAAAATGGCAGCGGCATGACCCGCAGCACTATACAGATGGAAGTGACCTAAGGCTGCTGGTGTATGTCATCATGGCAGTCCCAACCGCCGTGCAACTTCTCACTGGTTAACATTACTGCCTATGAGGGACTGAGGCCAATGGTGATCACCGCCGGCGGTGACGGACATGTACGGACATGTCTGTGACTGCCATTTTCTGTAGCCTTGCTTACTTGACTCCTGAAACTCCTGCAAGCCAGACCTCCATTACATGAGCTGCTTTGTACTGTCTCTGAGAGCCATCATGCCACATTGTGCAGGAGATAGGGACTCAGTCTTCACCAAACAAGAGCTTGAGAAACTGGTGGAAGGGGTCCTACCCCTGTATGAACAGATGTAGGGGCACCAGAGGGGCATGTGAGCCTAATGTCATAGGCATGTGTGAGGGTGAAAGGCATATGTGTTCAGGTCAGGAGATAAATGCATGCAGGGGGTATGGGATTAATGTGTTAGGATGGGTATGTGTGGGCATTTGGTGGGTCTGATGTCTATAGTCGACTGCTGTTGGTGAGGTGCCTGTCTACATGACTTTCTCCTTCTGTCTGTGTCACCAATGCATGTCAACGCCCATCAGACGAAAGGGATATGTTGTGCCATTGCCAAGCAAGTGCGGACCTTGGGGTTCCATGCCCGGCAGAGCACCCATTGTTGCAAGCAGTGGGAGGACCTGAGAAGCTGGGCCCAGAAGACTGCAGAGGCCCAGCTGGGGCTGTCCTCCCAATGAGAGAGGGGTGCCTGTCGGACTCTAACCCCTCTAATGGGACACATTTTGACAGTGGCCTACTCTGAGCTGAATTTGAGGGCAGCACAGCAGCTACAAGGAGGTCAGTAATCACTGTATCCTGGCACTTGCCGGGCCTTAAATGGGTTTGGGTGGCTCATCCCTGGAAGAGTGTCTTTGTAGTACATGCTACATGTGTATTGACATTAGGAAATGGTAAACTGGCACCCTGGCAGAGTACATTTTGTAGATGTGCCTCCATGCATAACAGTCATCAGATTGTACAGTCATCGGACAGTCACTACATTGTACATGACTACATTGTACATGTAGTGATGCAGTAATGACATAGGCACATGTGTGACTCCTTCCTGGCCATACAATGGATGTGAGTGTCAATATCACTCTGAGCATTGTGTATGACCAGCTCCTGCCATCTGCATCAGTGACTCTGAGGTGTCAGTCCACTGCCATCTGTGTAGCCTACCTGCATATGTGACTCTGTGACTCCTTTATCACTGGGGCTTGATTAATCATGTACTGGTTCTGGTTATCAACAGATTGTGGGTATGGCATAATAGTTCCACCACAAAACTGGTCTTCATGAGACAGGTTAATTGGCCTGATGGCTGACTGGGCATATATAGGTGATCTGCTGGCTGTAAGGAATGTTTAGGTAGGCAACGTGCAATTCTGAAACATGTTGAAATAATGAAGTATGTTTGCACAGATTATGCATTCCTAGGAGAAATACTTGTGGGGATGTGGCCATCCAAACTAGGGTTGAGTATTGGAAGTGGTAAGTGCCCTGGGAGGACCCTTATGTGTCACTATGCTGACAAAGCCCTAGCTAGTCCTATGCTGCATTGCTGACTGACTACCTACTTCATGTTGACATGGATATCTGGGGGCACCTCTCATGGCCTGTGACTCTTACAGCTTGCCTTGGCTATTAGGTAGTGGCAGATTAGGAGTGGGTTGGATATTGCATGACACATGGGGGGTCATTCCTACCCCGGTGGGCGGCGGAAGCCGCCCGCCTTGCGGGAACCGCCAGAAGACCGTACCGCGGTCAAATGACCGCGGCGGTCATTCTGACTTTCCCGCTGGGCCGGCGGGCGACCGCCAGAAGGCCGCCCGCCGGCCCAGCGGGAAAGCCCCTTCAACAATGAAGCCGGCTCCGAATGGAGCCGGCGGAGTTGAAGGGGTGCGACGGGTGCAGTGGCACCCGTCGCGATTTTCAGTGTCTGCAAAGCAGACACTGAAAATCTTCATGGGGCCCTGTTATGGGGCCCCTGCACTGCCCATGCCAGCGGCATGGGCAGTGCAGGGGCCCCCAGGGGCCCCACGACACCCGTTCCCGCCATCCTGTTCCTGGCAGTAAGAACCGCCAGGAACAGGATGGCGGGAAGGGGGTCGGAATCCCCATGGCGGCGCTGCTTGCAGCGCCGCCATGGAGGATTCCTATGGCCAGGGGAAAACCGGCGGGAAACCGCCGGTTTCCCTTTTCTGACCACGGCTTTACCGCCGCGGTCAGAATTGGCCAGGAAGCACCGCCAGCCTGTTGGCGGTGCTTCCGCGGTCGTTGGCCCTGGCGGTCGGTGACCGCCAGGGTCAGAATGACCCCCATGGTGTGTTGAGGTGAAGGTGAATTTGTATACCGTGTCCTCAGGCTGCTTAAGTGTTAGTGGGATGTGTATTAGGTGTACTGGAAGTGGTGTTTGTCCATGTGTGCCTACTGCATGCAAGTATTTACCCCGTGTGATGTGTGTTGTTTGGGCTCAGTGACAGGTTTTGCCATTTGTAGAATGGTGTGTTTGAGGGTGGAGTTATCATTGTGGCTAATCCAACTGGTGTACCTGCATATGTGGGGACATGGAAAGTGGTCCATAATGTGGTGCTTGTGGTCAAGAGGTGCATCTGTTGTGACACTGCACTCAGTGGATGTGTTGGGACGGTGAACATGTGGCACATGGCCCATTGTAGATGTACTTGGCAGTATGATGAGTAGTGATATATGTGTCTTGTGTCAGCAGCTCTAGCTCTGTGATTGGGTCTGACTACTCACATGTTTATATCACAGATTCTCATAGTACACATCTGATGTGATGAGTTTGGGTGTCTGACTGGTACTGACTAAATCTGAGTTGTTCTCCATAATGACATCACTGTACTGAGTGGGCAGCCATGTCTGAAGACAGGTAGGTGCTGTGTGATTTGTGAGTGGAGTTGTCATCACTGTAATGTACATGTTACAGAGGACAAGGGCTAATTCGGGTGTTGTCACTGTAGAGGCCTGCTGTGTAATATTGTGTCAGCTGCACACCCAATGGCTGATAGGGGTATGGAGAGGTAAGATGTGCATTCAGGCATTTTATTGATACTGTATCCAGGGCATGCTGTGCCAACTTTAAAGGACATTGATTGATATCCTAGGGGGAGGGTGTTGTAGTGCGGTCCCACTTAGGTATTGTTGTAGGTGTGAGGGTTGGCAGACAGGTGTGGGTAGTGATGACATGTCATAACGTTAAGTAGGTTATGTGTATTGGCAAAATACGATTGCCTAGCCATGATATGTATTGTGACAGATGCACATGTTTAGCTGTGTCAATGGAAGGAATATGCTAACTATTTTGCCCCTTACCTCTCTCTCTCTCTTTGCCTCCCCCTCTCTCTCTCTCTTTGTGTGCATCAGCATCATCTGGCGAAGGAGTAGGAGCACAAGTGAGTGGGGAAGCAGCAGCCCATGGGACCCAGAAAGTTGGCACTAGTGACACTGAAGCTCCCAGTGGGATGGAGGGCGAGGGGAGTGCCACGGGAGACCAGATCAGCCACATCTTCATTGGAATCCTCCTCCACTGGACACTTCCTGGTGGTGGCAGAGCCATATGGGACCACACCAGCACCAACTTTGTCTGCTACCCCCCTTACTACCACCACCCTCCCTGTTGCTCCCCACCCAGTTGCCTGTGCCCACTAACCCAGGGTGGGTGCCTCATTCGCTGCAGGCACCTCTGCCCCTGCCATCCTTGCTGCCTTCAGTGAGCAGGCTATTGACCTCCTCATGTCAATCTCTGAGGGTCAGTCGACCATTGTGAATGCCATCCAGGGACTGGTAGCCCAGGTACAATAGAGCAATGCATTCCTCTCTGAGTTTTCCCTGTTCGTTACCCCTCTCCCACTCTGTGAGACCCCTAAGCACTCTGTGTCTGTCCCCAAGTCCATCTCTTCCACCTCCAAGTCCTCCTCTGTGGTGGTGCCCATGCCCCTCCCCCTGCAAAGAAGTCTGCCCCTCCCAAGCCCAGACCCCCTTCCACTACCCCCAAACCCTGAGGTGCTTGCCTGCCCCCTTGAGGCCCCTACCCTGTGGAGGTCAATTTCAATCATGAGTCAAGTAGGGACACAGTGCAGTGCCATTTGTGCATTTGAAGGCATGGACATTGGACTGGCCAATGGCCTTATTTTTGTATATAGTTGGACATTTTCAAACCATTTTAGCCTTCTGAATACATCTGGCCCAACATATTGTTGGATTTGATGTAAACATGCGTGTCCTGCCTTTTTTCTACATGGCTGTTTCATGTATGTGGGCTTTGCTTGTGTGTGTGTTGGTTGAGCTTGCTTGGGCTGCATGTGTGTGTGGCCCTGCCATTGGTCTCACTGTAATTGCTGTATTTTGTGTGTTGGATATGTTTATGTTTGTTCCATACATGTGTGTAGCCAAAATGTGTATAGTAACTGTTGGCATGTGTGATGGTGGTGTTGTGTGTCCTTGTGTGGTTGTTGTATGAGCGTGCATGTGTGTGGTGTTGGCTGTGTCCCATGCATTGTGTGTAGTGTGGGCGTGGTGTGTCAATTTGTTCATTGAATGGCAGTGTGATTGTGTTGATTGGTATTGTGGTGTTGTTATGTGTTGTATGTATGTGTTGTCATGTGGAAGTGTGCAGTGTGACTGCTTTGTGAAGCGTTTGTGTACTTCCAATTGTGATGTGGTTGTGTGAGTCAGTGAAGTTGTGTATGATTGTGTTGGACAGTGGTGGTGCTATGTGTGCGGGTTGGTGTGTGTACGACACGTCTGTATTGGCCGTGGTGTGTGTTGTTTGGTTGTACATGTGAGGTATGTGTGTGCGTCTGTATATGTAGGTGTGTGTTCATATGGATGTGTGGTTATGTGTGTCTGTGTCTGTGTGTGTATATGTGTGTGTGAGTGTGTATGTATGTCTGTTCCAAGCCGTCCCGGATGTGTGTGTTGTGTGTGGGTGTGTATTAATGCCTTTCCCTCCAGTGTGTGCTAGGTGTGCATACTTACGGTTGTTGCTCCATCGCTATTTCCTGAGTCGTTGTGTGAGCAGAAGCAGTAAGAGCACTTCGAGTTTTGCTCCATGGTGGGTCCGGGCATGTCTGTGTTTCTGAAGGTGGTCATTTCTTTTTATAGAGCTGGATTCCCCCAGGATTTTGGTGGTGGCGCGACTGCTGCGGAAACCCTTGTGGTGTGTAGCATCGTAATGTGTCTGGCGGAAAACTGGTCCCTGCTGGTCTGAAGGCACCTACTGCCATCCACGGTGGCTTGACCGCACTGGTGGTACTTGGGGTAGTTTGGCTGTGTTCTATTGGGAACACCCCCATGGTCATAATGTGACCGTCTTCACTGCCAGGCCATTGGCGGTACAACCCCCTCCGTCGCTATGGAAGTCCTGGGACTGACAAACTCATAATGACCCCCCTAGTGTATAGATGCACTGCCTGAATGCCCCCTTCAGTCCCCTCTTCCATCTTCTATGCCCCGATGTCTGGACTACACAATGTGGTCAGCACTGTGGTCAAAAGCTCCAATGTGTATGGCTTTTTCCTTGTATTATTATAGATTTAGTTCACCACGTTCTCACCATGACACAAATGTAGTCTTTATTCAAGAGCTGCAGCAAATTGTCCGAGGTCAGTCATACCAAAGACGGATAGATTTGAGTGCTGCATGTGGTGCTTTGGTGTTCAGCATGGAAACCTTAAGTGTGTTTCTTCCCTGCAATGAGCTTCAAGGACCATGGTTAAGGTTAAAATTGTCTTCTAGAGACAGACGAGCTTCTGAGAGTGGAAAGCAGTTTCGCCCCTTTTCTCGGTGCGATCTGGGCTCCTGTCTGAGACCTTTGGCAGGACCAGTGCAGAAACAAATAAATATATATATATAGGTTAAGGGCTAGCTATCTCTACAGACAATTGATTAAGTTTGGAAACGCTCAAAAGGCCAACTGGTGCTGTAGCTGTACACCAGATCTAATGGCCAGAGAAGCAATCATCAGATACAATGGTTTGTTAAAGAATTAGGGGGTCATTCTGACCCCCGCGGGCGGCGGTCGCCGCCCGCCTGGAGGGAGCCGCCATATGGCCGCTCCGCGGTCGAAAGACCGCGGAGGCCATTCTGGCTTTCCCGCTGGGCTGGCAGGCGACCACCAGAAGGCCGCCCACCAGCCCAGCGGGAAACCCCTCCCCACGAGGAAGCCGGCTCCGAATGGAACCGGCAGAGTGGGTATGTGCGACGGGTGCAGTGGCACCCACCGCGTATTTCAGTGTCTGCAAAGCAGACACTGAAATACAAAGTGGGGCCCTCTTACGGGGGCCCCACAACACCCCATACCGCCATCCTGTTCCTGGTGGGCGACCCGCCAGGAACAGGATGGCGGTATGGGGTGTCAGAATCCCCATGGCGGCGGAGGATTCTGCAGGACAGCGGAAAACCGGTGGGAGACCGCCGGTTTTCCTGTTCTGACCGCGGCTGAACCGCCGCGGTCAGAATGTCCTGAGGAGCACCGCCAGCCTGTTGGCGGTGCTCCCGCATCCCCGGCCCCGGCGGACCTTGACCGCCGGGGTCGGAATGACCCCCTTAGATTTTAATCTTCTTTCTCTACAAAATATGATTTTTTTTATTTTTCAGCAGCCATTGAAGAAAAATCCAGAGTGTGGCCGCTTGTAGTCAGAAAGCTCTTCCTCTTGTGCTTAATCTTTGTTTATGGACTCAGGGACTGAAAAATATGATTTCCAGAGAAGTATAGCCTACATTTAAGGCATTATCTGAGAGAAACATTTGGCTAGATATGTAGAAAACCGACTGCATAATGCAGAGGGTCGTAAAGATGATCCTTTTCCTTAGTGAAAGCCAAGGGAGTTGTTTGGTATGCTTGGAAACAGAACCGATTTTGTTAAGACCTAACAGGTGTCTGGCTGCATAATTCTGTATGTGCTAAGGTCTATCCAAAGCCTTACCCAACAATCTTACATAAACAGAATTGCAAAATTTAAAGGCCGTTGTGCTCAAGGACAGTCAGTATCAAGACAGTGGATAAAACTAACATGGAAAAACCATCCAAAATGAAAAAAATGTAGGATTAGCTCTTTGAGGGGCTCAACATGCCAGATTTCTTTCACCCGTCACCTTGCTCTGTCCATCATCCCCAAGATCCGACCCGCCTCCGAGTATGTACAAGCTAATGTTTAATAATATCTAGAACTGTCTGCATTTGCAAAGAAGTCTTACTGTAATCAGTGTTTTAATAGACAACGGTCCAGTGAAGAGCCAGTGGCCTTGCTATTTATGAGTGTCTTGCACTTATCTCATAGCAATTCCCCAACTCCTAACTTTAACACACAGGCATTCATCAGAGAAAAAGAAGATAAGAAGGACTCCCTGTTGTACTATGAAGATAAGTTGCACCTGTTTGGTACATTTCTATAGAGCAGACTTTGAGACTGGTCTCTGGCTTTTAGTTGTGCTATGAAAGTCCTTTAAGAGATAGATACTGTCTGTGGTGGCTGAAATAAGAGACCTTGGGCCATATATACTAACACATTTTTCCATAGACATAGAATGGGTAAAAACCTTTCATACATCTGGCCCCATATCTCCTCTTAAACCCTTACTGTGCGTGATTCACATTGCCAATCCAGGGTTCCTGCACTGTGGATGTCAGAAAATTCAGCAAAGCATTACGGGCTCACTTGATGATTTTGAGGACAAGCTGCCGATGAACTAGGATAGGTGCTAGGGCTGGATCTGTGGCATTGGGTGCTATTTCTATTACTGTGCATGAACTTGATGATTCATATGCATTATCTTATGGTTTCTTTTGGGCTGTTGATTAGACCCCAGGTGCTGTCACCATTCTTAAAGGCAAAGTCAGGCCCAGAAATCGTTTTAACTGTTCTGCCCAGAGTATTACTAGGCTTCCTCTCAGTCAGAGAATCTTTAAAGTATCAGTGATGAGGATGCTCACTTTGTAGCACTGTGTGAGCAGGAAAGAGCAAGCCATCCATACATTTATATACTATTCCCTCTCTCTTGCCAAGATTCTATCACATGGAGGTCTGTAGGGTTATCTTTAAGCCTCTCTCTGTTTAATATTTATTTTCCTTAATTAGCCAAGCTAATTCATTGTTTGCATTCACTTTTTGTTAATAGGCTGACAACACTCAGTCAGGCTTGACAATAATTTGACTACTTCCCGATCCAAATTTCACAACTGTCTGACTCATAGCTAAAGCAAACTGGGTGAATACAAACTCATTTAAACCAAATATGGAGAAAACTGAAGAACTAGTTCTAGAGCCTCATTCTTGCTCATGATCCCCTCATTTGTGGTACATACAGCTTCATTTTCTCTCCCACATCTTTCTGTTACCTGCTTCATCAAGGCAAGCTGTACTACTGGCCATCATACTCTCCTTCATGGACTGCTGTAATTAGCTATACTTAGGCTTCCCAATCTATCTTCTCTCTATGCTACAGAGTGCTCCAAATAAGGAGTATGTGTGATCAGTCTTCCACGCAAGTCTCATTTGTCATTATCTATGACATCTTTACATTGGGTCCCTATGGCATCTTTACATAGGCTTGATATTTTTACCTGCTTTCAACAGAAGTGATATAATTTTCGTCAAGCAAAATTTATTTGCCATACTTTGTGTAGGGCACTTCTATCCACTTCAGTGTGCCTCTTGATAGTGCCCCAGTTCCATAAAGTTCAGCTAGATGACTGCAAATGTTCCCATCTTGCTACCTTGTACTGCAATAAACGTTTGTCTCAAATTCGTTTGTTAGATTATCCTTTCCAGTTTAGAAAAAATCTTAAAACCTATGTTTTATCTACTAAGGGAAATCTGCTGTGCTTCTAAATTATGACTTTTCAAATCAGCTCTCTTGCCAGGACCTCCTAGATTTAACACATGCGATTACAAAACCAATCACGCTATGAACCTGTAATATCCGAGTGCCTACACACCAGCCTTCCTTAGATAGTTAGTTTGGAACGTGGCCTGATAGTTCTTTATATCTTAGGGATGTAGATTCCATAGTTTAAATCTAAAGTTTTCTGTGGGTTATAGGCCCAGGGCCTGACAATCGAAATTTTGAAAGATGCTGAAATTAGGTCCCAGATACCCCAGGGGTTTAGATGGAGCGTAGTTAGCTTGTATAATGAGTTGGTCTGTTTTCATGATAGGATATATGCACCGGTTACAAGACACGTATTTCTTGTCTAGATCATAAATCACACGGGCAAATGTAGGGCTTCATACGGGATAGAAGCAGCATCATTTTGTATTTTTGTTGCCTATGGATTCATTTGCACCCAACAACAGGGCTATTCCAAAGTCCTTTTGCGAGCCAAATATAGCCATCCATGCTCTTGTTCTTTCGTCCAGAAATGACTTAATTTGCTTTAAGATGCTTATTTTCTAGTTACAGGTCTTTGTAATAGTATTTATCTGACCTTCTAGGGATATTTGATGGTAAAATCGAACCCAGATGACTTTATCTCACATTTATGGATAACAATTTTTTTTAAACATTTTACCGATTTCGATGGCAATGATGAGAGTTCAACATATTCTGCTCTAAGGATACAAATTTAATGAAGTGAACAGGACTAGCAGGATGTTGTGATGAATGGCATTGAGCCAACCTCCCCATGACATTTATATTTAGAAGAAACTCCGGAGATTCTTTCACAGTGTGTTGAAGTCATCAGTGGGTTAATGATCATGACACATTAGTGACATTTTTCATAAAAGTTGGATCTTTGTTGAAATATGCAGAAGCTTTCAAGCATACAGTTGCAGAAATCTCTGGAGAACTAACGTCGCCCATGCCATTCCAGACCAGGGTTACGAAGGTCTATGGTGTTTGATTCAATCTATCTTACAGAACACACTGTTGATCTCAGCTTGGTGGTTGGTTCAGTTGAGGCTTCCATGTTTTCTACCAGTACAACATGTCAGTGGCAGCCGGTAATTTAAGGAGGGAGGGAGAGGATGGGACATACACATACACACTCACTTACACTCATTCATTCACACACACACTTACACAATACATTCATTTGAAAAAAGAAACACACTTCCCTGCAGCTCAGCCTTGGAGGTCCCAGGAAGGTTGGGACTGCTGCCTTCCCTCATTGGTTAACCATAGGTTAGCCATTGATGGAAGTGGCTGCCCTAACCTCATCACAGAGTAAGGTAGGGTCAGTGAGACGGCTGACTCCACCCCACTCTGTGACAATGTGCCACTGATTCACACTCGTCTCTGGGTGCTTCAGGGCTTAAAACTGAAGCGCCCAGGTCTGAATCAATGAGTGGCATTATCCCTCATCACTGAGGGGGAGGGCCTTGAAGACCTTCGTTGAGCTGAGGAGGCCATGTCAAGAGGAGCTGTGACCTCCTCAGCCCAGCACCTTTTAGCTCAGGCAGCCAAGAGCCTGTGCAAATAGTGCATGTCTAGCTTCTGGCTGCCTGACCTGAAAATGAGGAGTGTCTGTCAGTCTGCCATTTGCGCAGCCTGAGAGACACTCTTCTTGAGGAGCAAAAAGCAAGGGGCGTTGCCCTTCAGCCCCAAAGGAAGGGCCAGGGCTGCAACATTGTAGCGTGCAATTATGTTAGCAAAAGAAATACTTTCTGGTGTCAATTAAATTGGAAAGTAATATGAGTGAGTTACAAGTTCTGTCAGCAGATTATATGGGCAGGGTACATTGAGAGTGACACAGAGTTTGGCTCTAACCAATCCATTGTCACCAGCCTTTGGCCCCGAAGAGGAGGGCAGAGGTGATGTGGTCTATTACGGGACAAAACAGTTTAGGAAGACAACAGGAAACTTTTTCACCACTAAGGTTACTATTGCCAGATGCCTCTTGTTTTCTTGGAGAGCTTAGAAAGGTGTTGGGTAGGTTAGCATGTCAACAGGCTTCAACAAAGGCGTATATATTAGGTGCAGTTGAAAGTCAGAATTGCAGCTTAGAATTTTAGCTTTATAATTTTGAACAAATACGTTGAAAACCTTTGTTTCACTCACTGAAAATATCTTTATGTATGTCATAACATATAACGTATTTGTTGTTTTTGTATAGCAGTCACACAGTCAAAAGGGCTGCATCGGAGTACTGATAAAGACAGAATTTGACCAGAAATCTGTGAACATGATTACAAACCTGTGAGGTCTTTAAATAAATACTTTACTCATGGCTACTCTTTTTCATGGCACAAATACATGCATTATCCTAATGTATTATTAATGATAATAATTTGATTAGATCGTATATACAATGTGATAGTATGATAATGTATAGCTTGTGAAAGCAACCTTTGCATTTCCCAGTTTTTGTTTTATTGCATGCCAGACATGTTTAAAAATGTATTAATGCATGCATAATGTTAATGTTAGCAAAGCATCCCCTATAGTCTTTACAGCTGCTTTGCTTTGACAGGTTAAAATGTTGACAGGCATGAATGTGTATATTACGTTCCATTGTGTAGTATGTATTATATTGATACTTACACAGCGCTTTCGGAACTATTTTTTATATGTATGCATTTATGAGTTAGTACATGCATACAGCCCAAGACACACAAGGGTCGCTGTGGCTACTGGTGTTGCTTCTGTGCTCTCCGCCACTGCAACCGCCACTCCTGGTTCTCCCAGAGCTATGTATAATGTGGGAGTTTGCTGTGCCGTGGAAGCGCTGGGTGTGCTAATGCTCCTGGGCCAACGGTTCTTCCAGGGACGGTTCCTCCATGAGGGCAGAGGAGCGTCACACCCGTCCCCCCCGGTTCCGATGCCAGCAGTGGCAGCAGCAAAACCTTTAAAAGTAAACGATAATGAAACAGTGCTTATTATCATTTCCTTGTAAAGGGGCGGGGCCACGGGGGTGACAAATATGAGGGGGAGTGCCGGGCACTCCCCCTCAAAGCGCATGTGTGTTTGGCCGGGTGTCTCGGGCCAGCCAAACACAGATGCGCACAGGGCTCTCTCCAGCCAAGCAAAACAGTTCAATTGGCACCAGGGCAGGCTGAGAGTCTGTTCCTGCCAGCAGAGGACCGGGACGCTGCACGATGCATGCAGCTTTCAGGTACGTTTATTTATTTATTTTATTAATATTCCCCCTGCCTGCAACCCTTCCTATCTACCCCCCCCCCCACCACGCGTGTGCTGCCCTGCCCCCTCTAATTCCACGAGCTGCGACTGGGTTCTTCTTGTATCCGGTTCAGCTCCACGTGCCCGCTCTTTTCACCTGAGGTTTGGCGCCAGGGATCTGGCTGCAACACAAGGATTTTAGCAGGGTAGTTTTCCTGGGTCTGAGGGAAGACGACCCCCAGTGAAGGCGGCCCTGGTGCGGCTGGTGACGGCAGTCCACCCAGCAGCCTGTAGTACCAATCCTTGCACATTCACTACCCTTTTGGACTACCCACCTTGCCATAGCTGTGGTGTCTCTTTGATCATTTTTCCTCCCAGAAGGCTGGCTTGCCAACCCTGCATGGTACCCTGGGATGTTTTTCTTCGCAGGAGTTTTGGCTGGGGCATGACTGTGCTGCACAAGTGGACTTGGCAGTGTCACTGCTGTTCGTTTGCTCTTGTCTGGCGGACGCAGTGCTGGCGATGCACCCCAGTTCTCACAGGTTTATTTTACTAGATTAAGGTTTGTCTCAGCTTGGCTTGGATCTCGTTGCCACCACTGTTGCTGTCGAGTTAGGCTTTCACATCCACCTGGACTAACTACATGACCAAAAAAGAAACACAAAGCAAGTAACCCATTCAGGAGACACATGGTGAAGAACAGCAGGTACCTTAACTATACACTTTACTTTACACCTCTCCAAAAGACACACCCTTGGGGACAGCAGACCTGTGAAACAAAGTTTAACATTTGACTGATTTTTACCAATTTAAGCTACTAATAGGGCTGGTATTCTGTCAAATGATCAACTTTTGAGTAGAAAAGCAAGAGCAGAGAAATTTGTTTCTAAAACAGATACTCACTCTAGTTGCTCCAATAATATAATATTCACGGTGGTGCAAATAAATGACTCACCAGGGCAGAACAAGATATAGGTCCTCATTTCAACCTCCGCCCGCCAAGGTTGAACCTCCAAACCGCCGCCTATGCGGCCGCAAATCCACTGGCCGCATTTCAACATCCCCGCTGGGCCAGAGTTTCTGCCCGCCGGCCCAGCGGGGATGTGAGCCGTAACATTGCAGCCGGCTCCTAATGGAGCCGGCAGCAATGTGGCGGTGAGGCGGGTGGAGCAGCACCCGTCGCACTTTCCACTCTCTGCCAAGCAGACAGGCTGGCGGTAAGGGGAGTCAGAATCCCCAGGGCAGCGCTGCCCTGGCGGATTGCGACCACCAGGACTGCCATGGCGGTATACCGCCGGTCCCGGTGGTGTGACCACAGCGGTACCGCCACGGTCAAAATGTGGCATTCCGTATCACCAGCATGTTGGCGGTAAGAACGCCACTATAACCCTGGCAGTCAGTGACCTCCAGGGTTAAAATGAGGCCCATAATCTCTGATTTTGACTGTTATTCTGTATGTGGCAGAGAAGAAACCATATCAAAGGACTCCATCCAAGATTCTCCATCTGATATTGAAAATTCTTTTGACTGAGAGGATATTTTGGAAGTAATAGAAAAAATAATGGAGCATAATGAGCTAGGTGAGGAACCACAGAAACAAACAAGCATTTGCAAAGCAATGGGTATCACGTTTGCTCAAGGGACAGCTATTAGAGATGTAAATTCCTAACTGGGCTTTTCTGGCCACATAAATTGAAACTGAAAAGTAAAACAGTTGACATAAGCCAGCCAATTCAAAGCACCACAGCCGCCATAAGCATGAGCGTGAAGGAGAGAAACAAAAGGAAAAAGAAGTTTGCTCACAGTCAAACGTATCAGCCAATGTGCAATTACCCATGCAACAGAGTCGATGGCCAAGGCGGTAACAAAAGTGCCCTAAGGAGGGACTAACGTAATGCATTTACTAATGATAAAAAAGGATTTTTGAAAGGCAAGCCCACGAACGAGTGATAGTCATGGGCGTGGGGTGAGCATGGTTAAAAGCCCACAGATGGATTACAACAGGCCGGGATGCCTGCGAGCTCGACCTAAAAACGGACAAGAAGATAGGAATTGATAACAACAACACACCACGATCCTAAGCAGCCCTGAGGAAATGGGAGCTATTGGTGACACCTTGAAAAGAAACTCTAAGGGGCATATTTATACTCTGTTTGCGCCGGAATTGCGTCGATTTTTTTGACGCAATTTCGACGCAAAACTAACTCCATATTTATACTTTGGCGTTAGACGCGTCTAGCTCCAAAGTCCATGGAGTTTGCGTCATTTTTTAGCGTGGACACCTACTTTGCGTTAATGATATGCAAGGTAGGCGTTCCCGTCTAAAAAATTGACTCCGAGGCATGTGCGCCGTATTTATACTCCCGGGCAAAATTCACCCCCGGGAGTGGGCGGGTCAAAAAAAATGACGTACGGCCGCTTTTGCGCCGTTTTTTAGCGCCTGTAAAAGGCAGGCGTTAAGGGACCTGTGGGCTCTGAAGGAGCCCAGAGGTGCCCTCCCATGCCCCCAGGGACACCCCCTGTCACCCTTGCCCACCCCAGGAGGACACCCAAGGCTGGAGGGACCCATCCCAGGGACATTAAGGTAAGTTCAGGTAGGTATTTTTTTTTTTTTTTTTGGTGGCATAGGGGGGCCTGATTTGTGCCCCCCTACATGCCACTATGCCCAATGACCATGCCCTGGGGACAGAAGTCCCCTGGGCATGGCCATTGGGCAAGGGGGCTTGACTCCTGTCTTTGCTAAGACAGGAGTCATTTCTATGGGGTTTGGGAGTCGAAAAAAATGGCGCAAATCGGGTTGAGGCGAAAATTTTGCCTCAGCCTGACTTGCCCCATTTTTTGGCGCCCAAGCTCCATATCCCCCTATGCCGGCGCGGCCTGGTGTACGTCGTTTTTTTCCACGCACACCAGGCAGCGCCGGCGGCTAACGCCGGCTAACGTCATTGATTAAATACGGCGCCCGCATGGCGCTTCAGAATGGCGTTAGCCGGCGCTAATTTTTTTGACGCAAAACTGCGTTAGCGCAGTTTTGCGTCAAAAAGTATAAATATGACCCTAAATCTTAAGTCAATCAGTCTGCCATACTTGTGGAGCAAATGAGCATTCTCAAACATATGGCAAAAGATGTCAAAACCTCAACAGCGGCAATAAGCTCTGAATAAAAGGCAAATGGTCAACAGAGATGGGTGGAAGCCCTAATGTAAAAAATAAGGCCCTGCGTTGAACTGGTTATTAGATTGACTTAATGCAATTACAACCCATAACAATGGCAACTAAATTGCAACAGTGTAATGGATCAAGCCTAGCTAGGGATCCTGTCGAGCATCACACCGACTAACAATCAGTATATTATAAACAGAGGGGAACAGCATGAATTATTATGCTCCTCTGAGAATACAACATTTCCAGATATAACATCAACTCAAACAACTCATGGAGATAGCTTGCTAAACTCAGACAAACACAAACAATTCTGCTAAAACAGCGAGCAAATACAAACAGACCTTTTCAAAACGAACAGTATAGAGGTACAATAGCAAGGACTATCACCAATAGAACAACAAGAAAGTGAAGTTTTTGAAACTCTTGTAAGTAAATGTAGACTTGAGAAATTAATCAATAAAATAGTTACAAACATGAGAGTTTCAGCTGTAAAATCACTATGGCCTCCCCATGAAGGCGTGGAGGATAAGTTCAAGCAAGAAAGCGGTTGTATAAAAACAGACATTTTCAATGAATGAAAAAATAAAACATTCTTGAAATCAAAAGTACATCTCATGATAGCAAATCTATGTGGACTAAATGCAGTATAAACATATCTAAGGTTTGCTAAATCAAAATGCACTACCTCAGAATCACCTCAAATTGATTACTGTCTGACAATGCCACACAGACAGGCAAACACAATATTTTAAATAGGCAAAATATCTTTGTTAGAAATGGCATTTGGCGTGATTGTCCCTAACTTTTTGCCTCTGCATCCCAGGTTGTTGACTATTTGCTGGACTCTGTTTTGCTGTTTTTGTTACTCTGGGCACTTTGCGGCATCTGACCAGTGCTAAAGTGCAAGTGCTCCCTATGTGAAATTGTATGTGTAATTGGCTTTTTTCTGATTGGTATATTTGATTTACTGTTAAGTCCCTAGTAAAGTGCACTAGAGGTGCCTAGGGCCCGTAAACCAAATGTTACTAGTGGGCCTGCAGCACTGATTGTGCCACCCACATAAGTAGCCCTGTAAACATAGCTCAGACCTGCCACTGCAGTGTCTGTATGTACAGTTTTAAACTGCTGATTCGACTTGGCAAGTGTAGACACTTGCCAGACCCAAACCTTTCCTTTTCATACATGTAAGGCACCCCTAAGGTAGGCCCTAGGTAGGGTATCCCCATGAGCAGGGTGAAGTGTATGTTAAAGGTAGGACATGTACTGATGTTTTTTACATGTCCTAACAGTGACATACTGCCAAATGTGTTTTTCACTGTTGCAAGGCCTATCTCTCATAGGTTAACATGGGGGCTGACTTTAATTATCCTTAAAGTGCAGTTTCTCATTGACAGCAGATGGAAACATGGAGTTTGGGGTCTCTGAACTCACAATTTAAAAATACATCTGTTAGATTGTTTGAAAATGCCACTTTTAAAAAGTAGGCCTATTCTTGCTTAAACCATTCTGTGACTCTGCCTGTTTGTGGATTCCCTGTCTGGGCCAAATTGACAGTTGGGCTGTTTGTGAATCTCCTCTAGACAGAGACACAAAGGAAGCTGTGGTGTAGCCTGCATACCCTGCAGAGCCATCTGGGCTAGAGTGGAGATAGGAGTGGTCATTTACACCTGAATGGGCTGTGCCTGCCCTCACAGAATGCAGTCTCAAGCCCCTTGGTGTGTTTCTGGGGCCTGGGCTGGGCAAGGCAGGATCCTGTAAGCAACAGAGACTTTCCTTTGATGTTTGCCTACTTAAAAGGCAGAAAGGGGTATAAGTAGTGGACCCAAAACCCCAGATTTTATATTTCTTCAGGATCACTTCTGGAACCAAGAGGAACTCCTGCCAAGGAGAAGAGCTGAGGAGAGGTGCTGCCCCTGTCTGTGACTGTGCTTTGTCACAGACAGGGGCAGCTGGTTCTGCCTGTGAAAGGGGAAAAAGACTGGACTTTGTTGTGCATTCTTGCTTGAGAAGAATCTCCAAGGGCTTGATCTGAGCTTGCCTCCTGTTTTGAAGTACCAGGGCCACAAAGACATCCTCTGCCAGCACCTGGACACTCTGCTGAGAGTCCTGCCCTGCCAGGTGGTACCCTGTCCAGTTCCTGGGTCCTTGAAAGGTGAAGTTGGCAGAACAAGGACTGAAATCCATGCACAGAACACCGTGGGGGGAAATTTTTGAAGCACCATCTGCAACGCCACTGATATACGATGTGCCACTTACTTCGCAGCTGAAATCAGTGCTCACCTGCCTTGCAGCTGGGAGATCGACACATCATGGCGGGAGAAACGACGCAACACCCGCTTGCAGCTGCTGGTGACGCAAACCCCATGCAGTGCTATTTTCTACCACTGTGCGACCGGATTTCTCACATATCATTGCTGGGCATCAAAGTAATCAAGAACCTGCACTGATCCGAGGTGCCCTGTCTGGAAATTGATGCATCGATCTCTTTTGGGGGTGAAAAACAAAGCATCACCTACCCAACCAGAGATGAAACGACACACGGCCTCACCTGCGACTAAGGAATCGATGCATCGCTCTGACTTTTCCTAAGCACGCTCGCCCATGCGGCTTTATTTTTGACACAAACCAGGTACTTTTTGTAAAATCAATGTTTCCATTGTTTCCTATTGAGTAAGACTCTTATTCTTTTGAAAATTCATATCTTGACTTGTGTATGTTAGATTTTGTGTCGATTTGGTCTTGTTTGATTTAAAAAAATGTTGCCTATTTTTCTAAACTGGTGTGACTTCACTATATTACTGTGTGTGTTGGTACAAATACTTTACACATTGCTTCTGGGGTAAGCCTTCCTGCTCGTGCCAAACTACCAAGGGGGTGAGTGGGGGTTAACCAGTTGTATTTCTTCTTTGCCCTGGCTAGAGTGAGGGCCCATGCCTGGACAGGGGGGTAACCTGACTGCCAACCAAAGACCCCATTTCTAACAATCTTAAAATTATTGCTGTTGTTGGAATACCTAAATCAATTCATATCCAAAGATCTAGTACGTATTGAGTTCATATTTAATGAACCCATGAAGCCAGACTGGTGGAACACACTAAATACTAGTTACCACTTGGAAACTCTACTCTTGGCAGCAATATACTAACTAAATCAAACTCTAATAATAATTGGAGCCTTCACAAAAGTCCAGATGCAAATACTTTTCTTGAGGTGGATAATATGGTAATTAGGTTACATAAAGACATTATGATTGCAAGAAACGTATCTCTTCCTTACAACTCCTCCATGGAAGATAACCCTGAGGTAGGAAGGATGACATACTAGGGATTCATATACAGCACTTTTCGTACTCCTTGGGAGGCTAAAAGCAATTTTCCGGGTCAGCCCATTGGATGATTGTATAACCCTTCATTCCTTGGCGAGGTGGTGAAGTGGTGTGATTTTCAATGAGTTGCAGGGTGCCTGGAAGAGTACATAGTTGAAAGTGTGTTGGTTATGGTTTGAAGTTTAAGGGACATTTCGCTTGAGGTGTATCATGTTTGATGACGTGGGTGCATGACTCATTGTTAATTGTTGCACTTCCATATGTATGTTCCAGAGAGTCTGTGAATAGATGCAGCCACCATTCATATATGTACTAACTTTTTGGAGAACATCATCACACGTAATAACAGCTGTTGTTTAGTATTATTCATCCATTGTGGCAAAGTGAGATCATCCAGTAGCATTAAAAAAACAGACCATTGTAGGCACCATTTAATCACCAGGGAGTGTTGTCTCGAGTCCACCCAGGAGCGACTTAGAGGAAACTCACTGAAAGCAGAGTTAATCACTAGCTAGCATTATATTAAGTCTAGCTAAGAGGCACAGTAAGACAACCTATTCGCGGTGTTGTTAAATGACCATTAAGTGTTGCATCGTGTATGCCTAGGAGTGCTCCAGGTACAACCTACTGGAGGCAAAATTACACTACCAGACTGTGTTATTTAGAGACTACCCAAGAACGACAGAGGAACAACCCATTAGAGTAACTGTTAATCCAGTAGGGGGAAACTTATAAAATTCACCCATGATCGAGCGATGAAAGGTACAGGGAAGATATGAGAGGGGAGTAAAGCAGGGGCTCTGGACCAAGGCAATTTAATGTCCTAATCATCTAAACAGGGAAGATGCTGCTGAAAGATGTTTTAACCCATCTGCCTTTAATCTTAATCCATCTGCCTAGCAGATTTGCTAGAGCAGGATAGCTGTAGAAGGAGAATTAATGAGGCTGCAAGGAGGACAGTTAAAGTCTTAGTCCCTGTGGAGATCGAAAGCCATTATTGGACGGGGATGGACAATAAGGAGTCTAGCCTGAGCCTAGAGAGAAAAAAAGCAGCACGCAGCACAACACAGATGCAATGCATTAAAAGTGAACTCTCGTTTTTAAACGACTAGTGAAGTGGTTACAGTTTAGCCTCAGTCAGAACCAGGATTGCAACACGTTTTCAATACACCCAATAAACCACTTACATTTTTTAGATGCACAATGTAATTGAGAGTTTTTGTTGTGCAGAATTTCACTGATTCTATAAAACAGTCGTTACTGTTGCACATGGAAGGGGTTTTGAGATAGGTACATGCCTGCCGTAGAATCAAATGGGTTTCAACCTGCTCAAAATAATCTTTGGAAACGCTTTTAAACTTCTATTATGTCTGATGAAGGAGTACTTCGAATGAAATCTCAGATTCTTCATTCACAATGACCCTGACTAGCAAATATTTTGTTCAGTGAAAAGGTGAAAATTAGACTAATTCTGAAGGGCCGTGTATCGGTTTTGAGAGAGAAGATAGTCGAATATGTGAAATAGTCAGAAGTCAATTTCAAAACCAGCTGAGCCATGACTATACATTGATATGGTCATTAGTCCAAGATGATTAAATACACACTCCACCCTCATTGAGTCTCGATCACTGCAACAGTGAACACCAGATTCTTGAAAAATAGCTGTCCAAAACAAATGTGTGGCATCAATTATACAACAATATTAGCTAAGCAAATACAAGCAAACTAATAAGAGTTTTGGATGACTCAGTCAAAGCTTCACCTACGCCCCATATGGAAGAGCTAGGTTTCTGTGCTTCCTTCCAGTGTAACAGAAAACAGAGGGATGTGAGGGTCTTCATAATTTCCTTAGAATACAGGCTAATGCTCGCTGAGTGAATGAAGAAGAACTCGAATATAGTGTCACTAGAAGACAGAAGAAGACCAATTGTCGGCTTTTACTAAAACTGGAGTATTTGCCCCACAGTAGAAAACACTGAATGACTGCTGTAGTAATGGCATAGACAGAATTCCTGAGAAACAATATCGGCTCAACACCAATGTAAAATTCAGACATTTCCCCCTAATGTGTTTGTGCAATTGTGCCCTAGAAAAATTACTATTTGTGTAGTGGGGTTTGTGTGCCCCATCAGCACATAGAGTATTCCCATCAGCACCGCCTGTGCCTTTACTTTTTCTAGTTTGAGGGAATCCCTAGTAACTTGCTTATTGGGCCATTTCCAAAAACGGTGAAAGAAATCAGTGAAGATGATGTGACAGAAAGAACTCCATATAAGGATTTGACTTTCCCATGTCTGACTTAGGACCAGGGACACATATCCTGTTCTTGTCAGAATGAGCTTCTGTTATCTAGTCAAGCAGGAACGCCTGTAAGCATCTTTCTCACTTACGGTCTAATTAGGCTCCTGATTAGGCCTGTGAGGAAATGTAATTATGCCAGAGTAATTGGAGTAATTTTGGTAATTCTGCTTTACCCTTTGACACAGAGTAACTGATGATCACACAATTGTGCCTGCTTGTGTATTTGAGAATACTTTGGTGTGCAATTAGCACAGAAAAAACGAATTTGGCGAGTGCTAGTGCCTTTTTGCACCGCTGTTCATGTTGTTTTGCATTTAGCAATATTTCTTAGTGCAAAATGCACCCTCACATCCATGTTGGATGTGAGATGCATTTTGCACAAAGAAACTAGCGCAAAATGCTGGGAGTAATTTGGGGGAACATCCTACTCTAGGGGCACATTTATTGTGCATGAGTGGCTGTATGTGTTCTGTTGCATTATGTGCTATTTTTGCACTACAAAGTAGCTCTGAATGCAGAATTACTCCTCACAGATATTTCTGTTTAGTCCCACTCACTTTTTAGGTAGTTCCGCATGATTACACAAACAGAATGACCTCAGTTACGCTCACCCCGACTTCCGATCTACTCCTACGAATCTTAAGAATCACTGGACTCGTGGACTAGTATTTTTAAGAGCAATATTGAACTGGCAACTGTGGAACTGCAATGCTTCTTGAGTGGTCTGGAGCTATGAGTTTTCCATCTTCCCTGAGCTGGGACAAAATCTGACTAAGTGGTTTGTGATCCTACATGTACTCTATCTACCTTCCTACTTGGAGTAGAGCCTAAGAAGAGCACCACAAAGTCAAAAATATTCCTCCTGGTCGTCCCACAGCTCTCTCCAGATCAGTAAATAAAACTACCAAAGACAACTAAATTGTGCAATTAAGCAAGCCCCACAGTTGTAACCTACTGTGGCAGTCAAGTTCTATTGCATCCGCGAGAAGCTATTTAAAAGCATACCCAACACCCTCGCCACCCTTCGCTTCTGCCAGTCTGGCACTGTGCGCAGTGCAGGCCACTTCAGCACCAATGGGAGAGGTTCTAGGTGAGTGTTCCGCAGGCACTCCTGGATTGTTCAAAGGTCCAGCGACTGACTAGCTCCTGCATCGTGGATTGTCAGCTCACTGATTGGACCACGACCAGGTTTTACTTTAACCGAATCGCAAAGGGATTACAAACCTTTATTGTGTAGTTGGGCCCACTCCTCATTACCTTGACCAGCTGGAGGGACACCACTATGGAACTAGAGACGTTGGACCTGGGAGGAAATTACTAATAGATCCAGACATACAGACTTGCAAAGACACAAAGCTTGCAGCACATGCCCCCCCCCCCCTTCCTAGGGCCCGCCCCCTGCAAGTTCTAACTAGGGTTCTCAGGCCTCCAAGAAGACAACTGCCAGTCCCTATGACCGCGGGTTCAAATGTTACAGCCTTTTTTGGTTTCGGGGACACTATAGCCACCATCTAGCCCAGTACTCTGGTTCCTGGGGGGGCACTGTTGTATTTCGACAGGTAGATCTTGGTTTAAGCTACTGTGCCCCTAAGGCACCACGTGATCGAAGAACACTCTAGTATAGTTTGAGACCATGTTTTTCCTTTTTGTTTGCGTCCAATTGGGAAGGAGGGGGTGTTAAAAAAATGAGCAGACGGATTGAGTTGTTAAAATTTGCCTCCCTTTCACAGAGAGCCGCCACGCACGTGTGGCACTTCCATAGACTCACACGCTGAATACTTTCAGCACCGAGGACAGCTTCAAGGCTTACTGTAGTGCTGAATTCTTCTGGAACAACATTCTCATTACAGCTTCTGAGACTCGCTTTTGATGGCTGCACGACGGGCTATGTCGAGCCCAAGGGCCGCTATCTTTACTTGACAGCTTTGTTCTTAAATATTTCTTGAATAGTTAGTTCAAGAGACTTGAGATTTTCATCATTATCTCTTATTTTCTGTGTGGTTCTGTAGTGCTCATTAAAGAGGTGTTATTCGTAAACTTATTTATCCAGACTGGAAATTGGTATTTATTGGAAGTGTGATAATCAACTATAAAATAAGAAAAAGCGAAGGGTACATTGCTTGATTTAATTTCAAACAGTAGAAACTAGTGCCGCATTCCATACCTTTGTTTTTTTGCCCACTGTGCCATTGTAGACAGGGGCCATCCATCAATTTGCAAATCAACGTTGGTTCGGACCCAGGAGGGACAGTCCACTCCAAATAACCATGCCATGACCCCTCTAAATAGGAAGAAAAACCACACCAGACTAGAGGTGGGTGAGCCGCTAAAAGCTCAAGCTAGGCTCGAGGCTGAAACCTGCCTCTGGCTCAGCCTTAGGTCCTGTTGGAACCTTGAACCGATTACGTGCTGAGCCTTCATATAGCTTCTACGTGTCACTATTTGCTTTACTTTTAAGCACAAAGAGGTAAAAACATAGTATTAACATTTGAGGTAAAAAAAGGGACAAACGATCCCAATTTTGTGGCTGATTTGTACAAACTGAAACCAGAAATCCTGGATTAATCATTGCGTTTATGCTTAAAACTGTGTGATTGGACCATTTTTTTTTATTTCACGGATCCTTCTTTTTCTTCCTTAGTGCATATAAAATATGTGATTTCAGAATATCAGCTTTTTAGAAACCTGTAGTGTTTGATTTAATTTTGAATCGATTTTACCATATTTTACATTATGTTTGTTTTATGTTTTACATGGCAAATATTTTCAGGGCTCAGTTTGTGCACGGGCTCTAAGAGCCAATCGAGATCCTTGGCTGAGCTCTGGTTGGCTCTTCCTGTTAATAGGTTGGCTTGCCCATCTCTGATTCAGACTAGCTTTGTCCTAGTAAGATCTGTATTTAGCTCAGCCTTGAACAGCACTTCATGACTTATGGGACTTGAACGCTCATCCGGGTTGTCCAGGAAGTTGCTGCCCAGGAAGTTCCATTTTCCACCCAAGACAAAGTACCTGCATCCTGGTGAGTGGGTGGGGCCCACAACTTCAGGATCTGGGAAATAGTCTCCCATTGTCAATTAGTCCAGATTTCAGGGAAAGTGTTATCAGTGCTTAATTTAAAAAAAAAAAAAAGTGCCAGGGTCCGTGTCTGGAGGCCACTGTTGCTAACACCACCCATTGCCCCGCCAGTGCTGACAATGACAGTACCAACACAACTGCTAACATCACACACCTAAAAGTGCAACAATTTAGACCATTCTAGACCCCCAAAGCTATAAGAATGGCATGAGCAGCAGTTATTAGTTCTTTTTAATGCATATGGAATTAATAATCAAATGTTGTTGTGCTCACTAACTCAAACAACGCCACCATGTGGCAGACTGCCATAAGGGCCAATTAAGTACCGATGCCAAGCACTAGAAACCACCTGCTCAAATTAAGCAGTGCGTGTTATCACACATTATAACAGAGGAACAATGTAATACAAACCACAGCGGAATGTGACAATTCAGGAGAAGCCACCCTGCTGTCCTAGGCCTAAAATTAGGTCCTCAAATGTTACTAGGTCTCACACAAAAGAAGGAAGGCGTAAAATACGGACTTACAAATGTATTTATGGGTATTGGTAAAGCATTAACCTAGCTCAGAGGCAGAGTAGCACTGTGCAACATTAAATGCAAAGATTTAGGGTCTGATTTAGATATTGGCAGATGAGTTACTTAATCATAAAGGTGCACCAAAATCGAGATACCATATGTAATAAGGAGACTTAAATTTCTGTGGGTGGGATATCCTTCACCCTTGTGATGGAGTAACCTGTCTGCCAATATCTAAATCAGGCCCATAGTCAAAGAGTGAAAGGGTCACATTTGTTCATAGCCCCGTAAGTACATCTTTATGGCTTTTCACATTAGAAAGTTATCCTTGGCTCAGGGTATCTATCATACCTTCAACACATCCCCTCGATTTTTCAATTTCTGTTTTACCATTAGCATGCCCCTAGGGATTAACATACATCACAACAATATTACCAGCATGTTTCAGAGGCTTTACTTATCTCACAACATTCCCATCAGCATATTCCATCAAAGTTACATTACTCCATGATACTGTCAGTTTCTCCCAGGGGACATAAAATCTCCAAAATACTTTTCTCATGTGCTCAGGGATTTCATATAATATACTCAATATAATACCATTACCATTATTCCTGAATACAATATGATGAGCATGTCCTCTCAGACTTTTCATTTTCCTCTCTTGCCATACATATAGAGAACACAGCATTCTGGAGACAGTCTTTATAAAGTCGCAGAAACTTGTCATTGACTTCACAAACAAAACCTTAAAACAGATAAGTCCCTGTATCTCATTGCGAGGAGAGGCATAACTTAAATGTGACATTACCTTTCCTTTCTTCTTTAAAAAAGAACACCTACTTTGCTTTTCTCAGTGGTTGGTATATGAAAGGGTGTAGGAGAGGGAGTAGGGTGAAAAGGAGTGGGATGTAAGAGAAGAAGAGAGTAAGTAAGTGTGGGAGAAGAAAATAGGCCCTCACTTAGGGTTTGGTGGGGTGCAGACCACCAGGAGAGCAGGGGTAATACGTTCTGCTATCCAGAGGAGTACTGCCTTTAATAATTAGAGATCTTCGTCAGATTGGCAGATATTTCCATGCCTTCAGAGGAGCCAATGCCACAACATTAAAATCTTGCTAAGAGGCTGCCATATTTCAGGCGGCCACTCAGCAGGCATTTATATTTTACAAAAACAAACTCCCGAATTGGGAGTTTGTGTTTGTAAAACAAGAAACTGATGAACCTTACTTTCTGAGAGTTTTGACCCAAGGTTTGGGTGTTATTTGTCTGTTTTTTTTTCTCTTGGGCCCAGCAGGCATCTACGGGAGGTCCCAAAGAGACACAAGCATTGGCTATGCCAATAGCTCTCGCCTACGCAAGGATAGTAGCTTTGCCAATGTGTTTTAGCCATGCTGTACACCAGCGTGGGGGCTGTTCGGCATGGCTAAAAGTTAGTGGTGTAGAGGAGAGTGGTGTGGAATGGAATGGAA
Source organism: Pleurodeles waltl (assembly GCF_031143425.1). Taxonomy (NCBI): domain Eukaryota; kingdom Metazoa; phylum Chordata; class Amphibia; order Caudata; family Salamandridae; genus Pleurodeles; species Pleurodeles waltl. Next base: position 611,883,393 of record NC_090446.1, on the reverse strand, counting down.
TGGAATGGTGAAGAGTGGAATTGAGTGTTGTAGGGTGAGTTACAGAAAGTGTTGTGCATTGGAGTGGCATAGTGTGGCTAAGCCTAGAGTGGTATACAATTGTGTGATGTAGACTGCAGTGGACTGGTGTAGACTGCACTGGGGTAGAGTGTGGCAGAGTTTAGTAGCATAGAGTGCAGTGGCATTGAGTGCAGTGGGATTGAGTGCAGTGGCATTGAATTGAGCTGCGTACAGTGCAGTCATAGAATGCAGTGGGGTAGATTAGAGTGGTAGGCATAGTAGAGTGGAGTGATGCAGAGTAGAGTGGCACAAAGTGCAGTGGTGCAGAGTGCAGTGACATAGAGTGACGTAGAGTGGTACAGAGTAGAGTTAAGTGGCATAGAGTACAGTGGCATAGAAGGGCTCAAAGTAGTGCCGCACAAAGTGGTGCAGAATACAGTACAGTGCTGTAGAGTGCATTGGCATAGAGTTCAGTGGTGTAGAGTTGAGTAACATAGAGTGGAGCAGAGTATAGTAGCGCAGAACACAGTGGCATTGACTGCAGTGGCATTGAATTCAGTGGCATACAACGCAGCATCAGAGAATGCTGTCCCTTAGGACCAGCAGGCTACTAAAGGAGGTCCTAAAGAGACACAAGCATTGGAAAAGCCAATAGGTCTCGCCTAGGCAGGAACTATTGACCTTATTCATGCTGTGCTTTAGCCATACTGTGCACCAGCGTGGGTGCTGTTCTGCATGGCTAAATGTTAGTGGTGTAGAGGAGAGTGGTGTGGAGTGTTGTAGGGTGGCATGGCAAAGAGTGGAGTGTTGTAGAGTGGAGTCGAATGGCAGATAGTCGTGTGCATTGGAGTGCCATAGTGTGAAGTCACATAGAGTGGTATACATTGGTGTGGCATACAGTATAGTGTACTGGTGTACAGTGCATTAGCATAAAGTGTTGCAGAGTATAGTAGTGTAGAGTGCAGTGGCATTGAATTCAGCAGCGTACAATGCTGGATCGTAGAATGCAGTGGCATAGATAAGAGTGGTGTTGTGCGGAGTGCAGTGGCACAGAGTGCAGTGGCTAAGAGTGCAGTGGCACAGAGTGTAGTGGCATAGAGTGCAGTGGTGTAGAGTGGTGAAAAGTGGAGTGGCATAAGGTTGAGTGATGCAGAAGGCTGTGGCGCAGAGTAGAGTTGAGTGTCATAGAGTGCAGTGGCATAGAGTGGTGCAAAGTAGAGTAGCATAGAGTGGTGGAGAGTGGAGAAGAGTGCAGCAGAGTGCAGTGGCATAGAGTGCAGTGGTGTAGAGTGGAGCAACATAGAGTGGAGTAGTGCAGACTAGAGTTCAGAGACAGAGAGTGCAATGTTGCAGAGTAAAGTGACAGAGTGGAGTGATGTAGTGTGGAGTAGAGTGGTATAGGGAGCAGTAGCATAGAGTACAGTGATGCAGGCTATACTGCAGTGGCACAGAGCGCAGTGGTTAAACGTAGAGTGGAGTAATGTAATGTAATGTAATGTAATTCGAGATTTATAAAGCGCGTTCCTACTCAAAGAGCATCGAAGCGCTGGGAAGAAAGCACGTAATAAAAGATAGACAGAGGATAAGAAAAATAACTGAAATAATGAAGATAGAAAAACATCCAATAGAAGAAACTGAAACAAACTAAATCAAAGACCCTGATCTTGATGTACCACAAAAATTAATGAGGAAAGAGCCAAGTTTTCACCATTTTCCTAAATTTCATATAACCTGATTCTTGCCTAATAATCTGTGGGAGAGAGTTCCATCCTCTGGCTGCAGCTACTGTAAAAGCTTTGTCTCCCCATTTGGCTTTATGTGTGCTAGGGACCTGAATCAAGTGAGCTTGGGAAGACCTCAAGCTTCTTTTAGGTACATGCAGGAGGAGTCTGGAAGTCAGGTACTGTGGTCCTATTCCATGAACTGCCTTAAAAGTAAGACAGAGCGACTTAAACTGGATACGCTGTGCCACTGGTAACCAATGTAATTTCCTGAGACTTTCTCTAACTGATATACATCGTGGGAGATTAAGAACCGCTCTGACAGCGGAATTCTGAACTAATTGGAGTCTTTTTATCAGCCCCTTATCCAGATTAAGGAACAGTGCATTACAGTAGTCTCTCTTAGACATTACCAATGCCAGGATAGCAGATACTCTCCATTCATGTAACAGATAGGGGAAGATTTTTCTGAGCATTTTAATTGACCATAAACTGATGTTTACCACATGATTAATCTGTTTTTTAAAAGACAGATGTTTGTCGAACAAAATGCCTAGGTTTCTGGTAACAGTAGTGGGCACAGGGCAGTTACCACATTCAGAGGGCCACCATCGTGAGTTCCATAAATTCTTTCCAGATCCAAAACGTAAAACTTCAGTTTTGGTGGCATTCATTTTTAGCCAATTGGTCTTCATCCATTTACTCACTTATGGTAGAGTGCAGTGGTGTAGAGTAGATTGTTTTAGAGTAGAGTGAAGTGGCGTAGAATGGAGTGGTGCAAGGTAGTGTCCAATTGCACTGGCATAGAGTAAAGTGGTGTAGACTACAGTGGGCTAGAGTGCAGTGGTGCAGATTAGATTAGAGTGGCGTCCAGTGGATTGGAGTAGACTGCAGAGGCATAGAGTTGAGCATTACAGAGTAAAGTGCATTGGCGTAGAGTTTATTGGCATAGAGTGCAGTGTTGCAAAGTGGCGTAAAGTGCAGTTGCATAGAGTGGAGTTGTGCAGAGGTGATTTGTGTGGCCTAGACTGGAGTCGTGTAGAGTGAAGTGGCAAAGAGTGCAGTGGTGTAGAGTAGGGTTGTAAAGAATGTAAATAATTGTGTGGCAGAGCACTGTGTATTGATAAGACCAGTTATACCAATAGCCTCCTAATCAAATGTAACTTCAAATCATAACATGCATTTCTTTATAGTGTGCCAATCAAAAAGGTAATCCAAATCTTCATGTTTATGTCATGTAGGTTTTTACTTATTTATTAAGATGTGTTGATATCAGTAGCAATCAATGTTAACAGCAAGCATATCATAGTAGATATATTCAGCCTGATGCTGATGAATATCCATGCCTGAGCATGCAGAACAATATTCCTTATGAAGAGATTGTCAGCCGACAAGTTGCATCCCGTTCATGGGACTTCCTCAAGGCTCATATAAATTAGGCGCTGGTCCACTAATCTCCAAATTCCCTTCAGTCGCTCATAAGTGGTCAAGCATTTTGAAACAATCAGTATTTTTATTCCCTTATGTAAAAATGCATCCAAATTCAGCTTTGTTCTAACGCCACACGTGTCCCATAATAGTAAGACCCAGAAGATATAAGTACCAGTGGTGAGCAGTCGCCGGTCTTTATACCATGGTAAGTCTTAAGAACAATTAAAGTGAAACTGGTATGTCAAGCTGGTGGGTTTATTCGTAAAAAATGGGGAGGAGTGTATTGGCATAGAGTAGAGTGGTACAGGGTAGAGTAGAGAGGTGTAGCTTGAAGTGGTGTAGAAGACACTGGGGTGGAGTGGGAGTGCAGTTGCCTGAAGTGGTTTAACGTGCAGTGGTGCAGAGTAGAGTGCAGTGGCATGGAGTGCTGTGGTGCAGAATGAAGTACAGTGCAGTGGTGCAGAGTGGAGTACAGTGCAGTGGCACAGAGTTCAGTGGCATAGTGTAAAGTGGAGTGGTGCAGAGTAGAGTGGCATTGCGTAGAGTCGTGTATGCATGGTGTGGTAGTACGCTACCATTGCAGACAACACATTTCCAATTGAAATGGCCATTACATTTTCATAGACATACACTTTTACTAATAAGACTATACAATGCACTGACGAAAATGTGTGGAAATTGCATCACCTCAGTGTAATGATTTGTTTTGATCATATTAAAGTATTTGTTTCCCACACATTTCGGCAATAACAAAAAATGTGCTTCATTTAAATGTTGTTGTGTGCTGGAAATAAACTCTTTCCTACCTACCTCCTGTATCCAGCAAAATTGTCACATGAATCCTCTCAATTGAAGTCAGAGAAAGAATAGTAAACAAGCACCCGTGGAGGGCAGCGCCTGATATTTGCCCTTGGGCTTTGAATGGACAGCAAATGTGATGAGATAAGGAAGAATAAGGCAGCTCCTGACATTTCACCTTGGTCTTTGAAACGTGACGAGATAAGAACAAGACCTAAAGTCCTGTTTAGAGAAAATGAGTTTTTTGAAAAATACTGTAAATACAGTTTAGGGGAGGGACAAACTGAACCCGGGCAGCTTAAAGCAAATAAAGCCAGAAAATGGAAAGCAAGAAAATGTGAGCTACAAACCACAAAGCCAATAGTAAGCAAAGCATGGAATGCATTCCTAGGTCAACTTTCCAAAAGTCCCCAAGATGTCTTTAGCAAATGCAGACAGCTGTGCTGTCTGGTAGGCTGTGAGTTTAAAAAGTACATAAACTCTGCTCTAACTAGTTTAACGCCTGATGTATTTGTACAGATGGTTCCATAAGTCTGCCTAGCCATAGGTGTAAGAATTCCAATGGCAGGCCACCCTCTGCAGAAACATAATGGTCCGTACAACTCTAAATAGAGTGGTTGGACTGTCAGTTTCAGTGACATGTTATTCCGCCATGTCTGAGGTGGAGTACCCTATCTGCCAAACTCTAAATTGAGCCCAGAGTTTGAATGGGGAAGTCAAGGGGAGAGAAGGCTCTAGAAGATGGAAGAAGTGGAGAAGAGGAGTGTGAGGGGAAGTAAACGTGCTGCGAGTAGAAAACGAGACAAGGGAGAGGAGAGAGACAATTAGTACGGATGTGTGAGAATACGAGGAGGGGGAGAGCCTGAGAAGTGAGATAGGTGTGGGGAAAAAGAAGAAATGCATGGAGGGAGATGGTAAAGATAGTGCGGAGGGAAGAGATGATGAGATAAAATGTGGGGAAAGGGAGAGAGGAGAAAGATCGCGTGGGGAAGCTGCAGTGAAACAAGTGAGAGTGGATTGAGAGGGGTTTAGGGAGAGTGTGGTGTGGAGAATGGTGAACGAGACGTAGAGGTGAGACATAATGTGTGTTGGAGGAGGTGGGGTGAGAAGAAAGCGAAGGGGAGCCGGGACCTAGGAAACAATCTCCTTGGAAACAGATAACTCACTGTCTGCAGCTGGAAAGTACGCCCCCCTCCGTGAAAACACACAGAGCTGCAAAGAGAGCCCCGCATGCTGAAAAAGAACAGGGATTACACACAGCAATATACAAAATACTGCTCTTCTGCCACACAACGCAACGCAGAACACGGCTGCAGACACAGCCCTGCACACTAAACACATACTTAAACACTGAGCTGCAGTCAGAGCTCTTACACAGAGCTGCAAACACAAAGCTCTACGCAATGCGCAGAACAAGGAACATGCCAACCCTAAAGGCAGATCTGCACTGATATAAGTCAACTCACAGCACAGTTGTAAATGAGTTGCAAACAGACAACCACACACACTGTAGACACAAACTGAATATTCACGCTCACAGAGTCAGAACAGAGAGCTGCAATCACAGCTCTGACACGGAGATGCACACTGCGTAGGTCAAAGAATGTGGACAACCCTGCGTTAAAGAGCGACCTACAGTCACGTAGTCCAACCCAGACCACAGTTGCAAACAGAGTTCCACACAAAACATTCAGCAGGAAACAGACAGCTCTACTCGCTGCACTCACGCAAGCACAGCACAACGCAAGCGAGCCATGAATGCTACACAGACTAAGAAGTGCACAAACTGAGCTGAGGTTCTACAGTACTACACATGACAAGGAACTACAAACACATAACCGTATACACGCACACAGCTACAAACATTTAGCCACGAAAGCCACAGAAACCTGCAAACACACAATTTTAACACGCGGTACAGCTGCAAACATGCAGCCACACACTTGGTCAGCATTGCACAAGAAGCACATGGACCTGCACAGAGGCCTTCATATAAAACCAATGTATAAACACCGAACCATACACACAACACTAACCAGAAGATGACCACTTCTCCACACAACACAGCTAGAAACGCCCCCTCAACACACATACACCGCTCCGCTACAACTACACCGCCCTCCACGACACAATAATTAGTTAGGAAAATACACCTACAACACGTAGGTGGAAAGAAACAAACCTACACGAGGAAAGAAAGGGCCAAAAGGCGAGCTTTCTCGCACCCACACTCCGGAACGAACCCACATCACCGGAGACCATCCCCTTCTGGCTTGCTTTTCAGGGAGACCTCGAGTTTCTCTTCTTCCCCTTCCACTTCCCATCCGCTTGGACGCTCCCCTCCTTCTGGACGCCCACCTGACTCCGGCCACTGAGACACGTGCCGTGGCCCACCCTCTGCACCGTGCATACCACGCTCACTGAGGATTAGCAGTTTGACCCTGACATTTTAGCCTCCCCCGTATACCCATGTAACATTGTAACGAATGAAGAGCCCTCGTGGAAGGCTTTCCCAGATTGTATGTCGCCTCACTTCCTTTGTAAATATCCACCTGCCCTTGACTTTGTTAAGAGCGCCCCCCCCCCTTCCCCCCCAGTACCAGGGCTAAGTTAGCGGCAATTAAAAAATAAAGAAACACTGACTTACAAACGGTCTGTACGCTCAGCTGTATACAACCCTGCTACAACACTGAGCAAGGAATTCACAGCATTACACACAGCAGTCAGTAAGAAACGACCAGCTCCCAATCAATACCGAGCGGACACACATAACACTACACAGCAAGAGGAAACAACTCACAGTCCTAAGCACAGCACGACTCCATATAAACAGGTCTGCACATATCACAGAGCTACAAACTCAGCGTGCTGCATGCAAATTCTAAGTATGAAACTTAGATAAGCATACATTCACCGTAGGTAACAATACACACACACAACTGAGCAACCCAGCCCAACCACTCACAAACAAAGCAGTGGACACACACAATAAAACAATGTACAACAATATGTACTAGCTGTACACAAAGACATTTAAGGAAAATATTACACACACTTTTCACAGCAATACGAGAGCACAGTATCAAAAGTAACAATCGAAACACACAACGACTAATACAAAATAGCACTTACAATACATACAGTGTAATCACAACACATTTAAAGTAGGCATACAATTTTCACACAAAACGTAACCTTTAATAGTACACTACAGTCAATAGACCTGTATACACTTCACACGGAATGCACTCTAGCTCGCCTCGCAGCCATACAAGATGGAGCCGATAAACTGTGTGTGAGGCGCATTACATGTATTATGTTGGGGGGGGGGGCACCGATAAGGGTGCATGCGTGGTGTGTTTGTAGAGTGCAACTGGACGTATGAGCATAGCTACAGGTGGTGGTCAGAGTGCACAGGGGAGCCTTTAGACGGTGCTTTGACCGCGAGGATGTTGGGTTTTATTGTGGGGTGGTGGGAAGTCGCGCGCGTGTGTGTGAGAGAGATGTGTACTGCGCAGGGGTATGTAAATATCAGAGCAAAGAGTGTGTGCGCCAGGAGTCACGGGGGCGCGTGTGTTTGTAGTGTCAAAGAGCACTGCGTGTGCATTGTTACCTGTTTGTAGACCGGTGGGAAGAGTGTTGCACCCCACACTAGTATGGTTTCGCTCTGGGGTCTCTTTTTAAAGGAGCAGCTAATATTGAATAGGGGCCGCATCTTTGTAGTCAAAGAAGACGAGGAAAACCATCCAAGATAAATACTTTAGATCACCGAAAGAGCCTTAATGGACCTGGAGACAGTAGAGGGGCAGTGTTGATACGTCACAGCCATTACCGATCCCTAGGCGATGAAAACCTGTGGGCAGAGGCGGCGGGGGGGGGGGGGGGGGGGGGGGGGGGGGGGGGGGAAAGAGAAGGTACAAGAAAAAAGCGCAGAGAAAAGGAACAAAAACATCCCTAAATTGAGAGGGATGTTCAGTCCCAGACGAGCACGCCGCCCCCACGCCATTTCAGCCCCCGGACTAGGGCACCGATTCAGCGCACGAACTCACATTCAACCTTGCCCCAATGCAGAGCCCCACAGTACCTTTCAGCGCAGCCTCCTCAGCCCCCAACAGAAGAGGCCCGGGACTGTGGCGGTCAGAGCGGATCCGGAGAGAAGAGAGAGGTGCTGGGGAGGCGGGTCGCAGCCAGCGGAAGAGAAGAGAGGTAGAGCGACTCCGAGCGGAGAGCTGACGCGGAGTGTGGAGAAGAGAAGGGGGACAGACTGAGGAGCAGAGAAGAGAGGCGGAGAAACTCCGAGCAGAGGGGAGAGGTTGAGTGAGGAGAAGAGAAAAGAGGAAAGTGCCGAGAAGAGAGGCAGAAGAAGGAGCAGTGGAGAGCGAAAGAGTGAGGAGAAGGGAGGCGGAATTACTCAGAGTGGAGGGACAGAAGGAGGAGCAGCGATGAGAGGTAGCATACGCAGGGAAGAGAGGCGGAGTGAGGAGCAGAGAAGAGAGGCAGACCGAGGAGTACAACAGAGAGGTCAGGGAAGAGATGCTGTGCAGGGAGCAGTTAAAGAGGACGTGTGAGCAGAGAACAGACCGCGAATGAGAAGCAGTGAAGAGAAGCAGTGGGAGGAGGAAAGAAGAATCAGGGATCACAGAATCCGAATCATTGGCAGAGTGAGAGGCAGAATGAGGGACAGAGAAGAGAAGCTGTGTGAAGATCAGAGAAAACTGGCAGAGGGCTGAGCATAGAAAAGGGACAGTGGAGAAGTGGGAAGCGTGTGATGGGCAGCTAGGAGCAACCAGCACAGTTAGCAGCAGAGAGCAATGATAGGGCATGGATTAAAAATGAAAGCAGAGCCAAACCTGGACTCTGGACGTGGAGTACGAAGGCAAGGTGAGGTGCAGAGACTGATGAGCAGGACGTGGAGCAAGGCAATGGGATTTGACTGATCAGCAGACTGGGAAATAAAACTGAAGAACAGAAGGAAGAGGCAGGGTCAGGAGCAGAGCAAAACATAATGGTGAGATACAGAAGAGAGTAGTAGGGGGGGAGCCGAGGCAAGGAGAAGAGTGAGGAGTAGAGAAGAGTGGTGGGATGGGGTGACCAGAGAGAAGTATAAACATGAGGCGCAGAGGAGACTTGTAGAGAGGGGGGCAGGGAGAAGAAACAGGCTAAGCACCCTTAGGGAGAAACATAAGGGTATATACTTGTAGAGAGGGGGGCAGGGAGAAGAAACAGGCTAAGCAGCCTTAGAGAGAAACGTAGGGGTATATACTTGTAGAGAGGGGGGCAGTGAGAAGAAACAGGCTAAGCAGCCTTAGGGAGAAACGTAGGGGTATATACTTGTAGAGAGGGGGGCAGGGAGAAGAAACACGCTAAGCAGCCTTAGAGAGAAACGTAGGGGTATATACTTGTAGAGAGGGGGCAGGGAGAAGAAACAGGCTAAGCAGCCTTAGGGAGAAACGTAGGGGTATATAAAAGATTAGAAGTAGAGACATATATATGTCGAAAAAGATGTGCAGAGACCTATGGGCAGTGATGTGTTCTTGTGGTGGCCCTCTAGTGGTCTTTCTGTTTGTATAGTACGAAAGGCAGTGGAGCTCTGTAGAGAATCCAAGGCAAAGAGGCAATAGGCAAGTGATTGGAGAGGTAGCTGGGTTCTGGAATCAGAAGTTGATTGTAGTTCTTTAAAGAGATTTTAATTATGAACTTTTTCTTACATTGTAGCTGGTGGGGTGGCCTTGATGGATACAGGGATGTTTTTCTAGATTCTGGGTGTGTAGCTGGAGAACAGTTTCCTTGTTTTTTCCTTTTTTTTGCACTCCTTTGCCTTCAGTTTGATATCCAGACTGCAAATGTACTGAGTTAGTACAGCTTTGCTTTCTTGGTGCCTTTATTATCCTTCTGGGGTCTTTGTATGCTTCTCTGTGATCTTTGTGTAATTGTCCTATTGTGGGTTTGTCTGCTATAGTCTTTGCATAGATGTGCTATTGTAGTGATCTGTGTAGGTCTGTCACGTCTTTATTTAATTGTTCTCCTGTTGTACCTTGCGTAATTCACCTCTCTGCTTGTTTTAGTTGTCATCTCATGGGCTTTGTGTAGTTTTCCTTATATGGTCTTGTTGTAGTTGTTTTCTTGTGTTCTTCATGTAATTGCTCTCTAATTGTCTATGTATAAGTGTCCACTAGAGGCTTGCTCCCCCTTGTGATTCCATGTGTATTCGTTCTCTTGTAGTCTTTTGTGTGGTTGTCTTATGGTGGCTTTGGTGTACATGTTCTTTTTTGAGGTCTTCGTGTAATGGTTCTTTCTTGTTATTTGTGTAGTTGTCCTCTTGTTTTTTTTGTGAGTGTTTCCTCTTCTTTGTTTAGTTGTCCTCTCATGGTCAAAATATTACTATTTTCTTGTGGTCTTTGCATAATTGTTCTCTTGAAGTCTTTCTGTTGTTCTCATCTTGTAATCTTTAAGTAACTGTTCTCTTTTTGTTTATAGTTACATGTCTTCTTATGTTAACTCGAGCTTTAGCTGTTTCAGTAAATGCTAAGGGTGTTCAGGCATCATGAAGATGTCGTCCTCGTAGGTGGTAAGTTCCATGTTTTCGTGCTGTGATTGGATACCATTGATTGCAGGGTTATCTCTGATCATTTGTTAGAGAGTTTAAGTGTGAAAAGTAAGGGAGACAGGTGGCTACCCTGTGGGGTGCCCTCCTGTGTACTTGTATATCCTCACTGCCTGTCCTTCATCCTAACCTTTCCCCATGGCCATCAGTAGTTAGCAGAGAGCAGAGGTGAAGGTCCTTCTTAATGTTATCGCTGGTAATGCTCACCCTTCGAAGCTAGTTTGATCTGCATGAGCAAGGACAGCATTACCTCTCCCTGTTTACTCATTAAACATTTTGTGAACATTTTGCATCTGTGTATAGCAAAGAAATTGAGCAGTATGAGCTACAAAGTGTGGATTCTTTTCCTGGTTCCAAGATTATTGGTATTGTCGCTCATGACATTGATTGCTTCACACCCAGATTACCATTGGAACATGCCAGTCAGGAAGGAGGTTCATTGGGAAGCAAAGGTCTTGTAGAAGGCAGCCGAGAACCTTCTCCATCCTGAAACCCTTATTACCACAAAACATGGTCCAGTACATCCGTAACTGTTTTAAAGGTCCTATGTTTCATTACAGTCACCACAGACAGGTACAGGAATAGCTGCAGCTCCTCCACTGGCACATTTTGTTCAAGATCCTCTCCTTCTCAGTAAAGAAGTGCACTCTCCCTTGGATATCTTGGGAAGGTTCCTGCTTTGTGCCTATGGTGCCTATGGTGCCAATCTATTTACTTTATTGATCCTGATCTGACAGTCTCCTCTTTAAAGGATGGCTGCCCATTGGCAAATGTTAGAGTGCCTTGAATGTCAATATTGTTTCTTCTACATGGTTCTCTAAATTTCCACACTTCCCCTGCAGGATAATATGTTGTTCTTTCAGTTGTAACATAGGCACCAGGAGGTGTTTGCACTTGTCTACATGCTCATACATGTTTTCATCCAGTGTGCTTACTCTTTCGCCCACCCCTGAGGTAATTCTATGATGCTCCTTTAGTTCCCATTACAACTTGACTTTGACAGCTTGTACTTCAACCTTCAGTTCTTCAAGCAAGAAGCTTTGGTTTATAGCTTTGTGAGAAGGAGCTCAAATTCAGGTAAGTTTCTACTTCCTAGTAACAGAGCAATCAGACGAGGTGGTAGAGATACAGCTGACATCAGTTGCAGTTCAGATCTTCTCCCTCAACTGCTCCTTCCATATAATTCTATGCTCTATTGCATCAGAAGGAATGACATATATACATTCTATGAAGCTAAAGAACAAAACCCAAAACACCTCCGCCTTACACAATTTGTTCACAAACAAAAACAGTAAAAAAATTCAGTCACATGATAAGAAACTAAATATTTACAAAATCTCCAAAATGCTGATAAACACAACTTATTTTTAAACTTTGTGCACCAGGACATACAAGTAACAAGATTACATCATTACAAAATCTTGAAACTTTTCTGGTAAACACTTTTTTGTTGTGATTTACATGTACAAGGACTCACCAACTAATTTTCCCCTTCGTGTCACAAACATCATCTTCACTACATGCATCACGTTGATCATTTCCATTACTTGCATCTTTATCACCACACATGATATGTGGCAGTACAATCAACAGTTTGTCCTTATTCCACTATTTACTATCATCCAACCTTACCACACATCTCTTCCCCTCCTAAACATATTTGGAGCAGAAAACATTGAATTGTCTTTAGGTATTCTCCCTTTTCTTGCCAACATGCCAATATGACCTTCATGAGCAAAAGCTAAGAGTTTGCTCCTCACACCATTATGAACCACCAACACATCAGCTCAAAAATCAAACCATTACTAGTGAAAGCTCCTCTTAAACATGGGAATACTGTTCCACGGACTCATCAACCTGTCTGTGTTTAGGCCAGCCTTGCCCAATGTCCTCCTTTACCTTTACCTTTACCATGTCCTGATATAAATCCATAGCCTCCAACCACTCATTTTCCCTATTCCCAGGCACTGATAGTGCTTACCGCCATGGATTTCATGGCGGTGCCCAACCCCATGAAATCCATGGCGGTCAGTCGGGTCATGATACCGCCGGCAGTCTTGTGACGGCCGCCGGGCTGGAGACCCAAGTCTCCAACCTGCAGTCGTCTCCGCCCTGGCGGTTGGTTCGGAGAAGTGGCGGATGACCATGGCGGTGACCGCCATGGTCATAATTCCAAATATTTTACCGCCAGCCTGTTGGCAGTAAGACCGCTACTTCTCCGCCAACCCCCAGGGTTGTAATGAGGGCCTATATCTCTTAAACATTCTCCCCAAGGGATTTCTAATAGGACAACTCCAGATACAGGCAAGAGAGCCTCCCTTCTTTTTTACGCACAGTTATATACCATTGTCTAGAAAAAAATCCCCCCAAATCCGTGAATTTTTTTTGCCACCGCCAACTCTCCTGGCGTATCTAATTTCCTGATTTCTGACCTGTACCATTCTACTCAACCATTCTTGAGTACTGGGAATTAGATTGGAGTGCCAATTTCTTAATAGAAGAGATCTGGCAACCGCGGTGGCTATAAAAACTAACTTTTCCCACCGAGGTGGGAGCCTTACCCCAGGGTCATAGCCCATACCCCCCAACCCGACAGTAGGATTTATAGGGATCTGAGCCATAGTTGTTAATATCTTAAACAGTCCATCCCAGTAATCCTGAATTAGTTGACATGTACCGATCACATGTATCCAGCCCGCCACCCCGATTGCCTTACAAGGAAAACAGAGATCAAGGCAACTGGGGATAACTCGGGACAAGGCTTGTGGGGTACGATAGAATAACCATTTACTAAAAAATATCATACAATGCCAATTCGCACCTTTAAGTACTGAAAAATGTAAATGATTAATCTTTTCCCAGCACTCCCTTGAGAGCCCATTTTCTCGCTGCCTTTGCCCATAGGTCAGTCTTATCCTGCTCAAGAAGCCGCCTTCTTCATGCCCCCGCACGCCTTGTCTTGGAGGGGGCCACCAGTTCGGAAACCACCGCCTGCATATTAATAATCAAATCAATATACAATTCTCTCAAACTATGAAGCATGATACTATAAGATCCTCCTAGAAGAAAATAATTTTGAACAGCAGACATAATATTTGAAGGGTTTCCCAATTATCATTAATGCGAAAATACCCGATTTTACTAAATCCTGCATAATCCCATCTCCTTATTGTCTCTGAATCGAGCTGAACGCCCGAGCGCAACACAAAATGTGTGAGAGGAGTAAGAAGATGCAAATATGGAATTTAATATCTTCTAAAAAAATCAGATTTCTTTTTAAAGAGCCATTTAAGAACCTTATATCGAACTTTTTTTTTAGATTTCACCAATAGTGCAGGATTCGGAATATCGTGTTCCTTGCAGACTAATTCACGAAAATCTTTGGTAAATGGGCCACCCATAGATTGGTTAGCTTTAAAATGAGTCAGATAATGTGCAAAAAAAGCAAAATAGTAATATTTAAAATTTGTTAATGCCAAGCCCCCTTTTTCTCTATCAGCATATAATGTACTTAAAGCAACCCGTGCCTTCTGGTTTTGCCAAATGAATGAGCCGAACATAGACTCTATTTTCTTAAAGAATGAAGAAGTTAATACACAAGGAATGGCTGAAAACAAAAAAATTAATAATGGAAGTATAGACATTTTAATCAGTGCAATTCAGCCAAGGATAGAAAGGGGGAGGGACCCCCATCGTGCAAGCAGGGCCTGGGTTTTCAAAAGTAAAGAGACATAGTTGAGATCGTACCGATCTCATATTTCACGTGAAAAATTAATCCCCAGATAACTCTTTGGGCTAGCGTTTACACAATGCATTAGTTCGGGGAGCAATTTAACAGAAGAAGTGCCAGAGAGAATAATATCGGTTTTACTCATGTTAATCTTATAGCCCCCAATTTGCTCAAATTCAGTGAACACTTTAAGAGCCTCCTCCTGGGAAGATCGATCTTCATCTAAAAACGTAATAATATCATCAGCATAGAGTTTGATCTTCCCATTGACTTCAGCGGGGAATGAATCCGATTATTCTGTCTGATAGTATAGCTAACTCAACGACAGATGACACTAGTACCATAGGCGATCTGATTTAGATAAGTATAATGTTACAGTATTTGCCTTTTATAATAATTTTGTGGTGATTAACTGTACCACTAATATACTTTTTAAATATTCTTTATTTCTTACATCAGCACCCAAGGGCAAGAAGAGGGTACAGATGAGGTGGTTCAGGGAAGAGATAAGGCGCCCACCACCAGCACCCCTGCTGAGAGCTTTGCTCACTCCAGTAAGTCCTATTATTTATTATTAATATTTTCCTAACTTTTACCGCTGTCCACTAGTATACTACCTTTGGTTTTGCCTTGTTAATTTTTTTAATCTGTCTCCTTTTTTTCCAAAATCCCATATCCAATTTCTGTTTAATTCCTGTTATCCCTGCATTATAGTTTGTTTTCTTGTTTCACATTGTTTTTTTGGTAGCTGACTTTTTTTGATCTGTACTAGTCTGTAGATTTCTTCTGCTTTGTTGGTAATATTTCCCTCTTACCTGTATATCTTGTGTACTGTAAGACTAAGATAATATTTTTGGTACTCTACTATATTTTTGGTACTGTCTACTATGAAGATTGCAGGCCTAATTAAGCTAGTATTATTAATAATATTCACCATGTATGTTTGTTGAGAAGGCTTCCTTTTTCTTGCTCATGCTCTAAAAGTTAATAGGAGAGTGGCCTTGATCATGGACCACCCCCTTAAATCCCAATTTAGTGCTGTGTAATTCGCGTATACAGTATACCAGCAGTTCCCATGACAGTGCAGCATGGCTGGAAAGTATTCCACCCCTTCTTTGCGCGTCACTGATTCAGAATCATCATCATCATAGGCTATATAGCCCTGCCCCTCTATTATGAAAAGTTTTTAGTTGGCTTGACTAGTGATCACCTGGCTTTTCTAACATTGTGGACCAACAAAATGCCCAAAAGACACTGCAGTGGTAATCAAACTGTATTGGGGGTTTGATTTTTTTTTATTGAAAAAATAAGGGGAAGCATATCTGGCATGTAAAAAATGTAGAAAGGTTCTTTCTAACCACACAGAGTACCGCCGGCTCAAGTTCCACTGTAGAAGGAGCAGAGGGAGAAGTGCAGCAGGGACAAGCGGCGGTAAGTCACATTGCTTGCTTATTGACAATTACTGTTATACTCACTAGCTACAAGGGCGTCATCATGACTCGTAATCGTGCCACCCCTGCTTTATCAGCTACAGTGGTGGCTGAGTTATGGTCTCTTCTATCTGCTTCTCAGCAAAAGCTCACATAATGTACGCTACAAATGATGGCTTGATAGAAATGGGAAAGAAAAGAAGGTTAAAAGAAAGGATTGGTGAAATGAGTGAAATGAAAGGATGCGTGTGAGTGGGTGAAAACATGGGTTGGTGAGTATTGGGTAATTGGAGGGATGGGTAAAAGGATGATTGAAAGAAAAGGTGGATACTGAATGGATGGGTAATGGACTGGACATTTTGGTGAAAGACTAGATGAGGGAAAGTAAAGCTTAAATCATGGTGGCTATGGGAGAATATACTTAGGAAGAATTAAAGGATGATTGAATAACTGCTTGGATGATTAAGCAAGGGCACTCTTCTTGAGAAGGGCATGCTGCACACCTCCTTCACTTACTTTGTTTTATGGTTATCAAAGGTATGGTTCAAAGTAGGGGTATTTTAATTTGTTTTCTTCCAATCCCTTGGCTCACTGTATTTGTTAAGCAAGGCAGACATGTATCCCACCCATCATCCTTCATCAACCCCCTCTCTGCCCATGGCATTTCACCACCCATGACCAAAGAAGTGCAGTACGGTTCAATTTGTGACTGCAGTGTTGGCTATGCAATGTGTGTCTGCTTCAGTTAATGCAGCATTTACAAAGTTTTCCATGCATTACAAACCAAACATAGAAGGTGTGTTTCCCTTCGTCCACTCAGTCACCTCTTAGTACTTCACTCCTTTATTCTTTCCTAAATTCTTCCATCCCAGCCTACCAAAACAACTGAAAAATCAATTCTTGCCATGTGCCACATTTTTATGATCATGTGGAGTGTTTCCAAAATATATATCATGGTTTCCCATAACAGATTTACTTTTATGCCTGTTCAGATTTTCCCTTTAGACTTTTGTCTCTACAGTGACTGAATAAGTCAAAGTTTAGGCACATGATGAATCGATGTTCAGTGACACCCCTCTATTCTATAGCAAAACTCTACCTACCGCCTAATCCTTCTGCCTTACCCTGGAGTAGAGTAATTCAAGTTTCCTTTCTTACTGCCCAGCAAATAAATTTGTTGTAAATAATTTCTGGTGGAGGGCGAGGCCAGTGAGTAAAATGGGACTAGTTAGTGCTTGATTTGATTTTGAGCTTGTCGTAAGGAATACCCTGTGAGAAATGTGCCAAATAAATCTATATAACCCATTCCTTTCCCTGTAGTGCAGTGCATCTTTTTCCCCACCGTCTACTTATGGCAGACAGGGTACTATATCTGCATTTTATATGGGACGTTTCTGACATATCTTATTTATTATTATTCATCTGCCTCTTTGGATTCAGGGTAGAAACTAAGTGAAAGGCATTTGGAGAAGGGTCACTGGAATTAAAGATAGATAATTGCCAACTACATCTCCCCCAGCTGCAGACAATAGCAAAGCACCTGAAGCACTGTCTCGCATGCCTACATTAATTAGGCACAGCTTGTACCCCATAGTGCATAGTGCCTTACTCATAAATTAGAGGTTTTTTTCCCAATAAAAGCATCTGTTTAGTTACTAGAAAAGCCTTTAAAACAAAAACATCAAACCTGTTTTTTTAAATCTGGTGTTAATCTCCTTTTATTCTTTTATACCAGACAGCCAGTGCTTTTATGTGAGTCATATGTGGATAAATAAAACAAATTGGCCCTGTGACTCTCCTAATCATAATCACATCACTTTCCAAGGTCCAGAGGGACCAGCAATGTACTGCTACTGTGCCACCCACTACTTTTAAAGAAGTGTTTGTTCAGAGGGTTGTTTACAATGTCTTTTATTTTTGTATTTTCCCATATAGCTACTTCTGCTGGTCGACCAGTACCACCCACTGGCAGGAGATAGAAGCTCATCTATGGCAGCAGTGGCTGGAGAACATCCAGGTTGAATACCGGCGGCTGGTGATCATGTAAGAAGAAGAGGTGGAAATTGCTGCCTCTGACCTAGGATACAGTTCATCAGCAGTACGCCAGCCCCAGCCTCCCAGCTATAACATCTCCGGCACCAGCTGTCAGGGGCCCTGACTGCACCTGCTGCTGCCCCCTCCTGCTCTGACAAGGCATTGATCCACTGTTTCCTGCAGCGGATGGACGGTATGGAGAGCTGGCTCGCCGGGATCTAGCCGAGCCTTGATCAGATCCGGACCCAAATAGACAGTGCCCTTTTTGAAGCCCTTTTTTAATTTATTTGTATTGGTGGGAGGAACCTGTTGTGGGTGGAGAGGTAGGGGAGGGAGTTGGGACCAGGTTTCACTTTGGACTTCCGTTGGGCTTTTTGGGGACGGGCTATATGTTTAGGAAGAGAGGTGGGCCTGTTGTGCGTGGAAAGGGTGTGTTTTCTTATTTGTTAAAAATAAAAGAGGTGTATTTCTTTTTCTTCTTTAATGCCTAAAATGTTTATTTTGGTGTTTTAGGTTGCACTCCTGCTGTCTTTCATTGTAGCCTGTTTTTAAACCTGCTAAGAAAAGTGTATGTCATTTACTTATATTCTTGCTCCACTGCCGCCTGTAACTATATTGACCTCTACAGTAATGATTGCATTGCCTATTTTGTCTTTAAGAAACCAAGATACAGACAAACAACATCTTCTTTGGTAGAAGTTAATTACTAACTAAACAAGTTAACTTAAATCCATTGTTCTTCTCTTACCTGAATAGATGAAGCGAGAGCTGACACCTCAGTCTTCTTACTGCAGGGCTTTCCGAAGGTGGCATAGTAACTTAAGGGGGTTGTAGTAGTAGTAGCAGGCTAGCGTGCTAACACGTAACACACAAGGTGTCACTCCTACCTATGCAAACTCCAACTGCAGGATTAATTAAAGGGTTATCCATCACTGTCAACTAGATTGAAAGAAAACAGAGAGTTAGCGGGTCATATATTATGTCATAACTTTAGGAAGACCAGACTACTTCAGTGACAGCACACAACAAAGAAGACCTGATTTGATAATAAAAACTATGAATATGAACTTCTAAGCAATGGAGAGCTGGTATTTAAAAACTAAACTTAGGAATTGAAATCCTTGAGTCAGGATAAGTGAGCTCAAAGTCAAGAGTGGTTGGAAAAGGTTGGAAAAGCATTTACACAACACAAGACCTTAATGAGGATGTTGATGGTGCTGGTGTGGAAAATTGCTCAGGTAACAGAAGGTCATGCAGTCAGTTGGTGTTGCTGTCACCACATTCATCCCTGCAAGTGTGTGATTCATTTATGGTGTAAAATTAAATCACACCTAAATAAATTACATAGCTCGGGGAAGAGGGTTAGGGGCCCAAATAATGGATCGGAAAGGGGATTTGGGGAAAAGTGTGGCAAAGAGAAACACTAGATGAAAGAAACCACAGCAATATTCATCAGGGTGCTGAGCAGCACGCCATCATCAATCTGTTGTGGAAGAGAACAATGAATGGATAAGTAAGACACCGTTCAGTTAAATGCATTGCCAACAGTTCTTGCAAAATTTGATGTGTTCTAGGGTTGAAAACTACAACTTATCGAGGATTGAAGTTAACTCACCCAGTTCTAAAAATTATGTTTGTTGAAATGAAAATTATATTGTATTGCCAAGCCGTACTGTGCATCTCCATTCTCTTGGAATGGATGTCACTCTTGGGTGCATGACTGAACTCGCCCAGTAGGTACGCAGGAGTGTTGAGCTTTCACCAAGATTTTTTCTGTGCAGAAGAGGACTGGGAGAAGGTCTGCATATTGAAAAACAGGGACTGTATTGCAGAGTAAAGGAAAAGGACAAAAGGAAGCAAGGTAAGCTACATGTGGAGTCAGGAGTGTACCAAGAAGACTCAGAGGCAGAGCAAGAATATAAAGAGGAGTTTCACATTTGAGCCAACAATGCAGCAAACACACACTAAGCCACATTTCTCAAATCAGTGTACCCTTTTCCAGTCCACAGAGGTGAGTGAGTATTAGGCCTCAGAGTCTTTGCAATCATAATGGTTTTTCTTTGAAATCAATAACTTGCTCCTTCTAGCTGTTGAAGTAGTCCCACCCTGAGTCCTTTCATCCTCCTCTTCCTCATTCTGAGTAACTCCATCCCAGTCACAAACCAAGTGAGGTAGACCTGTGCAGTGCACTGCCATTGAAAAAAAAATAGAGAAACAGAACTATAGTATTTTGCATAGATTTGTGTTTGGTAACAAAGTGATGGGTCTGATCTGAGGAACCAGGAAAAAGGAATGGACCCTGTAGTTAATTTCACTAAGTTTGAAAGTCCTATCACTTTCAGGAAAAATGATAACCCATCTGTCCCCAAATATTGCAAATCATTGGAAACACATTTACAAATTTGTTGAACTCCCTCCCTCACTGTCATCCACCACATACATCATCATTACTCAGAATCACTCAATATATCACCAGTCATAGGTGCAATAGCTAGTAACTACTAGTTACCTCTTCTAATCCATGCACAGTGGTTGTACAACTTATTATCTCCTCCTTGATTGTAGCAACACATTGGAATTTGGCAATGGCAGTCTTTTAATCAATGATCGTCTGGGGCAGCCCTTCTTAGTGGTGTAAAAAAGGATAGGCTATTGCATGTGAGGGAGGCAGGCATTGTCTTCAATGTCCTGAAGGGAATATGGAGGTTTCTTCACTGCAAACAGGTCCAACTCAAATCTGGCCTTATTTGTGACAGAAAATGGTGGGGCAGCATAAATCCAACAAAAACATAATCTTCCACTAGCAATTTTATTTAGCAAAGAAGGAAAGACGTGCAACCAGAAATAATTAAAAAGTTATATGATGGCACTGGCATACTCAGTCCAGGAAGAAGAGTTCCTCCTCAGACTCAGGTGGTTTACCCAGAAGTTGGTCAGTAAGTACACTTGATTCTGACCAATCCTCCACCTACTATGGTGTTTCGGAAACAAAGTAATCAGATGGTATAAAATGCTGGATCATTTTGATCATTTTTAATCTCTTCATGTTTAAAAATGAGAGACTGGTCCTTCTCACTGTTACAACTGCACCAGCTGCACTGAACACACGCTCAGCAAAGGCACTGGCTACAGGACAAGCCAGATACTTTATTGCCAGTTGCCGAGCTCTGCCCATTGGCACATCTTCTCATATCAATACACCAATGGGTTTTGATCCACATATGCCTCTTTTAGGTCATCCAGCTACTCCTGGAACATCCTCTGAAGTGTCATTGGTGCTGCAACTTGCTCAAAACCAAAGAGGGTCCCTGACACCTTAGAGTAGCTCAACCAGGGAAATAATAGCGAAAGCTGCAAAAGAATACTGTTGAATACTGTTGAATACCACTCTACAGATAAATATGAAGAAAAAAGTCAAATATAAATAAATTCACAATATTATGTATGTCAACAATTATCTTATAGCTGTATCTCCAATCCAGGGCTAAATAGATATCGTAATCTTCAATTCAACAAACCATATGTCATAAAATCATTAAGTTGTTTCAACAATATTTTATTATATAATAGCAAATTCAACACAAAAAAAACAAAAAATTAAATCAGTCACACCACATTCATACAAAGGTCAAATATACATCAGCATACTATAATATAATAAAAAAATGTATGATACAATGACATGATATTAATACATATATATATATATATCTGCAGATGACAGTTCAGAAATAGAGTCCTCTGCTGACGAGATACCGCGCAACAAGCTGGATTTTCAGGGGGAAATGCGCCTTATGCAAATGATCACGCCACCTCCTGGGCAAAATCGCAGGCGTGGCCGAGGAAGCGGAAGACGAGGAGGGGCAAGAAGAAGAAGCAACCAACTATCAAATTAGAACCTAATCCCGGATCAACTAATAAATTGAATGACTTGAGTACGGTGGTGAATATTTCCCATAGTACCTTGACAGACAATCAGCTTTGTATACTTGATTTAGGATTAAGCTTTTGCCCTAATACACAATGGGATTATGTTAACACCCGTATTGAACTGTACAAATTTGTTCGTAAACTACGTCTCATCAAGCATTTTTCAAATAAAGATATAAACCGAATGACAGACAACGTCAACCAGAGGGCTGGACTCTCGGGATTCAACATTGCTGATAGCTCAGAATTGATAGCTATCAATGAGCTGGATCATGACAGCGATGTAGCTAGATGTTCCATATATGATGATACAAACAAGAGCACTGATATGCTTAATCAGATGGGATTTACAACTAACCTTTACAATAAAAGCAATCTAAAACTGTCGAGTAGATTTAATCCCCCACTACCTAGTGGCAATTTGATAGATATATTTCACGAGCTAGTGATCAACGACATTGACAAATTTCGTAATAAGAGCTCTTTTAAGACATCGAGAAAGATGAGACCTAACTTTACGCAACAAGATTGGCAGAATCTAAACACACTGAGGTCTAATTCTTCTATCATCATTAAGCCCTCAGACAAGGGTGGCAACATTGTTGTCATGGATACAATTGATTACACTAAGGAAGCACATCGGCAATTGATGAACAGAGACCATTATGAGAAATTGAAGATCAGCCCCTTATCCCAATATCAAGGGACATATCATGATATGTTAAATGAATGGTATACAAATCAATTGATGGATTATGATGAGTTTATGTATTTGAAAACTGACAACCCTAAAATCCCTTGTATTTACTTCCTACCTAAAATTCATAAGAACAAAACCCATCCTCCAGGTAGACCAATAGTTAGTATGAATCAATCATTACTTGAGAACACTTCACGATATCTGGACCTGTTTTTATGCACCTTTGTCACAGAACTATCTTCATATCTACGTGACACCAATGATTTTCTGGCCAAGATACATGACATCCCATGGCATAAAGACTACTTATTGGTCACCATGGATGTAGCATCACTATATACATCTATTAAACATCAATATGGATTACAGGCCTGTAGGTACTTCTTACAAACACGATCCATTGAATTTTTGGAGCATACTAATATGCTCTTATCAATGCTACAATTTTGCCTGACACATAATCTGTTCCTCTTTGATAATGAAAGTTTTTTACAAAAACAAGGGACAGCTATGGGGGCATCCTTTGCTCCCACCTATGCCAATCTATACATGGGCTGGTGGGAGAAGGAGGTGGCATGGTCAGAAAGTAATAACATCTATATGGATAGAGTGATACTGTGGGTGCGATATATAGATGATTTGTTTATTATCTGGGATGGCACAGAACAACTGTTGTTGGAATACATAAATGTTTTGAATAACAATCAATTTAACATTTATCTAGATGCTATCTATAGTAGAGATACTATCTCATTTTTGGATGTCCAACTAAAAATAGAAAACAATCATCTAAAGACATCTATATATCGAAAGCCCACGGCCTGTAATTCTATATTACATGCCAATAGTGGGCATCCTCATGCACTTAAATGGAGCATACCATATAGCCAGCTACTGCGGGCTCGCAGAATATGCTCTGATGAGAACCAATATGATTTGGAATCTAAGGCAATGGTGGACAGGTTTTTAAGTAGAGGTTATCCTCCAAAAATCTTAAAGGATGCATTACACAGAGTACGGAATAAAAGCAGAGAAGAGTTACTTTTTAATAACACAGTGACCAGCAATGATTTCCAACATTCAGCACCTAGAATATTCCTGCAGTATAATCAACAACATGATTCACTAAGAACTATACTCCAAAAAAATTGGCATGTTTTACAGAACAATCCCATTATTAATGATCATATAGAGACCCATCCGTCCATAACATTTCGTAAAGCACGTTCTTTGGGAGACTATCTAACCAGAAGCTATTTTTCAGTAAAAACTAATACATCTTGGTTGAGCCAAAAAAGTTTGGGATTTTGGAAATGTGGCCATTGTAAGGCCTGTAAGTATGCTCAAAATACACATAAATACCAAACTTTTGATGGCCGTCACTGTGAGATCAAAGACCGGATCACATGTGACACTGAATTTGTGATTTATGTCATTGAATGTGGATGCCATAAAAAATATATTGGAAGTACCATTCATAAGTTAAAAGTTAGGTTCCTACAACACTTTAGAGCCATAAAAAATCAAGATAAAACCTATCCTCTGGCCAAACATTTTTGGGAAGTACACAAAGGAGAATGTGGTACTCTAGCTTTTTATGGTATCAAACATATTAAAAACAATCCCAGAGGCGGCAATAGAACGCTTGAGCTCAGACAAATGGAATCCAAGATGATTTTACTATTGGGCTCTGAGTCCCCATTGGGGCACAATCTTGATGCTGAGCTCCATGTTCATCTTAGATGAGAATACTTTGTTTATTGCTTTTAGTTATACCTTAAAAAGAGACTCCCTATGTTTTCTAACTTTAAAAACAGTAGTGCTATTTTAGCAGTATGTTACTTACATTGGGTGAAGATGGATGAGAAGATCATAACTAACTTAGATGAACATGCCATGATGGAATTTGTAAAGTGGATATAACTGATTAACTTTCCTTATTTTGAGTTCATACTACAGTCTGATGAAATTTAGATGGAATAAGTTCGTATACAGATCTGCTCTGTGCCATTGATGATGGCTGTTTGATTTTATTTCCCTGTAACTTGGCGAATGTAGAATATTAAATATCATCCATAGAGATATATAAATATATATAGATTATAATATGGACCAAGAGATTAATAGAACTAGTTGCTTTAATTGGAGTTTTTGCAACACTTTAATGCACTTTACATGCTCTTTTGCACTTATTATTAGTTTAAATTTTCAGCACTTTGCACTTTTTGCTAAGGCCTTCTTTTTAAATACAACCTATCCACATGAGTGTCTATGGAATCACCTATTATACAGATAAGGACAGTGAGGAATCAGAGTTGATTATATAGGCATTAGATGTACACTATAGCATCACAATACACTCATTGTTACTATCAAACATAATTTTAATACAGGATATGAATTAGTTATTAATAACTATTTATACATATAACGAATGAGAATGTAAATATTTAAAAATTGGTATTAATGTAGGTTTATCCTTTGATTAAGCGTTGTATTTAAATAATCATTATTACATACTTCAAGATGGCCGCCGCTTTTTTAGTACACTATAGTGTTATGGAAACAAATGAAGGACTTAAAAGTTGTATGAAATTGATGTCGGCTGAGTAGCCAAACTGTCCAGTAGAAGGCGTTTTGCCGAAACGCGTTGACAGACATTTTACTTGGGACTCTGGATTACCTGCACAAGAAAATAAACTCATGGACTAAATACGAGCGTTCTGGATTTAATTGATTTCGAGATTTGGGAGATACGTGATGGGATCGGTGCAGCCGTCAGATGGCTAACAGTCCATCTGTTGAAGAAATAATATATATATATATATATATATATATATACATATATATATATCCAGAGAGCTATGTAGCCCAGCACCTGATGTCACAATATTCTTCTATAATAATGCAAAAAACTAGTAGGAACCCAGAGCCTACGCGCGTTTCGGTAATCCTCTCATTGGGAGGCCACCTTCATCAGGGCAGTTCCAAACCATAGGTTCATATGTAGATACAAAAGCCGTAGAGAGGACAAACGTACAGAACGGTACGCCAATTTCTTGATATATCCCACATCAATAGAAGATATCTAATGCAAAAAGTCCAATATCCCAAAACTTTGGATATATAATAGTACAAAACAAAAAGTAAATACAATAAAACAAAACAAGATGAGACTAATAGGGTGAAACATGCACATATACATCTTAATAAAGACCCATAGATAAAGCGTACACCAGGATAGAAAAAGACACAACCTCATACACATTCCTTAAAACCACACCGTACACTTAAACCTTAATAATCACCAGTGATATCTACAGATCCATGTCAAACCGTGCGACACCCAAATTGATTCCACGATTTCATTCCACCGGATGTGAAGCTATAGTATGTCTAAAGAATGGAAGCCTCCTTTTAACGCCTGCTCTTGAGCAGGCGTTAAAAGTGCCTTAATAAATGGCACAAGGAAACCCCATTTCCCCTTGCACCATTTTACTGGCTCCCCTAATGGGGGAACGCCCCCTTTGCATACATCATGCCTGGTCCAGGCTGCTCTTACCAGACCTTGGAGACCTCTTCTGCCCCTTCCCCACCTTGGAAGGAGTCACAGCTGACTCGGCACTCCCCCGGGACCCTTGTGAGCTGTTTTGCTGGCAGGAGTCTTCACCCTCTCCCATCGGGCACTTTCCAACTTAAGGTGCTTTACGGGGGGTGGACTGGCAGTGCTTTGGCTAGGTGTCACACTGGCTGCCCTGGTGGCCGGTGCACTCCACAGACCTTTAACACGCACCACTGGTACCGGACTTTTTTTGGCTGAGGTGCTACTACGGGACCTATGAATTGGAGGGGTGGGGGTGGTGGGAAAGAGGTCAACGTTGCTCAGGAAGAGTCTCTGACGAACACTGGGATGGGTAGCTGGAAGGGGTCTGGAAGTGGAGGAAGAGGAGGTGGTTGTAAGAGGTGTAACTTTAGGTGATTTGGGTGCAGGTGCATGTACTGGAGGCTGTCGTGAGGTGAATGGATGTTGGGTGTGTGGGTGCCCGCGTTTGTGTACTTTGGGAGGGGGCGTCACAGACACACTAGGAGTGGACACAGGGGACGTGTAAATGGTAGTGGGGGTGGTGAGTGCAGGTGAGCGGGGTGTGGTGCTGGGTGTACTGGTGCGAGTCCTAGTGCCTGTAGATGTAGTGCATGCAGGTGAGAGTGTAAACAACACTGGGAGGGAGGAGGGAGACGACGAGGAGGGGGACACAGTGGAGGCAGTGGATGTTGCTGTGTCTGTATGTGGGCGATGCTTGTGTGAGTGCCTGTGGGATGTGTGGTGCCTATGTTTGCCAGAGCCACTTTTGTGTGTTGAGGTGTGTGCATGCTGGTCTGATGGTGTGCTTGGGATAGGCTGGGGTACAGGGGATTGGGTCTGGGTGGAGGAAGTTGGAGGGGGGAGGCTAGACACAGGGACAATGGCTGCCATCAGTGCTGAGGCCAGAGATTGCAGGGTTCGATGAAGGGCAGCCTGACCAGAATAAATGCCCTCCAGGAATGCATTACTGTGTTGCAACTCCCTTTCTACAGCCTGGATGGCATTCACAATGGCAGACTGCCCAACAGTGAGTGACCTGAGGAGGTCAATGGCCTCCTCACTGAGGGCAGCAGGGTTGACTGGGGCAGGGCCTGAGGTGCCTGGAGCGAAGGGGATGCCCACCCTCCTGGGTGAGCGGGCACGGAGCGAAGGCTGAGGGGCTGCTGGGAGGGCGGTGCTGGTAGGGGGGGGTGGCGGCTGTACCTGAAGAAGTGGGGGCACAGATGGTGCCGCCACCACAAGGGAGCTCCCATCGGAGGACGAGTCCGTGTCGCTGGTTGCTGATCCGGTGACCAACGTGAAGCTCCCCTCGCCCTCCGTCCCATTGGTGTATTCGGAGTCCGTTGTTTGGCCTTCCATGGCCATGTGGGATGCAGCTCCCTCGTGCTCTGGTGCCACTGTACCTCCGCCTGATGATGCTGATGCACAAAAGAACAGGGAGAGCACAAAAAGGGGTGGGGAAACAGAAGAAAGACAGGTTGAGTGCATGGCTTACCGCTACCGTTGGCGGACAATACAGACACAGCAGCCCCCTGCACTACGCCGTGCTCTTGGCCTCTACAGATGCAATTTCTGGGATATGGCCTACATGGCTATAAGTGTCATCTGTCCACATAGATGACACAGGGGCATGTATACCTGTACTTGGCACTCTACAGAGGTGGGGTGGGGGGCCATAGGGCCATGCCTTACGAAGGGGCCTAGGCTACGGAACTCGCCCTGGCCTAGGGAAACCCACAGCCCTCCTCCCCCACCCAGACCCCTCCACTGCGCGCAGTCAGCAGAATGAGAATGTACTCACCCCCTTGTGTCTGCTGTGATGCCCTTAAGCGCCCATCCAACTCAGGGTAGGTCACCGCCAGGATCCGGAACATCAGGGGGTTCATGGTGCGACGGGCAACCCTCCCACGTTAGGAGGCCATCCCCAGCTGAGCCTCCGCCGTCTTCGTCATTCAGCGGCGAATGTCCTCCCATCTTTTACAGCAGTGGGTGCCCCGTCTCTGGTGGATCCCCAGGGTCCAGACGTCCTTGGCGATGGCACGCCAAATGTCCTTCTTCTGGTGGGCGCTGACCTACATGACATGTACAGGGGAAGAAGAGAAGTCATTACCAATTGCACCGTCGAAGTGACTGGCCCCCATCCCTAACCTTGCCATGTGGCACATGCATTCACAGTCCTTCATGGTCGCAGAACTCTGCCCCCTTCCTACTGAAATCCAGCCCTCTCCACCCAGCATAGCCCATACACCGTGCTCCCTGTGTACTTACCTGTTGGTCTGGAGGACCGTAGAGTAGCGTGTACTGGGGGAGGACCCCGTCCACAAGCTTCTCCAACTCCTGAGCAGTGAAGGCAGGGGCCCTTTCCCCAGACGCAGCAGCCATTATCTCTTCAAGACCGAGGTCACAGCAGCACTTGCAGTGTAGGTCCTCTCCTGTCGAAGATCAGGTATCGAGTGATTGAACAGATAGAAAATGGCGGTGACGTCCACGGCAGTGCGTATCATCACCGCCGGCGCAATTCATCATTGGCTCCTGGGACCCATAGGGTCCAATGTTATCCAATGCAGCATTGTGCCGTGGTCTACGTCCGCCTACTGCGACGGTGTACAACGCCAGCGCAGTTACCTCACATCCCATTGTCCCAGTTTAGAGGTCAGGCAGCTGCCATTTCAGGGGCTCACATGGCTTCATTTACTACTGCGTCACACATACCTAGGCCTACACTCAACACACATACAGGAAGAGTTTTGTATTTGGTGTCGTGTTCTGTGTAGCTGTGGGTACATACCTGAGCATTTGTTGACTCTGTGGTCACTGTTGTCCTTCTTAGGCACCGTCAGCTGGGACATTTGAGGAGATGGCGGAATCCTTCGGTGTACCGATCGCTGGTGGACCTGTTAACAATGGAGGAGCGACATTTGATCATCACCTACAGGTTTGACCGTGCCACAATCCAGGAACTGTGTACCCAGTTGGAGCCAGACCTGATCTCACCAATCCGCCATCCCACAGGAATACCCCCTGAAGTGCAGGTGCTGTCAGTGCTCCATTTCCTTGCAAGTGGATCATTTCAAACAATAGTGGCCATGGTATCAGGAATGTCCCAGCCTATGTTTTCCAACGTGTTGTCCAGAGTGTTGTCTGCCCTGCTGAAACACGTGAGGAGCTACATTGTTTTCCCTCAGGTGGAGGATTTGGCTACAGTTAAAGGTGACTTCTATGCCCTGGGACATATCCCCAACATCATAGGTGCTATTGATGGCACCCATGTAGCTCTGGTCCCCCCCGCAGAAGTGAACAGGTGTACAGGAAGCGGAAGAGTTATCATTCCATGAATGTACAGATGGTATGTTTGGCAGACCAGTACATCTCCCAGGTAAATGCTATGTTCCCTGGCTCTGTGCATGACGCCTACATCCTGCGGAATAGCAGCATCCCGTATGTGATGGGTCAACTCCAGAGGCACCGTGTGTGGCTATTAGGGGACTCTGGTTACCCCAACCTGTCATGGCTACTGACCCCAGTGAGGAATCCCAGGACCAGGGCAGAGGAACGCTACAATGAGGCCCATGGGCGGACTAGGATGGTGATCGAACGCACCTTCGGCCTCCTGATGGCCAGGTTCAGGTGCCTCCATATGACAGGTTGTTCCCTATTCTACTCACCAAGGAAGGTGTGCCAGATCATCATCGCCTGCTCGATGCTTCACAGTCTTGCTTTGCGACGCCAGGTGCCTTTTCTGCAGGAGGATGGTCCAGATGATGGTGTTGTGGCTGCTGTGGAGCCTGTGGACAGTGATGAGGAGGAAGCTGAGGAAGAAGACATAGACAACAGGGAGTCAGTCATACAGCAATATTTCCAGTGACACACAGGTGAGAACAATTTTTTTAATATTACATCCACTTTCACACTTCTACCTCTATCCTGTCTGTCAATTTGAAGCAGTATTTGGTAACTGAGTTGTACATTTCCATTACGGTTTCACAGGTGTGGTTACCAACGTGTGTCATCTGCTTGCATCCTTCATGGACTTGTGATGTGTGACATACGAATATTTGGCATTACATTTGAAAACGCATTTTGTCACTGTCATAGCTAATACACATTTTCAAAATCACAGACTGACTCCAGATTGTTTTGTGGTTCAAGGGTGTTTATTGAAGTGCTAATTATTGGAGGGGGTGGCAAAATGGAGATGGGTGATGGTGGAGGAATGTCCATGGCAGAGTCCAGTCTATTAGTCTCACAGGTGCACTGCCCATATGGGCATACGAAGTGGAGCTGGGGCAGTTTAAGTATGGACAGGGTGACAAAATGGGACAGTGGGATGACAATCAGGGTGGTCTCATTTCCTGGCGGGGGTCTTGCCATCTTGCTCTGACCTGTTCCTGGATCTCAGGGACCGCTTGCAGGGTGGTTCTCCGTCCGCAGGGGGTGGGGTGCTTGTGTGGTGGTCCTGTGGCAGGGCATCCTGTCCACTAGCGCCGGCGGAGGTGGTGGGCAGTTCATCGTCCATACTAGTGTCAGGGGCCCCTCGGAGCGCCACGGTGTCCCTCATGGTCTTTTGTATGCCCTTCAGCACCCCTACGATGGTGCCCAGGGCGGAGGTGATGGTTCTGAGCTCCTCCCTGAAGCCCAAATACTGTTCGTCCTGCAGGCGTTGGGTCTCCTGAAACTTGGCCAGGACCGTCGCCATCGTCTCCTGGGAGTGGTGGTATGCTCCCATGATGGAGGAGAGGGCCTCGTGGAGAGTGGGTTCCCTTGGCCTGTCCGCCCTCTGTCGCACAGCAGCCCTCCCAGTTCCCCTGTGTTCCTATGCCTCCGTCCCCTCCACTGTGTGCCCACTACCACTGCCCCCAGGTCCCTGTTGTTGTTGGGGTGGTGGGTTATCCTGGGTTCCCTGTAGTGGTGGACACACAGCTGATTGACGTGTCCTGGGTACGGAGGTATGGGCCCGTTGGGTGGGTGCTGTGCTGGTGTTACGAGAGGGTGGAAGGTCAGTGTTGGGCTGTGCCTGTGCGAGGGGAACCGACTGTCCCGAGGCCCACAATGGTCCCGGCTGGTCATCTGGATCCAGTTGGCCAGAGCTGCTGTTGTCACTGTGGGCCTCTTCTGTGGGTGGGGTGGAGATGTCTGGACCATCCTGTCTGTTGACGTTACGTAGTGGTCCTGAAGGGGTATAAGGGCATGATTATTGCATGTGTGTGTGTCATGGTGTGCAATGGGTGGGTGTGCGTGTACCCCAGTGCAAGCATTCCTGTGTGGGGGTTTGTGTGATTATGGTTGGGGGGTGTTATGGGTCTGTGCAGTGAGCATGCTTTAGTGATGGGTGTCCATGCTTACTTGTGTCATGCAGGGCTTGGTGTTGGGATGTGTGGTTTGTGTTATTAGTACATTAGTGAGGAGTTGGAATGATAGGGGAGGGGGTGAGGGTGGGGGTGTGTGATAGCATGCAGGGAGGGTGGGGGATATGATAGTTAAGATTTGACTTACCAGTGTCCATTCCTCCACCGACTCCTCTGAGGCCCTCTGGATGCATGATGGTCAAGACCTGCTCATTCCATGTTGTTAGTTGTGGGGGAGGAGGTGGGGGTCTGCCGCCAGTCTGCTGAATTGCGATGTTGTGCCTGGAGACCACTGAACGCACCTTCCCCCGTAGGTCGTTACACCTCTTCCTGATGTCCTCCCGATTTCTTGGATGCTTTCCCACAGGGTTGACCCTGTCGACGATTCTTCACCATAGCTCCATCTTCCTAGCTATAGAGGTGTGCTGCACCTGTGATCCAAATAGCTGTGGCTCTACCCGTACGATTTCCTCCACCATGACCCTGAGCTACTCCTCGGAAAACCTGGGGTGTCTTTGGCGTGACATGGGGTGGTGTAGGTGATGTGTGGGGTGGTGTTTGTGTTGATGAGTGTGGTGATGTGTGGTGGTGTGAGGTGTTTTGTGCCTGGATGTTGTATGGGTGATGGTGTTGTGTGCCTCTGTGTGGTGGGGTTGTCTATTGCTGTGCTCTCTGTCTGTCGCCTTCGTCTATAAGTTTTGGTCGTAGGGGTTTGTGGGTGATGTGGGTGTGTGTTTTATATTGCGTTGGGTGTGTGGGAGTGGTGTTTGTATGTGTATCAGGTGTGCGTATTTTGAATTGTCCAATGTGGCGGTGTTTTGGAGATGTGTGTGTATTTTGAGCGCTGCGGTGTGTACTGCCAATGGAATACCGCGGTTGAAAGACCGCCGCGTGGATTCGTGGGTCGTGATAGCATGGTCGTGTTTCTGTTGGCGTGACGGTGGAGGATTTTTTTTCGCCAGTTTATCAATGACCTTTGGTGTGGCGGACTTGTTTGGGTGTCTGAATTTCGGCGGAATACGAGATGTGGGTCATGATAGCTGTGGTGGAATTCCGCGGCCGCAGCGGTGTGTTGGCAGTCTTCTGCACGGCGATAAGCGGCTTTTACCACCAATGTTGTAATGACCCCCAAAGTCCTTAAATCCAAAGGTACATGTAGGAGACAAAGAGAGTGATTGTTCCATCTTAAAATCCAAATGAATAATGACCAAGAGATGGACAAAGCACTGGGAGAAGCCTGCTGGACAGGAACAGGAAGTTGAAGTCTCTGTGGCACTTCCTTTCTGTTTAAAAAAAATAAAAGGCTTCTCAATCTAAAAACAACCTCAAGGGTCCACTGGAGAAGAAAATCCACTCAAAAAAACAATTTTTGTCTAGATTTAGATGTATCTCAAGGAGGAAATCTACTCCAGGTGCATTCGCGCTTGTGAGCAGGACTGTTTTGGCCACCATCATGGCTGGAAACAGCGCAAGTAAACACAAAGTCTCACGCCCATAGCCGGAAACAGTGCAACTGAATACAAAGCCTCACACGCTCTCGCTAGCAGCCCATCTGTATTGTGGCACTCGCAAGAGAGCGCGAAAACCCAAACTTGCATGCACAAACAAAATCTGCTACACATCGGACTGCGGAATTCGGGAGCTATGCGCTACTTCATGTAGCGCAAAGTCCTTGAATCACGCAAACTCTGCCAGCCTACCTATATTGCCACTTGGCAATTCAGAGAGTAGCTTTACCTGCACCCTTGATGGTATTCAAATCAACAAAGGGTTTGTGATAAATGTGAACAGTGAATTTGGATCCCATGGATATGTTTTAAAATCAGATATGCCCCACCGACATGTTAAAGCTTCTATTTTGATGACCGAATGTGATGGTTCTGCGCTTTAGACTTCTGGAAGCAAATGCAGCTACTTATTTACCACCCGCAAGTCATTGCAGAGAACAGCACCTAAACCTCCTTGAATAACATCAGTTATATTGTTACTGTCATCAAGTGTGTCAAAAGGTTTCAGCAGAATGGCACAAGCTATGTTGCCTTTGACACAAGCATATGTTTGATTACAGAAATCATTGCAAATGCATTTCTCATTTTTTTAAGAGCTTGTGCATATTGGAAGTTTTCCCCTCACAGTGTGGAATAAACCTCACATAAAAATACCAACAACCCCATAAAAGATCTCATCTGTTCCTTGTTCAATGGAGTGGAAAACTATTCAATAGATTTGACCAAACTGATCTTAGGTTCCACCCCCTCCAGCAGACAATTTGTAACCTAGATAATCAACACTAAAAACAACAAACTTACATTTGTGAAATTTGAGAGTAATACCCTTGTTTTTTAAAATGCTGAAAACAGTTTTTAGTCTTTCATCGTATTAATGTTGATTAGCTGCAAAAAATTAAGTGTCATCTTGAAAATCCACTGTGCCCAATTCCTCAATCACCCCTTGTAAAACTGTGGATACCGAAGCCAAATGACAAGGCATGCATTTAAAGTTAAATGCACCTTCAGGATGGATAAATGACGTCAGATGTCTTGAATATATTGATATGCTGAAGTCATATCTTATAAAGTGAAAAAATGCATCCCCTTCAATGTGGGCAACATCTGCTATATTGGGCGAGGATGGAGATCAATCCAGATTTTAACGTTGAAATCAAGAAAATCCACACGCATATGCAATGAGCCGTTAGCTTTACAGGTGAACATAACAGGAGTATGCCATTCTGAACACTGTTGCTTCGATAACGTCCTGCATAATCAAATTGGTTAATTCCTTCTTCAACTCAGACCTTAAAACTAATGGAACTATATGAAGTTTGTGAGCTTTAGGTTGTGCATTGTCCTTTAGTCATATTTTGTAGGCAAATCCTTTCCCAATTTCCCTAGGAATATTTCAAGAAAATGTTAAACCAAAAACGATTACCTACAAAACACATCTTACTAATCTTTTTCTTCAATACAACTTGCGCATGATTGTTAGGCTCCTGAATAATACGAATGTTTCTTGGATCAAACTATAATAACAAACACAAAGCATTTTTTGCTACATAGATAACCCCTTTAATAATGCTACCTTTACATTTTGATGACTTATCAATTCATCCTATAACCTCAGTGGGTTTACCACTATAACTCACTAGTCCAGCTACTGACTCCCTCAATAAAATTGTTCATTCCATGATTTTTTTCCCAGCTGGGTGAAAGGCGATCCTAAATCAGCCATGTCCCTGATTTTTACTTTAAACAGAATGGACATGAAATGGACTTCAGAACATACAGCTAATGCCACACCGTCACTTAGTAATTTTTCTTTATAACTCTCAATTGTTGATACATCATCATTAAGGGGAGGGGCATGTGGCCCCTCCTTCCCTTTGTTAGGCCCTAGGGACCACATCCTCCAAGACTGATGCATTATAAATAAAGGAAGGGGGCATGATGCCCCCTCCCCAAGCATTCCACAGACCATCCATGGGACCAATAACTTATCCTGAAGTGGAGGAAGAATGTGGTTCCCTTCCCTGAGCCTTGAACAGCCCTCAAGGACCCCATCCCCTGGGGCCAAATAATCTACGAAGGAGAGCGGGGGTATGCATGGACTCCCCCTAACCGAGTTGATCGTTGGCCCCGGTGACCCCAATCCTCCAGGGTGAGATCTTTGCAGTGACCCAGGGACCCCATCCCTGGGCACTACAGCTTTTTGTTTGGGAGAGTGGGCATACCCTGCCTCATTCTCCCAGGCAGAAAGCAGAACTTTGCTCCAACCCAGTGGGTGCAGTAGAAATTGCTGCTACCTCCCAGGCAGGAGCAAAGGAATGGTGCATCCTTGGGAGCCACCTTGGGCTGCAGTGGCCATGGAGGTTTTCCCACCAGTCCAATAAAGAAAGGATTGTGAGTGCCCCAGGTGGGCACCCATCAAAAACTGAAGTGGCCAGCTCCCACAAGGTTAAAGAGCTGGAGCCGCAGGTGCCCTGGGGCTCCCATGTGGCCCCCAACAAGAATGGAGCTGTGGGTGACCCAGGTGGGCACAGAGGCACCCATTCAATAAAAAGATACCAGCTTTCACCAGCACCATTGATGAGCACCAGCTGGGGAGGCAGCTATGACCCTAGGGGCCCTGGCATGCCCGCCACAGCCTTTAAGGAGAATTAAAGACATGGGTGTCCTCGGTCTGCATGCAACACCCATAATTTACGTAAAAAAATATGAGTAATAAATCAGCAGCAGAAGCCGCACATTGAATATTCACTGCTCCAGCAAGGAGAGACCCCTAATTCCCTGTGCAATTTTTAAATTATTTATTTTGTTGTTTGGTGGTGTGTGTCGAAGATGCAGGGGCACTACCAAATGCTTTTTTAATGTTGTGGGTGGCTGCAGGGTGGGCAGCCACACCCCAGCAACATTAAAAAACACAGTCAACCTCTTGGGTCATGACCTCAGAAGAACTTATCATATTTTGTTTAAAGCACTCTGAGCTGGAGATCAATGCTCTTTAGCTGGAGTATTCCAAATGTTTTGAAAAACTCAAACACATGTTAATAGTTATTTTTAAAGGACTTTACTAAAAACATTTTGTTTCAATCACCATCATAAGCATTGCAATGTGTGAATTAATGTAATATACATTTGGTTATGGTTATTAGTGACTTTTTGACAAAGCGAGTAAGTCTACTTTATATATGTTAATCTGCTGAGCCCTTGATAAAGCAAATAGGTCCTCCACTACTATTTTGTTTTTTTAGCCTTTGACGTAGCCAGTAGGTCTACCTTACTTAAATTGGCACCTTTCATACAGTTATATATTATAACCAGCCATGTGATGGGGAGGGTAGGGTCAGTCACAGGGCCTGTTCACAAACCCATGCTGCAAATGGCCTAAGGCTATCATGGCTAGGGGTTCTGTGTGGAGTTGGGCACCCAACCTCATGCCATGCATGGCAATGGACATCTTATCTCACGTTAGAAAGGCAATAGAAATTCACAGAAAAAGCAACATTTAAAGTGACAGTTATAGTTGGGTGAATATGTCAGTTAAAACATACTGTTTTGAATGAACAAAACCACTGAAAGTCACCACTTATAGTCATCTCAAGTAACTTGAACCTGTGCCAAAAAGAATCCATAACTCTACGTTTGATTAAAAAGTACTTTAATGAATATGTTGTATACTTCTTATCTGTGGTGTTTTTACTTTTATTAGTGGGGTATGCTTTTACATGACTTTATACATTACTTGTCCATGTTATTGTTTAATATTATTTGCTACATTGTTGCAGTAGTTGCAAAGACTTTGGTTATTGAGCTTCCAGGTATTTTATTCTTGATGTGCGCATTATGATTTGTGGTGTTCTTCAAATGTATAGAAAGATGTGTTTTTACTATTGATATAGTATTTGTCAGTTAATGAAAGAGTAAGTAGTTATTGCGCTTCTAGGTGTTTGGTATTAATTACTAGAGAGAACGTATTTGCTTGTAGAAATAAACACTGTTTGCAAAAGATCAACATTTTGTAATACTTTGATACATAGGGCCTCATTACGAGCCTGGCGGCGGGTGGTAAGCTGGCAGTAACACCACTGACAGGATGGCGGTGTTCCGCCAGCTATTATGACCATGGCACAATAGCCACAGCTATTCCGCCGGCCCCTCCAACATACCGCCAGGCTTCAGCCTGGCAGTCATAATCCCCAGGGCAGCAGTGCAAGCACTGCCATGGAGAGGCTGGCAGTAAGGGGGACTTGGGGTGCCCCTGGGGGCCCCTGCACTGCCCCATGGGCATGGCATGGGCAGGGAAGTGCAGGGGCCCCCAGGCACAACCCCATCGTGCATTTCACTGCCTGAAATGTGCGACGGGTGCTACTGCACCCGCTGCACATCAACATTGCCGCCGACTCTATTACGAGCTGGCTGCAATGTTGATGTGACTTTTCCGCTGAGCTAGTGGACGGAAACACTGTTACCGTATGCTGGCCCAGCGGAAAAGTCATAATAGGGAGCCAGAAATATCGCCAGCACTGGCAGTATACTGGCACCCGCAGCTTCGGCGGTCTTTGACCAAGACCACCAAAGTTGTAATGAGGGCCTTAATGTGCCACTTGTGCATTGCGAACATATGGTATGTTTTGTACAATGTCATGTTATTTATTTTCCTAATGTATATAATTAAAATTAATGAATGAGTTGTTATATGTTTGTTTAGTTGAATTAAACCGCAAACATATGTGTACAAAATAGCTTTCCTTGCAGGACTGGAAGGGCCAAAACACACATATGATTGAAATAGTAACCTCAATCAGGTTCCACTGAGAATCTGATATGACAAAAGAGTAAATAGTAAAATGAACTTCAGAGGTCAGTAATATCTGAAGTCCAATCTAAAACCGTGTTCTTGTTACCCACTTTAATATTGTCACATGCTTGAAAATTAATTAGGTGTTTCGGAAAATACCCTTAGAATAAAAAGCAGACCATAAACACAATAAACATAGAGTAAACCATGCAATATTTATTTTCAGTGACTTGCTCCTTGAAAATCTTTTTTTTTTTTTATGTGGACTTGCAGTTTGGGTATAATAGTGTTAACTTGTGTATTCTGTGTGGTAACGTTACTGCATTCATGGCCTTATATTGCAGTTTGAACTAGAAGGTGATAATGTGAAATTAGAGATTTTTCTCAGGTAAACCAAAGGTTGATAGAACCTGTATTCTCTAGCAGACTCTTCTTCAATCCCTTTACATGTTTATATGAAAACAATATAATTATCACCCTGTGTGGGACAGATAGAGTAACATGGTGAAGAAGTGAGTACATTAATCAATATAGCTCTGAATTTACTGCATCACTGGTTCCACAATCAAAAGTGATTTTTACTTGGAGGGGAGTGTCACAAGGTAAACTTAGAAAGCAAAATATGAAACACTTTTTAGTACATTATGTTCTGCAAAATAGTAGTCAAAGAATGCAATATAAAAATGCTAACATCTATGTGACTCAATGTTTAGATACTCCTAGTAAATCATTGTTGTTCACAGTATTTTATGTGTGAAAAATACAACATGAATGAAAAAAGATAATATAGACTAATTGAACATTATGTATTTTGTAATTGCTGTCACTTTAAATACTTGTGCAAAATGGTTGTCATTCTTATGTAGGTCATAGTACGAACCTGCCACCTGCTGGTGCTTTTCAAACAATAAAGAAGAGCATGTTATGTAGACAGTATGACACCATTGCTAAGGAATTGTCACA
This sequence comes from Pleurodeles waltl, assembly GCF_031143425.1. Taxonomy (NCBI): domain Eukaryota; kingdom Metazoa; phylum Chordata; class Amphibia; order Caudata; family Salamandridae; genus Pleurodeles; species Pleurodeles waltl. The sequence goes on along the minus strand of NC_090446.1, from coordinate 611,844,827 downwards.
AATACTGTGAAAGTAAGGCACAATTTATGATGTCCATTTTTCAGCACATTTCTATCTTATCTGGCTCTAATATTCAAACACTTGATTAACCTAAATGATTGAACTAATCATGGCCAGTGAGGTTATTTGACTGAAAATGTGATTGTGAATCTACTGCGTTATTGATGGAAAACTATTTAGAAGTGCACTCTTTCCACCAGAATGTCTTAGACCCCAATGCGAGAAGCAAAACGTCTAAGGGCTTGATTTAAATATTAGTGGTCGCGCCTGGAACGGACCAGAGAAGACCGTCACATTGACGGTCTTCTGCCCACCGTATTTATATGTTACAGTTCTGCAGGCAGATTGAATGACAGCGGTTCGCTGATGGAGGGAAACGGGTGCAGGACTAAACGGACTCAGTTAAATGGCAGGGGCTATGGAAGAGAGGTAAGTGACACACATTGTCCCTGAGCCATTAGTGTACCCTTCACTGCACACTACACAATACACCAAATTCGTACAGTAACCAATTGAAATTCTGACACAACATAACCTGTATATGCCGAAAACAAACATTGACATACATGGATGCCACAACATACACACAATAGTTACACTGCACCCACACATGACAGAATTAAAACAACCAACACAGCTACACACTCAGCTACATTAACACACTCACACACATGCAGAACTACACATGATACAACAGCAACTGCCATACAACAACAACACTCATCTGAATGTTACTCACAGCAACACAGCATACACAACAACATCGGTCTGACATGCAAGTGACACACTTACACACATAAGCACATCAACCACTCAAACTCCCTTCACCTCAACCAGCCAATCGCAACGCATATACACAATCATGTACTGACTCACATGCACAACTTGCAGCACAACATGGAAGGTACAGGTCCCCAGGCATTGTGCACACATGGACAGAGTTGTCAAGTGTGAATGTACTGTCATTATGGTGCCAGAATTCATTTGCCAATGAATACTGGTACCATAATGACAGTTGTGCATGTGTGCAATATGTTTCAATATGTGTTGTGTACCAGTTTTTACCCATCCATGTCTGTCCTGCTCTTGTTCCAACTTATGCATGTCACAGTGATAAAAAAAAATTACTGTGACAAGCATATGTCTCCAGTGGCCCCCACCACCTGTATAGTGTCCACCCAACATACCCTGGCAATGTGGCAACCCTACCTTGTAGCCCGTCAACGAGTGGGGTCGTGTTTTCTCCATGGGTCAGTGGCAGCAGCAATGGCAGGTGTTGTCCAGTTGTGTCCAGTCATAGACGGGGGAGAACAAAGTGGGGAAAAGGTGAATTTTCAACCCTTTCCCCCTCCAATTCACCCACTAAGAAGTTAAGCTCAGACTGCCACTTTTTCCTTGGTTGGCAGGTACATCTAAATCTGTACAGCAGAAAGGCTGGCTACGGTCCCACCCACATCCACTTGCACCTTTCCTGCATCAAAGCAGGCAGTGTTTTTTTGGCGGTGGCAGTGGTTTGAATGCGGTCTTTTGTCTATGGGACTGCCAACATCTAAATACTAGGGCGAAAGGACAATGTGTGTGTATCACTTACCTCTCTTTGATAGCCCCTGCCATTGTACGAAGTCCATTTAGTCCTGCCACCATCTCCCTCCATCAGCGAACCTCCGACCTTCAATCTGACTGCAGAACTGTAAAATCGAAATACGGCCGGTGGAAGACCATCAAAATGAGGGTCTTCTCAGGTCCGCACCTGATGGGCTTGGCAGTGCAACCACCAAGATCTAAATCAGGCCCTAAGATTGGAGCGATAGATCAGGCACACAGAAAGGCATGATGATGTCAGTTGTTTCAAAAGAAATTTCAAAAAAGCATAAATATTCCAAAGATGTAAACTTGTTTCTAAACTTGTTCACATTTCTAAACTTGTTCACATTTTTGTGGTTACAGTCATATAGGCTTTATAAAAATAATAATTGATAAACACTGAATTGTGAATGGTAGACCATATATTGAGTTAGATAATTTCAAAACAATCAACGTGGATTCAGTAATGTACATACCATTTTGTTTTTTGCTTGTCCAATAGCTAAGATTGTATTCAGTGGTGTATAGTACACAGTATGAAAAGTGCCATCTATGTTTTTAGTTAAAACATGTAATGTATAAAATTCTATATTTATAAATATAATTTATGGCAAGTGATGTGGCTGTCTCAAATACATTTATGAATGTGAAATGCATTATAGGCAAATTAAGACGTTTTTTAAAAAAGATTTCAGTTTTTATTGTTAGATAAACAAATGTTTCTACCAGAGAAGGAAAAACTGAATAGGTCTAGACATGGGCAAACCCTTGCATGATGTGTCTTGGTACCTTGTAACGTCTGCATGTGGTTTACGTTCATGATTGCTACTTGTGTAAGCTAGTTTGCCTTCTTGCACAGTGTAAAGTATACAGCAATTTTAGAAATGCTTTTAATACAGTACGTTCAAGAAAGTGGTTGTAAAAGTAACATGTTCACTCCACAAATTCGAAACACAGAAGCCTATGATGTGATTTTACATGGCAGAACAATGCTAAAAAGCTTTCAATATGGGTAATGTTTAACCCCCATTCTTTACAGTAATGATTTAAAGCAAGAACGCCACAAATGGAGCGGTAGAGCATGTAGCCATTTAATAATCTCTTCCTGGTTTCTACATAGTTCTTATATATTTGTGTTAAAAGTTTTAAAAGTTTTCTGGCCCAGAACAAACAACTAGTTGAAGTTCAAAAGCAGTTATGCCAGGAACAGGCAATCATTACACATTTGTCAATGTTAAAATTATAGTGTTTCTTCTCTTGAACACATTAAAAAAAACATTGACTGCAAAAAGCACAACTTTTGAAATATAAAAAAAAAACATTTTAAATTAATTCTGTACATAATGTTTTGTCTATCTTATATATGAGAAAGAAATATTAACATTTTCCATTTTTATTCATATTTTCATTTACATGTCAAACTTACGGAAGGACAGAAAAAAAGTTGGAAACCTTCACATTCTAAATTTGAACCATGGATGTGTTTAAAACCTATATAAGTACCCCAATCAATATTGAATTCCTCCAAGTTCTGCTTGAAGGCTGTTCAGCAAGTATTAAAAGTACATGTTTCCTTATTGAGAGCAATCCCTCTGCACAGCTGGCTATGCAAATTAATTGATCAATACATCTCAGCTAATATATAGAGTAGGTTGTAGTGTGGCATATGCTTCACTTTGTAAATGGCCAGGTCTTTTAGCCAGTCTACCTTTTTTTGGTGTGGTCTTTCTGCTGTAGTTCTTGGCCATCTGCCTATCAGCCATCAGTAATGGCAGTAATGCCAGTTCTGCACATCTTGTCCAAAATGGAATCAATTTACCATATCCTAGAAAAGCAATTAAAGGTTGTGTCTCCAGTCCTTGTTCTATCACATCAAAAATAGTAATAGTTAGTTCATGCCAGTATTCCAATATTAAAGAACAAGACCAAGCTAGATAAAAATGCCCTGTATGTTCTGCACTGCAATTTGGGCCTTAGTGTGATTTGGGTTGATCAATTCTGTGTTGCTTGTCAGGCATGACGTATGCCTGATGTAAGATTTTGAAGTAATTTATATCGATCATTCATGGAAACTGATTTGGTCTGTGTGCAGCAGTATTTCTGTTGGGTGCTGGAGAGCTCTATGCCTATGTCTATTTCCCAAGTGAATTTGTAATGTGCCGAGTTTTCCACTCAAAGTTTGGAAATTGATCTGTATAATTTAGCATCTGGCAATCTGATGAGTTAAGTCAGTGGTGTAAACTCCCATGGCTCCTCGTGAAACCCTGAAATCATCACCTGGACTGTGGTGCAGCCAAAAGTATATGAACTGATGGGGATGGTTGATATCTGGTTTTGAGGTGATCCATAGATATGAATGTTCCTTTTATATATAAATGACCAAACTCAGATACCTTCATCTTGTGTATGGTGAGTAGTACTAAACGTCCTTGCTAAGATGTAGAAGCAGATTTTGAACTAACAGAAATAATGAGGAGTAAATGACTTGTACACCCACTTTTCCACATAAGGTCTGCCATGCCCAAAAAGCGATGGCTACTGTCTGAATTTCATTCTGGTTACTTGGTAGTCTTTGCAGTATGATGGACTATAGGGGAATTCTTCGAATTTGCTCCCTTTCCATAATAAAATATAGGAATATTGCATCCGGTTGGTACCAATCCACCAAAGAATGGCACTGTGCACTAAGTAATCAAGGTTCAAGTCTGGGTCCTCAAATCCCCCCTGTTCACATCATAATGTCATGGTCTCCCAGCTGATTCTGACTTGTTTATCAGCTCACACCCATTTAATTGTTATAGTTCACAGAAGAAAAAAATGTTAGGTGGGATGGGTAGATTTCTAAATAGGTAGAGACATTTAGGAAGTACTATCATTTTTATAGGGTTACTCTGTCTGCCAGGGAGAAAGAGTCTTTTATTTATTTGGTAGGTTACTCTGTCTACTGTAATTTAACCGTCTAACTGCCTCGCAGTCTCTGTGTAAGACAATCACTAAATATCTCACTGAATCTTCCACCTACTGAACCAGAAACTCTAGGTCTCGCCTAATCGTATTCACAGTGAGTGGGACCAGTTCAGTCTACTTCCAATTTATGGAAATCCTGGAAAACTGACCATATCTAATAACATCTCCCATTAAAGGAGGAAGGTTATCAGCTGACAGTGTTACAAATACTAAAATGTTGTCGGGATACATGGAGAGCTACAGGCAGCTTGAGTGAAAATGTAGCCCTCCGTACAAGTGACATTCTTGTAACTGACTAGCCACAGGATTCATGAACATTATAAACAATAGGGGTGATAGCGGCCAGCCAGGCCAGGTGCCTCCAGTCACCGAAAAGGCATCAGAGATCAAGCTATTCACCAGCTTCTGAGCTACCAGCTGTGAGTACAACAACACCAACAATTTTATAAAACATTCTGAGATATGATTCAGCTTAGCCTTGCCATCAAGAAAAGTATTCTAATGAAACAAATACTTTATCAGCATCCATTAGGGCAACTGCAGCATATGAAGCAGGGTTTTGTTCTTAGAATTTAGATTACATTCACTGGTAAATTGTCTATATTGAGCAGTGAGAGGGGGCGATGTGATGCACAACTTGCATCTTTACCCATTTTTATAAGAACCATGATGACAGCCTCCCAAAGTGAGGGTGGGTAATATGCTGTCCTCTAAGGCCTCAGCATACACTTGTAAAAGATCGGGGACTACTATGCGTTTGGGCGCATTATAAACTTCTGCAGTCAAGCCGTCAGATTCTGATGCTTTACCACCAGCCAAACTGTTGATGGCTGTGATGATCTATTCAGTCATCATTAGGTGGCTATAAACTGTTCATGCTGAGTTCCAACCACAAATTTCCTATGGTATCTAAATATTTACCACTAGTAGCACTAGCCTCAATAGAGTGTGAAGAATGTAGTCATTGATAATACCGACTGAGTTCTCCAACTATATCTTCAGTAGCTGTTAGAGTTTCTCAACCTTCAGACTGTAACTGACGAATATGATTTCGACATCCATCTTTGCTTAATGGCTAAGCTTAGGTTTTTCTGGGTCATTCACCTCAACAATTCTGCCTGGCCAGCTCCTGCTTCCCTAAATAAGCAAACTCTCTATTCTCTAATTCTTAATACTCTATAAGCAGCTTATTTTGTTCCTCAAGATAATCTTGCTGGCCCTTCAATGTAACCTAGCCTTCCAATGCTTTAATGTCTCCTTCTGGGTGACTGCATGCGTATGTCTTTTAAAATATCTTGTGTTTAGATATTATTATGGCTCATCTGTTGCCTTTGAAAGCCCCCCCTTGGGTTGCATGACTAGGCACTGTACCTGCATTTAGTCTACAAATCTCCATTACTGCTTTTTGGAGTTCCCCGTGGAATACGGACTCCATCACAATTGCCATGGGGAACTTTCAGTAGTAGTGGGTGAGTTGGGAGGAGGAGTCGGAGAGCTTCAATTTCACCAAAGAGTGGTAAGATAATGTGTGGAGGAGGTGCATAACTTCAATCACCAAGGATGCACAGGTTGTTAGCCAGTGATCTATGCATTACAGTGAGTCGTGTGGTGAGGAATAAAATGTATATTCCCTTTTATCTTTATATCTCTGCCACCATACATACATCAAACTGTAGATGTCACTAATATCAGCTAGTGCATCTGCTGATTGTATATTATGGGAGCCCCCTACCACCACAGCAATTCAGAACAGGGTTTAGTACTATTTTAAAATCGCCTCCCCTAATCAAAATGCCTACTCCTGTGCCATTAACCTTTTAAGTATATTGTCTAAAAAACTGAGGTGGAACCATTTGGTGAATAATCATTCACCAACACTGACTTTTCGATCTTCTAGGGATCCAACTAGGATTAGGTATCCACCTTCTAGATCAACACATTTCTGGTTCAGTTTCAAGTCTATCTGGTTGCGCACCAGAATCTAGACTGCCCTAGAGTAGGAGGTATAGGAGGAGACATATCTACGGATCCTGTATCTCAAGGTGAAATTAAGTGGATGCCATCATGCTATATAACTCTGTAGGTAGCGTGAGGTCTAAACCACGTCTGTCTATGTATGACAGAACTTGTTTAACTTTACTAGGGTTATTTAGTTTCCTCATATTACTTGTAAGCAGTGTTAACGTTTTCATATTGGGGGCTCATCTTTTCAGAAAACATTGCCTAGGTGAATCGTGTTCTTGGATTAAATAATCATCTGCGTGTAAAGGTATGCCTTGTGGTGCGCATAATAAACTTCTAAAGCCCCATTCTAGAACCTCCCCCCTCATCCACGCTGATCACCCCATCTATCAGTGCTCATGCAAAGGATATGTATCACTGTCAAAGTGTGCAAGTTAGCATCTGCCTCTTTCATTCTGTAGTTATCATATGTGAATTTGCAAACCAATTAGCCTCTAGTTCTATATAATTTCAAGAGTCGGGTCACTTTTCTCTAATTATGTCTCAGCTGGAATGCATGTACCAGAACTCAGCTGGCTTTTTCATTCTATATCACCTGTTTCTGATGTTGAGTCTTTTTCTTCAAGAGGTCGCAATTGTTCTGGGGGGGTCATTGTAAAAAGGAAATCAGCACGTAGTTACAGGTAAGTCATATATTTATTGGGGAACAGGAGTACACGTCAGCCACATCTGATGAAGACCTTCCAACTCCCAATCGTCCTGTTCTTACTCTCAAATGTCACACTCCAGTGCTGGAGCATGCATCTGGTATCGTAGATACCACATCTCTTCTCATTAAACAACTAATAATTAAGTTACAACATATAGGTGAATGAAATAGTATAATACAGTGAATTAAATAATATAATACAATATTATTACAAATACTTAACATTTTCATATCTCTATTTCATAATGCTGAAAACAATTCAATTTACACTTCAATTCATTTCATTTCAATTCAACTCATTTTGTAATCTTTATATTTACTGGGTAGTATAACTGATCTGCCCATCCGAGTGGATCTGGTGCCACCCCTTTTATCTTCCGGAACATTAATTTCAGGTCCAGAAATATCAGTATCAACAACACCATCCTGTATTCCATTACTACTGTTCATCGTAAAGCGTGAGTTATGTATTTTTGAAGTATTTGAAGTATCTTCACACTCCTCCCACATCCAATCATGGTTAAAAAAAATATCCTCTGTCTTCCTATTTTGTTCCCAATTCAAAATCTTATTACATCTTGACATTCTACTAAAATGCAATACATTCTTATCACTCAACAAAGCTGATCTTGCATATACTTCCTTCACCTGTAATGGTTCTGAAAATCTACTATCGGCTTTTTTTACTTTCCAACCCAGCTTCACTCTGGACCAATCACCAGGTTCGATTACACTTCCTTTACACCATTTTTTTTATTATAATACTCTTTGTATACATCTTGTATTTCTTGTAAGTTCTTCTTTACTACAGCAGAAGACCATTTGCTATACAATTTCAAATCCATCCACACTATTATCTTTCGTAAAAGGTTCTCACCTCTTAAGATGTGGAAGGGGCTGTACCCTGTAATCGGTGTCATTATATAAGCCCATATAGTTTTAGCCAATTCCTTCATCCAATCTTTACCTGCATTAATAGCAGCTTGCAGACTTTCCACTAGCACTCTATTGTACCTTTCTACTACACCATTACCCGCTGGATGATAATTAGGTTTGTGTTTGCTTTTAATTCCGTTCCTAGTGAGGATATCTAGAAAACTCTTTGCTCTAAATTGTGGTCCATTATCATTTAAAATTGGCTTAGGTATCCCTTCACGTAGAAGTATTTTATCCAAAAAAGAAACCAAATTGTTTTTCTCAATATTCTCAAAAATGTCATATTCTGGCCACTTAGAGTAATGGTCAATAAAAACCAACACATATTTCAATGCACCGCACAAATCCAGAATAGGTCCTAATATAATTAAACTAAGAACCTTCCAAGGCAGTGGTTCCCAACCTTTTGACTTCTATGGACCCCCACTTTATCATTAATGGAACCCAGGGACCCCCACTGAATCATCATTGGAATCCGGGGACCCACACTGAATCATTACTGGAAGCATGGGACCTAATTTGTCGATATTTGTTAATATTTTTTAATTTTCTAAGCAGTCGCGGAACCCCTGAGAAGGCTTCGCGGACCCCCAGGGGTCCCCAGACCACAGGTTGGGAACCACTGTTCCAAGGATTTTCTGGACATCTTCTTTCATCTAATGGGGGGTGAACATGGATTGTGCTTTATCCAAACTTGCACAAATTTTACAATTCCTTGCAAATTCCTCAGTATCCTTGTCCATACCTGGCCACCAATATGAGGATTTCACTCTTTTCCTAAGTTTCACAATACCTAAATGCCCTTCAAGACTAATTTGCATAATCTCTCTTAATCCTTTAGGTGGTAGTACTCTTTCACCTCAAAGAATATGAACTGTATCACTAAGAGATAATTGCTCCCTTATCTCCCACAGTTTTCTACGCTCTTCACTCAATTCTCTTTTCTCCAACCACCCTTTACAATGTACAATTTAGTTGCACACAAATCTTAATCCTTTTTGTATTTGGTCTCCCAATCCTCTTTAGATATGGCTTCATCTACTTCACTAACCACTGTCACGTTGTAATCATCCCAAGTATTCTTGACCTGCTCATTCAGTGGTAAAGGAGGACGACTTAAGTAATCAGCCACTTTATTTCTGTTCCCTGGTAAATATTCTACATCATACACAAAATCTGGCAATCTGAGTCTGAGTGTCATCCTGGCTATGTGTGGTGTGGCTCTCACCATCCCATTAGATGTAGGTACTTTAACCAAGGGTTTATGATCCATGCGTATAAGAAATCTGGTCCCCTACAAGTAGTCTGAATTTCTCTAAAGCCCTCACTGCAGCCATCATTTCTCTTTCAATCATGGAAAATTTCTCCTTCCGCAGGGGATAATGATATAGGAGCGTACACAATTGTGTTTTCCTTTCCTCTTTCTGAAACTTGCATCAAGACTGCTCCTATTCCTTTGCCACTAGCATCAGTAGTTACTACGCTACGTGCTCCCTTTCCAAATCCTTGTAAATGATTAGCTGTGCAAATAGCACGTTTGATGTTCTCAAAATCCTCTTGAAGTTTTGCATTCCATTCAAATACTTGTTTAGCTTTCAGTAGCTGCCTTAGACCACAAGCTTGCCTCGCACAATTCTTTACAAATGTAGAATAGAACTCTGCTAAGGCAAAGAATTACCTAATGTCATCATTTATAGTGGGAGAAGAGACATTACTAATTGCTTCTATTATGTTCTTCTTAGTGATATACCATCTTCACCTACTTCATGTCCTAAATAAGATTATGACGTTAATGCAAATTTGCATTTGTCCATTTCTACAGTGAGCACCTTGTCAGATAAATTTTTGAATACCATATCCAGTCTCTTATCATGCTCTTTCTTGTCTCGGCCCATCACCAATATGTCATCTTGAAAATATGTCACCCCTTTGGTGTTCTTGAATAACTTGTGCATAAGCCTTTTAAACACTGCTGTAGCTGATGCTAACCCAAGTGGCATTCTTGCAAACCTATAACAAACAAAAGGAGTGATGAACAATGTTAAACTCCTACTGGAGGGATCAAAATAATTTGGTGACAGGCAGAGGTCAAGTCAATGGTAGAGAACCATTTGCATCCTTAAGTTTCAGAAGGAAGCTCACCAATGTCAGGAAGAGGAAAACTGTCTACAATGGTGTTCTTATTCAAGTCTCTAAGATCAATACATAACCTTATTTTTCCATTAGGTTTATGGGCTATTACCACTGGAGCCAACCATTCAGTACTCTCTACTGGTTCAATTTTACCCTTGATCTCTAAATCAGCTAGATGTTCCATGACATTATCCCTAATGCTTAATGGTATGTTCCTTGCTTTGTGACTAACAGGTTTCGCTCCCTGTTTGTGTAGAATTTAATGAGAAAATCCTTCTAACATTCCCACCTTACCAGAAAACATAGTAGGATAAACTCCTTTTAGTTTCTCTTCCATTGTGAATACAGGCTCACCTAACATCATTACTTGAGCCTTACTGTTAGAATCAAGTGTTATTCCCAAGTTGCCATGGTCAATCCATTCTAATACTGAGGGACCCTTTTCAGCTATGTATAACTTTCCTCATGTTTGCCTACCCTTAAATCCAAATGTGACTTCTTTACACCTTACCATAGGAATTACTTCCCCTGTGAACATAACAGGATGTACATCTGTGGGTACCAAATCTTCACCAAAGATTTCTGTAAATTTGTCTTTCCACACCAAAAGTGGTATAATCGTGTAAGGTGAACCTGAAACCGCTACCATTTGTAAATTAATCCCACCAATGGTCAGATTACAAATAGGTTTCTTCCTCAGAGAACAACCCACTCCTAGTACTGCATTATCTATACTTAAAACACTGTCATCACTTTGTAATCCATATTCTTCCTCTAGTTGTTCTTCATCTTCGATCACACATTTAACAGAACTCCTGTTGTTTTTCTTCTTTCTACATACTTTAGCAAAATCACCCATAATACCGCAAAATGAGCACTTAGTTCTGATGGCAGGACAATTCTTGTCTCTTGCTATATGACCTTAGTTTCCACACCTAAAACAAATGGGATGTTCGTCCACATACTCATTCTCTCTGTTGTCTTGTTTTTCCCTCCTTCTTTACCATTTTTCCTGTTACTTTTCCTACTATTTACTACATTGCAAACTGATTACAACTCACCTGCCCCCTTGAGTGCTGCTGTGGCACATCTATATGATAATTCACCCTCATTTGAAAGGTGACACTCTCCCCTTTCAAACGAGGACTTCCTGAAAGTGTTTCCTGAGCATGGCTCGCAGCCATGCTGCGATCCATGCCCAGAAATCCCCACTTGACACCAGAGACTTCATCTGGTGATGGGGGGAGGGGGGGTCAGCCCCCTTGAAAATGGCCCGAAACACCGGAGGGCATTTAAAAAAAAAAAAAACGTAGTTTACCCCTGTGAGGGCCGCGATCGCCCCCCAGGGGTTAAAATATATATATATATATAAAATAGTACCTAAAAATACTCAGCAGAACACATCTAACTTTTACTTTTTGTTTAAAAAGGATAAATGACGGGTTTAAAATAGATGATAACATCATTAAGCGATAAATAATGACAAGTGGTTTTTAATTTGGGAATGTTGGGTGATCACATGATTTAAATACACCGACATCACACCCAACACAATGGCCAGTTGAAGGCTCAGGCCGAAACGCATTGCCATATTTGTTTGGATAGCACTTTGCACTTTGTACTTCACATGAAATAAAAAAATAAAAAAGATACCTTTCGAACTGATGGATGGTGCTGTTGTCATTCCTGCGGCGAGAAGCTGGTAAATGTTGTTTCCTGCATGTCATGTAATGATTGATGATGAAATACATACTTTTTTTTAAGTATATTGACTGGGGGGCGGCCCTTTAGAAAATGGTTCACCCCCCACAACCTGGGCCATTAAAAAAAGAAAGTGTGTCCCCTCCTGGGGGTGGGGGAGGGGGCAGACATGCCCTCCAGGGTTTACAAAAAATCCCATTAAAAAAATGAAATTGACGGGGGGTCGCCCATGAGCAGGCCTGACACCCTGAGGGGCAATTCTTTTTAATAGATGTGCGTTTTTACGGGGGGCTACGATCCCCCAAGGAAACCACACATCCATTAAAACAAAAACAAAAATAAATAAATAAATTTAAAAAAGTATATATATATATGTATACATATATATATATATGTGTATATATATATATATATATATATATACATATATATATATATATATATATATATATATATATATATATATATATATATATTTTTTTTTTTTTTTTAGAGAGATAGGGAGACTCTCTATACAGGGCGATAAATCTCTCTGATATATATACATATGTTCTGACGCCATAAAGTAGCACAGAAGGTTACCTATCTGTATTTTATTTACGTGAATTGCTGAGTGGATTAGTAAAGCCAGCCGTTAACTGTGCTTTAAAACAAATGAAATATGTGTGCAAGGGGGACTCTGGGGAGATGAAGGGCAATTGTGCTGGGTGGTAGTGAGAGAATCCAAGGAGGAGACCATGGGAGGGGGAGCAGCAAAAACGTTTGTCCCACTGGGCGCCTCCAGCACTAAAGACCGTGATGATGGGTATGTCTCAAGGTGAAGTAACAGTGTGTCTTTTTTGTTTTTTTCAGTGTCTTCAGAGTACCTGCTGATGGAGGAAAGAAGCTAAGGTAAGGTGACTGACATTTACTGTTGCACCCATCACACACACACATCCACTAGCAATTTTGTCAACATATCTGCCACCTACATAGGCTAGTAGTTTTGAGGGACAGTTTAGCCAGTAGCAGAGATGTCATCTTGTTGGATGACTGCTGCTGAAGCCATAACTCAGGTTATGGCAGACAGTTCTTAAGCAGGATTAGAGACTGAGAGCAGATACTGAGACAGCATCTGAGGGAGATGACAATAGAGCTGAATCTGGGAGTGATTTTTCAGTTGGTGGAGTCCCATCCAACAACACCTTTTCCAGTTATTATGCGGGAGACGATGAGGACAGTTGTGCTGTTCCTTTGCAAGCACAGTCTGAGTAGCAGAACAACAGCGGGTTAGCCAAAACCAGAGAGCAGGTGCATGGGGTGGCAAGCACAGAGAGTGCTCTATTGGCAGCCCCCAATTTAGTTCAGCCCCAAATTCCATCTTTTACTGGTGACGCTGGATGTAAAGTAGATACAGCCAACTTTTTGCCAATTATGTTCGAAATAGAGTTAGTGCAGAAACCCACCTTTCAGTCCTGCTTGATGACTTACACATCTTGGGTAAGCCCTATCGTCGCACAGGGCCGCAACATTGAAGACCCAAATCGTATTGTGGAGACATCAAAATTATCCGTTACAAACAACCTGTTTTTTTAAGGAGGTCACCTGTGTTTTGGGTCCTGGGCTTTGCGGCCATATGGGGAAACCTAGCAAACCCAGACACTTCTGAAAACTAGACACCCAGAGGAGTCCACAGAGGTATGGCTTGTGTGGATTCCTTGAAGTTTTCTTTCCCAGAATACTCTGCAAAGGTGATACATTAAATAAAAACTCTATTTTTCCTCACTTTTCTGTCACACAAACTACAGGAATATGTAGGAATACACATACTTCCTACCACCCGACGTTTCCTATTTTGTCCTGGTAAAAATGCTACCCCTCTTGTGTGCCTGTGCCTAGTGCCTGAGTCAGGGGGGGAATCACCCCAGGGTCAACAGTAGCCCTCATGAAGAACTACCATTGACTGTTGTGTGATCCATTCCTGTCAAGGGCAGTAAGCCCAGGCACACCAGTGGGACAGCATTTTTTATCAAGACAAGTTGGGGAATGCTGGGTGGTTAGAGGTTTGTGGATCTCTGCATATTCCTGTAGTTAAGGTCACAGAAATGCAGGGAAAATAGTGTTTTTCTTCAATGGTTTACCTCTGCAGGGCATTCTGCGGAAAAAAAACGTTGGGAAATCCTCACAAGCGATACATCCTTGGTGTCTACTTTACAGAAATATCTGGGTTTGATCGGTTTCCTTAAATGGTTCCTGATCCCAGGACGAATTAGTACACTCACCTTAGTTATCATGATTGCCACAATACATTTTGAGACATTCCCTGTCATGGGTACTTGGCCTAACCACACAAGGGAGGTAACATTTTTATTGGGTGGACCTGGGGGAATGCAGGGTGGAAGAAAGTTGGTGGCCCACTACAGATTCCAGATCTTTCCATCACCGAAATATGCAGAAAAAGTGTTTTTTGCCATATTTTGAGGTTTGCAAAGGGTTCTGGGTGACAGATCCTAGTGAGAGCCTCACACGTCACCCTATTCTGGATTCCCCTAGGTGTATAGTTTTAAAATACATATAGGTTTGCTAGGTTTCTCTATGTGCCGGCTGAGCTTGAGCCCAAAATCCACAGCTAGGCACTTTTTGGAAAACACATCAATTTTCATTGGAAAAATGTGATGTGTCCACGTACTGTTTTGAGGTGTTTCATGCCGCAGGTACAAGACCTACCCACACAAGTGAGGTACCATTTTTATCAAGAGACATGAGGGAATGCAGGGTGGAAGGAAGTTTGTGGCTCCCCTCATATTTCAGGAATATACAGCACCGAAATATGAGGAAAAAGTGTTTTTAGCCCAATTTCGAAGTTTGCAAAGGAGTCTGGGTGACAGAACCCAGTGGGAGCTCTACATGTCATTCCATCCTGGATTCCCCTAGGTGTCACCCTTCCAAAAATGTACAGGTTTGGTAGGTTTCCCTAGGTGCCGGCTGAGCTACAGGTCAAAATCCACAGCTAAGCAAGTGCAAAAAACACATCCGTTTTCTTTGGGAAAATATGATGTGTCCATGTTGTGTTTTGGGTCATTTCCTGTTGCGGGCACTAGGCCTGCCCAAACAAGTGAGGTACCATTTTTATCGGGAGACTTGGGGAAATGCTGGGTGGAAGGAAGTTTGTGGCTCTCCTCAGATTCCAGAAGTTTGCAGCACCGAAATGTGAGGAAAAAGTGCTTCTTAGCCCAATTTTGAGGTTTGCAAAGGAGTCTGGCTGACAGAACCCAGTGAGAGCCCCACATGTCACCCCATCCTATATTCCCCTAGGTGTCTACTTTCCAAAAATATACAGGTTTAGTATGTTTCCCTAGTTGCCGGCTGAGCTGGAGGACAAAATCCACAGCTAGTCACTTTGCAAAGAACACATAGGTTTTCAATGGAAAAATGTGATGTGTCCATGTTGCATTTTGGGGCGTTTCCTGGTATGGGCACTAGGCCTACCCACACAAGTGAGGTACCATTTGTATCGGGAGACGTGAGGAAACACGGAATAGTAGAACAAGTGTTGTTGCTGATTGTCCTTCTCTACATTTTTGCCTTTCAAATGTAAGACAGTGTGTAAGAAAGAAATCATTTTGCAAAATGCCCTGTAACTCACATGCTAGGATGGGGACCCTCAAATTCAGAGATGTGCAAATGACCACTGCTTCTAAACTTCATATTTTGTGCCTATTTCAGAAGTACATAGGTTTCATTTATACCTATTTTTCACTCTTTATATTTTACCAAATTAATTGCTGTATACCCAGTATAAAATGAAAATCATATGTAAGGTGCAGCTCATTTATTGGCTCTGGGCACCTTGGATTCTTGATGAACCTACAAGCCCTATATATATATCCTCAACCAGAAAGGTTCAGCAGACGTAATGGTGTATTGCTTTAAAAAATGTGCCATAGCTGGAAAAAGTGACCGAAGAAAGCATGGACAGAAATGGCTATTTTTTTCAACTCAAATTTAATATTTTTTTATTTCAACTGTTACTTTCTAAAGGAAAACCTTGAAGGATCTACAGAAATGACTCCTTGCTGAATTGAGACTTTTGTCTACTTTTCAGAAATATTTAGCTGTCTAGGATCCGCCATTGGTTTCATACCCATTTCTGTCACTAACTGAAAGCTGAAAGCACAAGAAATAGTAAAAATGGGGTACATCCCGGTAAAATGTCAAAAATGAGTTGAAAAATTTGGTTTTCTGATTCAAATCTGTCTGCTCCTGAAAGCTGAAAAGATAGTGATTGTATCTCTGCAAACCCTTCCTTGATCCCGTTTGCAAGGAAAAAAACAGATACTTTCTTCTGCAGCACTTTTTTCCTATTTTTCCCAAAGCCCCCAAATTTTAGCTGTATTTTGGCTAATTTCTCAGTCTCCTCCAGGGGAATCCATAAACTCCGGGTACTTTTAGAATCCCTAGGATGTTGGAAAAAACAGGATCCAAATTTGATGTGAATAGCTTCTGTGGACAAAAAGTTATGGAGTCCTATGTACAAACTACTTCAAATAGCCAAAAAGGGGCTTAGCACGTGAGGGGAGCGGGGAGGGCAAGCAGCTAAGGAGTTAATGGAAACAGAAACAAAAGTTTCCTATGTTGTTAAACAATGTAGGTGCACCACACCTTACCATCCTAATAATGTGGAACAACCAAAGTGCTTAGCCAACAGAGTGATAAAGAAGGATTCATAAGTTTCAAACTATTGCCACCCTATGCATTTGAAAATAATGATGGGAACTGCTACTGCGAACTATTGTGTCACCGATGACTCAGCCATGCGACTACCACCAGTACGTACATGAGTTCATTGTTACAAAATGCGTGCAATCAATGCGGGCAACCTCACATCTCAAATGAGCTATATATTCATGTGCAAAAGAAACCTATTCGTAGGGTTAAGAACCTGCACAGGAGCTTCAGCAATCTGTCATGCCAACATGCAACCCTCAAGTGTGAGTGTCTCTCTTCTCCATTATCCAGGTCAGTGCTTAATTTGTAAATAAATACTGCTGGTGCCCAAAGCTTTCCACCTAAACACGCGGCTGCTGCAATTAAATGTGGGAACACGGAATACTGAGGCGACGTAATTCTGAAGCCATATCGGTCCTCTTCAATCCATATAAAGCCACACTCTGCTCCTTCAGCTCACTCCTGCAGCTTTCTGTTTTTCCCCTCTGTGACGCTTTTTCGTTTTTCTCTTCCTCCGTCTTTCCCATATGTGTCTTTTGCTCGCAGCAAATGCTTGAGGCAGAAGAATAAGCCCCTGCCCTCAAAAATAAGTGCCGCGCTCAGCACCGGAAACAAAAAGCACAAATTAAGCACTGATCCAGGTGTATCACATTGTAGAATGCATACCATCAATGTCCACATGCTCCCATCTCCCATAATAGAAAGCCTTCCAGGAGAGATCTGCATTGCTGAAACATCTGTCGTAATGCCTGTTGCAAGCGTAAGGGTGACAACGGGGTAAGGTGGAGTCAGTGTAATTCTCATACATTTGGTAAGTAACTCACCATCAACCGATCTTTCTAGAACTGTTAACTGACACTAATTTACTGAGAACTGTAAAACGCAACAAATAAAATAAGTAATCAATTAATAAAACTCCCCTTAATCCACCCGTATTGTAAAAACAATTCCAACGATAACTTGCAGAAACAAGATCCTCAAGCCATCACAGTGGACGCCCGCGACACAAGGCTTCTGTCCGCCTAAAAAAGTCATCCAGGACCACGTCACACCGTGCTGCCAATGTTAGTTTACCTCTTGTACCCTCGTTTCTTTCTACACAAACGGCCTTAACAAAGTGGCTTAACAAAATGGGCCCGAGAGATAGATGAAGTCGGGCCGAGTAGTCCATATGAAAGACAAGCGGAAAAAAACAACAATGTCAACGTCAAAGATTATGTGCCGCAAGATAATAAGGCAGTGCACCTGCACACTCCAGCCTAATGAATGATATAGTACGCCATCAATTACTGCCATGTAAAAAAAAACACTGATTAATCCTCAGTGTAAAGATGCTATGAAATTACAAAGACAAAAACTTGTTCAAAAACCTGGACGTTTTCGCAAGTTTGTTTGTATACAAATACCCTAAGTGTAATGTAAGTTCTCAGTTAAAAATCACATGGAATTGTAACATCATGATTGCCTGTGGTTACAGTTTGGCCCAAAGCCGCTACGACCCTAGAATCCATGTTGGGCCAAGTCCATATAAAACAAATCATGGTAGCGGATGAGATGTACAATCCATGTTACCACAAGTCCATATCAAACATTCAGCATTCAAAGGTAATAGAAGAAAAGGGAAGAAAAAGGAATTGCACGAGAAAATACTGTATCATAATAAAGCAGCTTGTTGCAAGTTCTCAAGAGGATTAAGACCCTTTGTCACTGAACAGCATTTGACAATCCAAAACAATTCTCTCTTGGAGAGCAAACTAGTCTTATCCCCACAACGTGGTCCCAGTGTGATATGTTTGGCCACTTGCCACTTCAAGTCTATACTGCTATGTTGTTGTCTTTGATAGTGTTTCACGAGTTGGGCTCCAACAGTACCACACTTTATTTTACTCTTATGCAAAGATCTTAATACTCTTCAGGACTTTAATCAGAGGGAAGTAAAAGGTGATTATGCCACTGACTCCACAATTCAAACTCACAGTGGGGTCGAATGTATGCCTAACCCCATCATGCACACACCGTACAGCGCTACCTGGCCATCACCCTCAGATATATATGTATACATCAGTGGTGGTCGGCAGTTTTAGGAGGGAGGGCAGCACACTTGCTCTCATTCTTTCACACCCACACACACGCACGCACATCAATTAACACTCATCAACATTCAAACATGCACGCACGCACCAAACAATCATTTAAGAAGATCACACACACACACACACTTACCTTCAGCCTCGGTCCCAGGGGGGATGGGACTGCTGCCTTCCCTCGCTGGCTGATCTTAGGTCAGCCAATGAGGGAAGGCAGCAGTCCCAACTTCGTCACAGAGTGGGATGGAGTCAGTGAGACTTCTGACCCCACCCCACTCTGTGACGAGGTGTCACTGATTGACACTCGCCCTGGGCGCTTCCGGGCTTAAACCTGAAGCGCCCAGGTCGAAGTCAATAGGTGACGCTTCCCTCATCACCCGGGGGTGTGCCTTGAGGCACCTTTGATGAGCCGAGGAGGTCCCGTCCACAGGAGCTGTGACCTCTTCAGCCCAGCAAAGTTCAGCTCAAGCAGCCAGGAGTCTGCGCAAATCGCATATGTCTGCCACTGGCTGCCTGACCTGAACATGAAGAGCGTCTGTAAGGCTGACCTTTGTTCAGCCTGACAGACACTCTTCATGAGGGGCAAAAGGTGGGGGGGCATGGTCCCTCCGCCCTAAAGGACTGGCCATGCCAGGTACACATCAGTAAATTTTATAGTGATCATTAGTGCCACTAACCATAGATTTAAAAAAGCGTCAGGAGCACAGTGAAAACAAAATAGTTGTGTGACTGTTTCCATAATTCACACTTACAGTGGGGTCACAAATGTTTTTAGCCCCATCGTACACTATCTTTGCAATGCTGTAATATCATTATTCTCATATATATATGCATAGGTGGGCTGAATAACAATTACAAGTGCCACCACTCATGGGAGCTGGAAGGGGAGGGGACGACATGACTGCCCTCTTCTTTTAAGAAGGTAAGATCCTCCATACTCATGTTTTCAAGGGTAACACACTGCCCAAGAGATGCTCACTTGCATCCGCTCTGCCCCGTCTTGGGCCACTGTATGTTGTGCCACAGGATGTGGCAGGCGCCATTTTAAGGGATGGCGTATGCATGATGTATGCTAAACACAGAGAAAGAAATCCTTCCACATGATTAACACCTTAATCAACATTGTCGAAGGACTAAGTTAATCATGTGACTTACTGTCCTTCCCCCATCTCAGGGACCACCATATCACAATATTGTTCTTTTTTATAAAATCTACTCATGAACCTTTCTCATATTACACTTTAGAAAATAAAGTACCCTTTTGCAATAAGATTCTGATGGCAGCTATTTTTTTAATGTGTCTCAACGAAGCAATGAGACGCTATAGGGCTATTGCCACAATTTACCCACAAAGTACCCATTAGTTCCAATGTAACTGCAAAATCCTTGTCGATGGCCCATGTTAGAAAAGTGTCATATCTGGGAGAGGTGGATTTTCAATTGTATGTAATATGAGGAAGATTGAAATTTAACACTTGTAGACAACAGTCATTGATTAAAAATTACAGTGTCTTGTAATGTACACATAATCAATTCTACTTAGATCAGCCATATCAAAAAAACCTTTCTTCAACAGCTCTACCTGTACATGGTTCTTACTTCATTTTGCCTTATAATTATTATGTCGCATAAAGACCATTCCAAGGAATGTCGTCATTCAGCCCTGTAACGTGGGTTCTAAGTTTATACACCCATCTTTGTTTCTCTTCCAAGTTGGTGAATTGTTGGAGATTTTCTCTATAATTGTCCAGTTAATGTCGTTTTCAGTATGTGCCATTTTCAGTATGTGCCATTTACAGGTAATGTGTGGTCAACCTTGTTGAGGTCTTGTTGCATCATATGGTACTCCTGTGTTGCCCAGTCCTTAATTTGACCTTCTTCTGTGAAGTCATCCAAATGTACTTCAAGTTGCAGGGCAGTCAAAAAGGCAAACAACATTTTCAGAGTTACAATTAGTATGGAAACGTTGTTCCCACCTTGCGTGGAGGCCAAAATCAAGTGATTTTTGTGTGCCTCGTGAGAGGGCAAACCAAGCACTGTTTACATGAGTAGTGTCCTGTATTGGAAGGTAAGTCCCATAGTGTAGTTTGTAATTTCAGTGTTAATTGAGGTCTAGTGTGTACCAAATGATCCTTAAGGCTCTTACCCCTCTTGAAAGAAAACATTGGTTTAGTCATGGAGAGGCCATTGGAATTCAGGATATGTCAATTTTTGTTGATAATTTTCTTGACTTGGTTTGACCAGTTGTTGCACATAGTCACACAAATAGTGGTATCCATCTGCTTTGGGATGCTTTGTTCTAAAAGTGATTCACATTGAGTATTTCTTGCCCGTTTTTTTCCCTGTTGATAATCTGGTTTGGGTTTTCTTTTTCTTGTACTTTCTCTGAAAGAGCTTTAGATTTCTCCTTATATTCTTCCACAGAGGAACAATTATGTCTTACTACAAGAAATTGGCCTACTGGGAGATTCTCCCTGAGGGATCTAGGATGGGCACTATTGAAATGAAGAAGGCTGTTCTTGTCAGTCGGTTTTGTATACAAAGTGGTAGACAGTCCCCCTTCTTTTGCTTGTACTTTCACATCCAGGAAGGAAACTTACACATGCTCATAGGTCATGGTAAAGGTTAGAAAGGGGTTTCTTGTATTAAGCCATCCAATGAAATTAGTAAGTTCTGATTCTTCACCCTGCCATAGTGAAAAACCGTCATTTATGTATGTTATCCATAATTGAATGTGTGACGAAAAGGGATTGTTATTCCAAATGTGATCTTCTTCAAACACATGCATCTACAGACAAGCTATACTTGGAGTGAATGTGCTTCCTGTAGATGTCCCATATGTTTGATGGTAAAGACGGTCTTCAAATGCAAAAGAATTCTCATTAAGGGCTATTCTGTTAGTTTCATTATCCATTAGATGGGTGCTGCCCAATTCAAATTGGTATTTTCTAATAGATTGGAGATCACTCTCAAACGTTCTTCCTGAGATATGCTAGAGTAGAGTGCTTCCTCATCAAAGCATACCTGGATATCTAAATCTGGGTTGAATGTCTGTTCTTCCAGGGTGTACAAAAATGCTTAGTGTCTTTAACATTAGACTTGGTTTATTCCATCAACGGTCACAGGAACCCATCTGTAAATTTAGAAAGTGGCTCCAACACTGTCCCAAATGCCAGAAACTGTTGGACGTCTGGGTGGAGGGAACTTCTGTTTGTGAATTTTTGGGAGTGTATAGAAATATAAAGCATTAAGGTAAATGTTCAAAATATCATTTTTTTGCTATTGTAAGAAAGAAGATGTAAAGAATGCTAATTCTATTCTTAGTGATTAGCAATGCATGTGAAGTTTATTGCATAGAACTGTAAGATTTACTATATTGGACTCTTTGGGAGCCGGTTTAATTGTGAGGACTGTAGTAGCATGTAACAGAAAGAGAAAGGAAAATATGTATATTAATTTACACCGAAGACATTTATGCCTCGGGATATATAGGAGCAGTAATGAATTAGCATTAGAAAGGTAAGTTAGAAATAATCATTGTATTTGAAAATAATACTCAACAATGCTATTAATACAAAATTACATTCATTAAATGGAGTGATGTGTGCCACTGAATAAAAAACTGGTAGTAAATGACAGAACTAAGGCCTAGTAACACTAGTTTATACAAAAACTGTTTTACCCATTATAGAATGTGCTGTAGTTTGGTGCATTGTGTGGGCATACAAAAAAACAAAACGTTTAAAAAGATTTCATGGTACATATTATGATAAGTATAATTGGGAGTCTAATTATGCCTGCTGATGTTATTACAAATTATTAATTTTAGATGGATTTTAAATTCAAACGTACAAACATGCATGCCTGTACACATACATTTACTTAATACATTGCATTTTGTTTTTTGTTTTAAAGTGTGATTTGAAAAATATAAGTGATGTGTCCCTGAAAAAGCATTTGCATAGGGTGAAACATGTTTTGTCCAGATGATTTCTATTTGAATTGAGTCATTGAATAGAGAAGATTTTAAACTTATGTTCCTATTTATGTATTTTTAGACTATATTTTCTTGTGGTTGAAATCTAGTTGGAAAAACTGGTCTGAATGGAGAAAGAGTGACGCCAGACTGAGTTTTGAGTCTGCGCATTGGACGTAGTCTAAGCCCATATACAGGTGCAGAGATATCGCTGCCACAAGTGTGAAGATTTCTGCATTAATAAGTACAATGCAAAGGATGAGAATAAGAGTTTTCTGAGGCATTCAAGCATGTGAATAACCTAAGCCTTCCAGGGTGTAGTTAGCCTTCCAAGTTTGGGAACGCCCACAAACAGCCCCTCAGATTCCACATCCACCCAGGAAATAGTCTTCTTTTTGCTCTCGAAACTTGCTGGCATAAATCCCTTCCCAGGTTAAGAATGGAATTGAGTTATTCCAAGATTTCTTAGGGGTAGAGGAGAAGGGGCTTCTCCATGGGTCAAAATAAATCTCCCATGGAGGCAAACGTTTTGGGGAACTGAATTTAATCTCATCCTAGCCCTGAATAAATCTCTGTCCTCTTTCAAGGAATTAAGTGGGCAGAAAATGGTTTGTAAGTACTTAGTTAGCCAGTATTTGATCTTTCATAGAATCACATGCTTGAATCATTTCCCGTGATTGAAGTGGGAGTCCCACGGTACACTAAAAAGCAGTATATTAGAAACACAATAGGCTACAATTGCAGTAGGTCCTCAGTTTACTAGCCTATCTATGCCTTTTTTTTTTAAAGGACCAAACTTAAACTATGACCAATCAGCCATCAGCACTCTTTAGAATACTCCCAAAAGAGGCTCTTTTCCTCAGATTTTCACTGCACGTCGAGTGTGAAGGGAGTCTCCTCAGCTCTGCTCAGTGACCCTTTATTTCAAGCAAGGTTTTGAATTTTATCTACCATGTCTGATTCAAAAGGCCTTTTTCATCTCTGCAAGACCTGTGGGAAAAAGAAGGTTCATGTGTATGATCCACATAAAAACTGTATTTACTGCCTTTACCTAGACCATAAGGCAAAATAATGCAAAATGTGTAGTACTTTCTCTATCAAAATTTTGAGAGATAGAGAGGGTAGGTTACTATTGTGGCTAAAAAAGGCTAAAGCCCAAAAAACGTCTTCAGAAGAAGTGACTCTACTCAAAAGTCACACAAAAGAGCCAGATTTCTAGAAGGTACTTCTGATAAGAGCAGAAAATCCCTCGAAACTCACCACCAAGAGAGAGAATCAAAGAAAAAGGAGAAGCAAACATTCCTCCTCGAAGGAAATTTCCTCTGCTCCTACCACGCCTTCAAAGCCACTAAAAGACATGCCTCAGGCATTTTCTTCTGACCATTCGACAATGAAAAAGATCATATCTACGAGAAAATCACCATTGACGGCAAGATCATCGATGACGACCGTCACTACCATATCGGCAGCGAGACCGTCTACAGCACTGATGATGACGGCAACTTCCATTGACACTCCCATCTTGTCGCCAAAGGTTGTGGAGATGAAAGGCATGAAAATCAGTCTGGTCAAAACCTATTATTGACCACATCTGGCAAGAGGGTATGAAAATAATGAACAATCCCGCTATGGTGGAAGAGGTCCTACACCAAATTGACAAAAAGTGCAGAGCGGCAGAAGATTCCCCTGCATGCCTGATAGAGCATCCCAAACCGGACTCTGCGATTTCCCAAGTGGCGCAGAGAAGATAGAAGAATCCCTCCACCAGACAGAAACAGATGCCGCCTGGACACTATAGGAAAAAGATTTTTCATTATGTCAGCTGTCACAGTCAGAGCTGCCAATTCTTTATCTATTCTGGCACGCTATGACAAATGCGGTCAGACTTCAAAATTATAATTAATCTCATTCCAGAAGATCGAAGACTGGAAGCAAAAAAGATTCTCCAGGAGGGGGAATGTGCTTCTTCAAAGATTATTGACAGCACCATGGATATAGCTTCCACAGGCTTCAGGCAACTGGCAGGTGCAGCCATTTTGAGAAGCCAGGTATGGTTCAAGGTGACAACATTTCGACTTGAGGTTCAGTCGGAGATATTGGATATGGCCATGATGAGGACATGCTCTTTGCGAAGCATGTAGATGAATCCCTTCTTGCCATTACAACAGATACAGATACTGCTAAGCCCTTGAAACTTTGCAATATAGAAAAGTGCACTTTAGTGGTGCACAAGGTTTAGGTTTTCCCACCTACAGAGGAGCATACCAACGCTCACAACAGTTCCAGCCTTATCAGTTTCAATACAGGTCAGCACTAGGTTATCGCCAACCATCCATAGCTGGTTTCTCCAAGCAAGGAACACACTGGAGATCATCACATCAGGACAGAGACAGAGGTCACAAGCAATGACCTCAGCCAGGTAACAGTTACACCACGACCCTCCTTACCCCGTGGGTGTTACATTTCCAAACATCTCTACTATTGGGAAAACATCACTTCAAACCATTGGGGGTTGGATCTAGCCACTTGTCGTCATACATTGGAACTCACAGAGAGACCAACAAACAATCTCCCAAGGGGTTCGCACCCCCCTTGTATTTACTTATTAATGGAAAAAGCCCTATTGATGCTTTCCAAGGGAGCGATAGAGAAAGTGTGAGTGGAACAGAGAAGAAAAGGATTCTACTCCCGTTTTGTCCTCATATGCAAGAAATCAGGGGAATGGAGACCTATCCCAGACCTCAGACAACTAAACAAATTTCTCCACAAACAATCCTTCAGAATGATTACTCTCTCAGACATCCTGTGTCTATTCAACAGTGGAGACTATATGACATCTGTAGATCTGGAGGATGCATCTTTTCATACTCCCATTCATTCCAAACATTGCAGATATCTCCAATTCACGGTAGCTGGTACACATTATCAATTCAGAGTTCCTCCTTTCGACTCAAGTCAGCCCTTGCATCTTCAACAACAGCTTGGCTCCGGTGGCAGGTGTTCTCAGAAACAAAATCATCAGGTATTCCCTTACCTAGACCACTGGCTGCTAAAGGCTTCAACTCCACAGTGAACGGTCATAGCTACAAAAGCATGCCTGGCAGTTTTTCGCAAAATGGATCTCACTGTCAACAAACGGAAGTCCTCAACTACTACTACTCAATGAGATTTCAAGGGGTTTTCATGAACACAATCCAAAACAAAGCCAGCCTCTTGCAAGTAAGACAACAGAGGCTAAGAGCCTTGGCCAGCAAAATATCAAGAAAAAAGTATGTTTCAGTGGGATTTTTCACATCACTCCTGGGAATGATCTCTTCAGCAATCAACCTGGTACCATTCGCACATCTCAAGATGAGACCGTTGCAAGAGGAACTACAGATCAAATGGATTAATTCTCAAGGCACCTTCAAAGATTTGATATCTATCACACCAGAAATTATAGATGCATTCAAATGGTGGTCCCACAAACTTCATTTATCTCAAGGCCTTACTTACCTACCATTAGTTATCGATTTCATCATTATGATGCATGCTTCAATGGACCTCTGGGGAGGCCTCGTCCAAGACCTACAAATCCAGAGAAAATGGTCCACACGTCAGCAACAAATGCACATCAACAGCCTGGAGTGCGAGTCCATTTTCCTCATACTACAAGCCTTTCTCCCAAGGACATAAGGATCTTCGGTGCTGATCCATACGGACAATACGACCTGCATGTATTATATCAACAAGCAGAGAGGCACAAGATCTCTAACACACTCAGAGGAAGCCCAGTAATTATGAAACTGGCTCAAAATATACAAAATCTCCTTGAAAGCTAAGCATCTCAGGAGTGCACAACACTCTAGCAGACACACTCAGCATGGCCTAGGACAACTGCCACGAATGGGAAGTATACCAAACCCAACTAGACAAGATATTTTCACAATGGGGAAAACCTACCCTGGATCTCTTCGCAACAGACAGCAGTGTCAAATGCCAGTTTTACACCAGTCGATACCTCCTCCCAGGATCATGGTGGAATGCCCTTTCCATGTAATGGTCTGGGATTTATGCATACACTTTTTCCCCCATCCTGCTGATTCTCAAAGTATTTGCCTGTTGGAAAGTGGATTATTGGTATGGGAATGTAAATACCAACACTTAGCAATAGGCCACTAACCCCTACTAGGTTCAGTTTGGTCTCAATAAATTAACCCCAGCTTGTTACCAAGCTACAAGTCTTAACTTAGGAGACAAAGGGCCTCATTTCGAACCTTGCGGTCTCATGACTGCCAGGATTACAGATGGTGGGCCGAATGTCATATTACAACCACGGCCGTTGTGCCGAAGTTGGACCACCAGCTCCACCAGGATAAGTCGACCCGGCGGTCTGCTGGTCATGGTGCTCCTAATCCGCCAGGGCAATGCTGCAAGCAGAGCTGCCCTTGGGATTACAACTTTGCTCTCCGCCAACTATTTCATGGTGGTAGTACTGCCATGAAAAGGATGGTAGAGAGCTGTGTAGGGGGCACTTGTCATGGGCAGTGCAGGGCCCCCCTGGCCAGCACGGTCGCAATGTTGCATTGCGAGGGTGCTGGTGCACCCTGCATCCTACAGCATTGCCGCTGGCTCGATTACGAGCCGGAGACAATGTTGTATGGTGTTTTCCACTAGGCCAGAGGGCAGAAACTGAGGTTTCCGCCAGACAACTTAGCGGGAAACTCATAGTGGGCCCGGCGAGGATGTAGCCACAATGGCAGCATCCTCCCCATCAGCAGTTCGGCAGACGGGTAAAATTGTCCGCCAAACACGCAATCAGGCCCAAAGTGTGTAAAGCATTCACGTATCACTCAACAATAATGACATAAAACACAGGAAACAGTTTAAAAATCCCAAACTAATTTATAAATATAGGAAATATTTTTATCTTTAATTTGACACCAACACGAATAATATCGGATGAGGTGAACCGGAGATATGAATTTTTAAAGAATCAGGCTCTCATTACAACCCTGGCGGTCGGTGATATAGTGGCGGCAATACCGCCAACAGACCGGCATTAATAAATATGAAATTATGACCACAGCGGAAACCGTTCAGGCAGACAGACATTTTAACACACCGACGGCCAGGGCAAAATCAACAGGCACCACTGCGGTAACCGCCTACAGCCAGGCGGGAGAAAATGTTCCGCCCACCCTATTATGACAGTCCAATCCGCCACTTTTTCCGGGGTGGTACCAATGACATCAAAATCCTGGCAGAAACACTGCACAGAAAGGAAAAGACTCACCTTTGGAGACTTAAGGAAAAACCACGCAGCCATGGAGCCCGAGTTGCATGTGTTCCCAATGCTCTTCTGCGTTCTGCTCCACTAAGAACACCAACACCTGCGAAGGCGACCACGGTGAGTACTGCTGCCTAGCACACAGGGGAGGGGGGAGGAAAAAGAGAGTGACAAACACACATGCAACACGCAACACCCTCACCCCCAACACCATACACACAAGCAGATGCACTAACATTACATATTCACCCCATACCCCTCAGGAATAATGCAAGGACAAAAGGAACTGATTAAAGTGAGTGTAATAAGATAAAATAGTATAAATACGTGTATCCAAATCAACAAGTATATACATATTTACAAATCTAGGGACACTGCCCAGTCCTCAATGTCTGTGGGCCACATCACAAAGTCTGAGGCCCCACCTCATTCCTGCAACAACCCGGAGAGAACAACGTAGGGGCATCTGGTCAGAAATAGCCAGGCACCTCAGGGGGACAGGGGACTGGGGGCACCTCAGCCAGAAGTTGGTACAACCCCAGTGGTCCTGGAGGGGGCAACATGCCCTGTGCTCTGTCCTGGGGAGTGCAAGGCCACAGTCTCTCAAGTGGGTGACTTGCCCACATGCTTTGGAGGGGACAACATGCCCATTACTCTGTCCTGGGGAGTGCAAGGCCACAGTTTCTCAAGTGGATGGCTTCTCCACTGGCTCTGGTCCTGTGCTTGCTCCTGGGGAGTGAGAGGCCACAGTCTCTCAAGTGGATGGCTTCTCCACTGGCTCTGGAGGAGGCAAAATGTCCTGTGCTTCCTCCTGAGGAGTGATAGGCCACAGTTTCTCAAGTGGATGGCTTCTCCACTGGCTCTGGAGGGGGCAACATGCCCTGTGCTTGGTCCTGGAGACTGATAAGTCACAGTCTCTCAAGTGGATAGCTTCTTCACTGGTTCTGGAGGGGGCATTGTGCCCAGTGATCTTCATCCTGTGGAGGATGGGGTGAGTGGATGGCTTCTCCACTGGTTTTGGAGGGGGCATTGTACCCAGTGATCTTCATCCTGTGGAGGATGGGGTGAGTGGATGACTTCTTCACTGGTTCTGGAGGGGGCATTGTGCCTAGTGATGCAGATCTTGGGGAGTGCAAGGTCACAGTCTCTCACCTGCGTCAGACCCACAGGATTTGCAGGGGCCAAGCCACACAGCAGCCCATGGATGCAGGACTAGACACTGTCCGCTGTTGGTGACGGCTGCTCAGTGGTGGCAGTGGTGCTGCTAATGGTGGAGCTGGCGGTGGTGGGGGAGTCTCCAGCCCATCCCCTGCAGCCTCGGCGGCTGCCCACTGGGGCTGCTGCTGCTGGTGGTGGTGCTGGCAGTGGTGGGGGAGGCTCCAGCCCATCCACTGCAGCCTCGGACGGCTGCCCAATGGTGCTGCTGCTGCTGGTGCTGGCACTGGTGGGGGAAGGCTCCGGCCCATCCCCTGCAGCCTTGGACAGCTGCCCACGGGGGCTGCTACTGGTGCTGGCGGTGCTAGTGGCGGTGCTGGCAGTGGTGGGGGAGGCTCCAGCCCATCCCCTGCAGCCTCGGATGGCTGCACCACCATGGTTGGTGGTGGGGGCTCCGACTGAGTCCCTGCACCAGGCCCCTTGTCTCTACTGCCTCCTGTTGCAGGCCCCTTACCCCTCCTTTCTGCAGCTGGGGCTGCCTCTTTGCCCTTCCTTCCAGCAGCTGGGGCTGCCTCCTTGACCTTCCTTCCTGCAGCACTTGGGGCTGCCTCCTTGCCCTTCCTTCCTGCAGCACTTGGAGCTGACTCCTTACCCTTCCTTCCTGCAGAACTTGGGACTGCTTCCTTGCCCTTCCTTCCTGCAGGTGGGACTGCCTTCTTGGCCTTCCTTGACACACTTGGGGCTGGCACCCTGTCCGTCTGGCTCGCTGGTGGCCGGGATCCTTTCCCACCTGGAGTAGTTGGGGACAATACTGTGCCCATGGACTGGGTGGCTGAGGTGATTGGCTGGGTTTTGACCCCCCTGGCCTGACGTGAGGGAAGGGGGGGGGACTAGGGAAGAGGTCAATGTTTGTGAGGAAAAGCTTCTGAGGGACATTGGGGCAGGAAGAGGGAGATGGTTTGGGAGTGGAGGAAGAGGAATGGGAGAGTGGTGGTAGGAGGTGTCAGTCTGCTGTGTTTGGGTGCAGGTGCATGAGCTGGATGCTGTTTTGAGGTGGATGGCTGTTGGGTGTCTGAGTGCTTGCGTTTGTGTACTTTGGGAGGCGGGGGCACAGACACAGTGGGAGAGGACACAGGGGACGTGTGCATGGATGTGGGGGTGGTGACTGCCAGTGAGGGGTATGTACTGATAGGCGTGCTGGTGATGGTGGTAATGGATGAGGATGTAGTGCATGCAGGTGTGAGTGTAGATGCAACTGGGAGGGAGGTGGACAAGGAGGAGGAGGGGGCCACAGTGGAGGCAGTGGATGTTGGTATGTCTGATTCTGGATGTTGTTTGTGTTGTTTGTGTGAGTGCCTGTGGGATGAAGTGTGGTGCTTGTGTGTTGTCCTGGGTGCCTACTTGTCTGAGTGTGTGCTTGGGATAGGTTGGGGTTGAGGGGAATGGGATTGGGAAGATGAAGTTGGAGGGGGTGGGTAGAAACAGGGACAATGGCTGCCATCAGAGAGGAGGCCAGATCCTGGATTGATCTCTGTTGGGCCGCCAAGCCAGTGTGAATGCCCTCCAGGAATGAATTTGTCTGTTGCATTTGTGCTGCCTGCCCCTGGATGGCATTCACAATGGCTGACTGCCCAACAGAGATGGATCGCAGGAGGTCAATAGCCACCTCACTCAGGGCAGCAGGGCTAACTGGGGCAGGGCCTGAGATGCCTGGGTCGAAGGAGATGCCCACCCTCCTGGGTGAGCGGGCATGGGAAACTCACTGAGGGGCAGCTGGGAGGGCGGTGCTGCTACGGGGGGTGGCGGCTGTACCTGTAGCTGGGGTGGGCACAGACGTGTCTGCCACCACCAGGGAGCTCCAATCAGATGAAGTATCCGTGTCCGAACTGTCCCCTCCTGTCTCTGCCGTGGTGCTCCCCTCGCCCTCCGTCCCACTGGGGCCCTCACCGTTGGTGGATTCGGCCTCCTGGGTCCTGTGGGATGCAGCTCCCTCTTTCGCCGGTTCCTCTGCTCCTCCGCCAGATGATGCTAATGCACATAAGGACAGGGTGACAAAACAAAAAAGGGGGGGAGACAAAGGATACACCTGGTCAGTGGCTGCCACAACACCACCGTTGGCGTACACAACGCAGTCACACACAGGGAACAGTCCTACGCACTAGGCAATGCACTACCAGTCACAATGCTAGTCAACAGGCCATGGATAGGGACACCTAACACCAGTTGCAGCATACCTGAGACCCACAGACTCCTGTCCAGTAGTGGATGCCTACTACCTTGGTTGGAGTGCTTTCAAATCAGAACCCTGCCCAACATGGGACCTACTTTGCAATGTCAGGTCTGACCTAGGGGCACCCACAGGGCCCACACCCCCACCTGAATACCACCTCACCAGACATAAGCTGTATATTAGGGCACTGTACTCACCCCCTTGTGGCTGCTGTGATGCCCCCAAGCGGCCAGTGTGTGGGCCATCAGGGGGGTCAGGCTTCGACGGGCACCCCTTTCTTGTTGGGAGGCCATCCCCAGCTGGGCCTCTGCCGTCATCCGTGCCCAGCGTCTCAGGTCCTCCCACTGTTTCCGACAGTGGGTGCTCCACCTGTCGTAGACTCCCAGGGACCGCACATCCTTGGTGATGGCACCCCCTATACCCTTCTTTTGATGGGCGCTGACCTGCAGGGAAATGGACACAGGGAAAGGTATTTATTTGACTGTCCTGCCTGGTACACTCATGGCCCACCATGCCCCTTCCAATCCCCATTTGCATACACATGGCCCACCATACATGCCGTACGCTGCCCAGGGACCATCCACCACCCCCCCATGAGGCCTACACACACAGCACTCCATGCATCGTACTCATGGTGTACTCACCTGTTGGTCTGGAGGCCCATACAGCAGTCGGTACTGGGTTTGGACTGCATCCACCAGTCGCTCCAACTCCACTGAGGTGAAGAGAGGGGCCCTTTTCCCAGTAACACGAGCCGTGGTCGGTTCCAGACACAGGTCACAGCAGCACATGCAGTGTTGGTCCTCTCCTGTTGAAGGTCAGGTAGCAAGTGAGGAATCCTATAGAAAATGGCGGTCACGTCCGCGGCCCTGCATACCGTTACCGCCGGCGTACATCACCATTGGCCACTGTATCCCATAGGGCCCAATGTTAACCAAAGAGGAGTTGCACGGCCATTCTCGACCGCCTCCCGCAACGGCGCACAACGTCAGCGGAATTACCTCATTTCCACCTGTCCCTCCATACAGGACAGGCGTACGCCATTTCAAGGGGGTGCAGGCCATGGCTCCTAACTGCGTCATAGTACAAAAATGCACCATTTTGACATCTCCAACAAAATACTGTTACAATCACAACATGCTTTGAACTGTAGTGGTTGGAATGTAGAGATCATGACCAGCTGCTTACTCTTTTGGCCCATAGATTGCAACCGCTGCGGATGAATAGGAGATGGAGACATCCCCCTGTGTACAGACCCCTGGTGGACTTGGCAACAATGGAGGACAGGCACATTATCCTCACCTATAGACTTGACAGGACCACAATCACTGAGCTGTGTGCCCAATTGGAGTGTGACCTGATATCTGCTATCCGTCACCCCACGGGATCCCCCCTCCTGTGCAGGTGCTATCAGTGCTCCATTTCAGGCAACTGGCTCATTCCAAGTGACAGTGGGCTTGGCAGCAGGAATGTCACAGCCAGTGGTCTCAATAGTGCTGACCAGAGTGTTGTCTGCCCTGATCAAACATATGTGCAGCTACATCGTTTTCCCCCAGGTTGAGGATTTGGCCACAGTAAAAGTTGACTTCTATGCAATGGGACATATACCCAACATTATTGGGGCTATTGATGGAACACATATTGCATTTGTCCTCTCCCCGGTGAAATGAACAAGTGTTCCGAAATCGAAAGAGTTTTCACGCCATGAATGTGCAGATGGTGTGCCTGGTGGACCAGTACATCTCCCACGTCAGTGCAAAGTATCTTGGGTCTGTGCATGATGCCTTTATCCTGAGGAAAAGCAGCATCCCAAGTGTGATCGGCCAACTACAGAGGCATAAGGTGTGGCTTATAGGTGAGCCCTCGTTCCCACCCAGTATATCTTGGTGTATGGGTATGTTGTGGGCCATAAGGGTAAGTGTGTGGCTAACAGTTGTCCCTCGATATTTGCAGGTGACTCTGGTTACCCCAACCATTCATGGCTACTGACCCCTGCGAGGAATGCCAGGACAAGGGCAGGGGAACGTTACAATGAGGCACATGGACAGACAAGAAGGATTATAGAGAGGACCTTTGGCCTCCTGAAGGCCAAGTTTTGTTGCCTCCATTTAACAGGTGGAGCCGTGTGCTACTCACCCAAGAAGGCATGCCAGATCATCGTGACATGCTGTATATTGCACAACCTTGCCTTGCGTCACCAGGTGCCTTTTCTGCAGGAGGAGGAGGCTGGAGATGGCCGTGTGGCCAAAGTGAACCCTGTGGACAGTGAAGATGAGGAGACAGAGGATGAGGATGATGACAACAGAAGTGAAATTATTTGTCAATACTCCCAATGAGACACAGGTAACACAGTTTTGATACACATATAATTGACAGTATGATGTGTGACATTGTCACTGGCAGGCTGTGTATTCCTACTTCTATGCCCACTCACTGTACCTTTGGCATCTAGTTTTGCAGATGTTGGTGCCCCAATATTGCTCCTGGTGTGTTCAGTGCAGCCAGCTACAGGTCTTTCCAATGTAAACATTACTCTACAGTTGAACTGCAATGTTTGAACCTTTGTTAAAGGAATACCTTTTGAAAAAATCTGACATACGCCATACTTGTATTTTATTAAAGTGTGTTTATTTCAGTGCTCTGAAGAAGAGGGGGTAGTGCAATGGGCTGGGTTGATGATGGAGGAATGTCCAGGGTAGAGTCCAGTCTATTTGTATCATAGGTGCATTGTCCAAGGGGGCATAGGAAGTGGAGCAATAGCAGTTCAAATTGGACAGGGTGACAGGGTGGGACACAAGGTTGACAATCAGGAGAGTCTTTTTTCCTGGTGGGGTCTTGGCAATAGTCTCTGGCATCTGACTTAATCACAGGAAATGTTTGCGGGGTGGTTCTCCTTGTGCAGGAGAGGGGTGCTGGTGGCCTGTTGTTCATGTGGCGGGCCTCCTGTCCACTAGCGGCAGCGGAGGTGGAGGGCTGTTCAGTGGTTTGGCTAGTGTCAGGGGCCCGGTGGTGTGCCACTGCCTCCCTCATACTGTTGGCCATATCTGCTAGCACCCCTCCAGTGGAGACTAGGGTGGTGTTGATGTCCTTCAAGTGCTCCCTGATCCCCAGGTACTGTCCCTCCTGCAGCCGCATGTTCTCCTGCAACTTGTCCAGTATCTGTTGGTGTGCTCCCAGGATGTTGGTGAGGGCCTCCTGGAGAGTAGGTTCCCTGGGCCTGCCCTCCCCCTTTCGCAGAGCAGTCCTCCCAGCTTCCCTGTTGT
This sequence comes from Pleurodeles waltl, assembly GCF_031143425.1. Taxonomy (NCBI): domain Eukaryota; kingdom Metazoa; phylum Chordata; class Amphibia; order Caudata; family Salamandridae; genus Pleurodeles; species Pleurodeles waltl. The sequence continues at coordinate 611,810,148 of NC_090446.1, read as the reverse complement.
CCTGTGCCTCTGTCCCCTGAACCGTGTGCCCACTGCCACTGACTCCAGGTCCCTGATTGTCTTGGGTTAGTGGGGTGCCCTGGGGTCCCTGTAGTGGTGGACACACTGCTGATTGACATGTCCTGGGGACAGAGGTATGGGCCCAATGGGTGGGTGCTGTGGTGGTGTTTCCTGAGGGGGGAGGCTCTGTGGTGGTGTGAGACTGTGACTCATCTGGAGATCCCTGATGGGCCATGTTGGTCATCCAGATTCAGGCGAGCAGAGCTGCTGTCATCACTGTGGGCCTCTTCTGTGGGGGGACTGGATGTTGCTGGCACCTCTTCGCCGGGTGGGTTACCTTTGGGGATGTAAATGCATTGTTATTGTTTCTGCATTGACATATTGTGCATGGGTGTGTTGCCCTCTATGGTTGGTATTGCCCTGGCAGCTTTTCCTTGTGTGAGTTGTTATTTGCTGGGCTAGGTGATTCTCTCTAGTGTGAATGCTGTGGTGATAGGTGTCCATGCAGGTCTGTGAGGGGTTTCCATGCATTGGTGTTGCATGCAGGGCTTGGTATTGGGATGAGTGGGTTGTGATGGTGTAGTACGTGGGAGGTGGTGGAGTGATGGGAGTGATAGTAACTGTGGAGGTATGTGATGGCATGCAGGTCAGGGGGTGATAGTAGTAGAGATTTGACTTACCAGAGTCCTGTCCTCCTCCCACTCCTGCGAGGCCCTCGGGATGCATGATTGCCAAGACTTGTTCCTCCCATGTTGTAAGTTGTGGTGGAGGTGGTGGGGGTCCACTGCCAGACCTCTATACTGCGAGCTAGTGTCTTTCTGCAATGGAACGTACCTTCCCCCGTAGGGGATTCCACCTCTTCCTGATGTCATCCCATGTTCTTTGGTGCTGTCCCACGGCATTGACCCTGTCCACGATTCTCTGCCATAGCTCCATCTTCCTAGCAATGGATATCTGCTGCACCTTTGATCCAAATAGCTGTGGCTCTACCTGGATGATTTCCTTCACCATGACCCTTAGCTCCTCCTCAGAGAACCTGGGGTGTTGTTGTGGTGTCATGAGTGTTGTGTGGGTGGTATGGGTGAGGGTGTGTAGGGTGATGTGTTGGGGTATGTTTTGTGAGGTGCATGTGTGGTGTATAGGTGATGGTGGTATGTGGCTCTGGTTGTGTGTGTGCTCTTGTTGTCTCTCTCTGCTGGCAATTATTTCTAGTCGTAAAGGGTTGTGGGTAATGTGGGTGGGTGTTTTATAGTGGTGTCGGTGTCTGGGTATGGTTTGTGTATGTGTGTCAGGTGTGTGTAGTTTGAATTGTTCAATGTGGTGTTATTTTGTATATGGGTGTCCATTGTTAGCGCAGCGGTATGTACTGCCAATGGTTTACCGCCATTGAATGTCCACCAAAGTGATTCATGGGCCATAATGTTGTGGGTATAGTTCTGTTGGTGTAATGCTGTGGGTTTTGCTACCGCCAGTTTATCACTGACCTTTGGACTGGCGGACTTGTGTGTGGCTGTATAGTGACGGATTGGTATGTGTGTGTGTCATAATATGGTTGGCGGTTATCTGCCGCCGCCGCGCTATGTTGGCGGCAATCGGCATGGCGGTAAGTGGGATTTACCGCCAATGTCATAATGAGGGCCTTAACTTTTTTGAGCACTTAGAAACTAAAAACACCACTCGGTATATCTGGTTGCACCTCAACTGGGGCAAGGTCAAAGTTTAAGGCTGATCGCAATGGAGCCCTGCTCAGCTACAGCAAGTGGGAGGCCTTGTCAAAAGTTTAACTTCGGACTCAGGGGGTTATTACGAACCTGGCGGTCTCATGACCGCTAGGTTTGTTGATGGTGGTCTGACCGTCACCATGTGACAGTCCAACCCACATATGTTAACTGTGTCGGTCGGGCCGTGGTGGGACCGCCAGCACGGTCAGGATCAGAGATCCCGGTGGTCTGGCGGTTGTGGCGGTCCTAATCTGCCACGGCAGCGCTGCAAGCAGCACTGTCCTGGGGATTACGACCTCTTTGTCTGCCAGCGATTTCATGGTGGTAGCACCACCATGAAAAGGCTGGCAGAGAATGGGTGCAGGGGGCCCCAAGGGAGCCCCTACACTGCCCATGCACTTGGCAGATCAGCCCTTCCTGGAGCCCTCTTCATATACGCAACACAGGAGACCTTGGTGAAGAATTCTATCTTCGGATTTGGATGATTTTTCAAGACAGAAATCTTCATGCGGGCCAAAGCTGAATCTTGATCTGATGTCCCTGGAGCACTACTTGGAAACGTTGCATGGGAAATCCGGGTCAACTTTTTACGTTTAGACTTTGACACTTTTTTGGAGCTTTTTCTCTCCGATGTAAGGTGTCAAGATGAAGGACCACACTGCATATGTTCTGTCTCCTAGAATGAGAGAAGTGTAAAAGGAGTTTTTGTTATCTGTGACATCACATAGGCGTTATGTGACATTGTTCACTGTTATATTACCAAGTAGGTACCCTTCGCCAAACTCCCCAGCAAGTAGTATTGTGTGTATTCCACTGTGCCTGAAGATGTTTGAAACATGTGTGCTACCAGGGTATCCAACCACAAGATCAGTTATTAAGTTGGAGGCATTGCATATTACCTGGATGTCCATAGAAGGTGCACTTTTCCTATTCCTATATACATACTCTGTTGCAGATGGTGGACTGATTGCTATATGCGTCCCATCAATGTAGCTAATGACGTGTGGAAATTGGGCTTCCTGGTAGAAATCATATATTTTTTTCTTTGCAAATCCGGCGGGGTGTTGGGGAATTTTCATGTGCAGATGAAGTTTTGTTGACATAGCATTTAGGAATGTATTAAAGAAGCATGAAAGCGCTCTTTGAAACACACCTCCAGCTGCGGCTATAACCCCTTGAGAGCTTCCTGAGGCTAAGACCTGCAGGGAACATAATACCTGCACATGAGTGGGTATGGCATTGGTTCTGTGTGTGTCTGTCGCTGCAGTAGAGGATTAAATCAGCTATTAAGTAAAGTATAATGGCAGAGTTCAACCTGTACTTGTCAGAAATCTCCTCCTCTGTCTGATCAAATAGGCTAACGCGCACTGTCTCCTCCTCCCTCTCCTCAAACCTGCCAGGATCCTCATGCTCCTCACCATGATCTAGAGTGCAGCCATTGTTGAAAAGGGCTGATGCATTCTGGGCCTCTTTATATAGGCTACACCTATTTACCACCTGATTTCAATTTGAGGTAAATTGCACATGCAAAAACCCATTTTGCGACTAATCGCAATTTGCGAATGCTTGATACATTGAATTGTGATTCGTTATTTGGGAATCGCAGTCTGCGATTCGCAAAAACTAGATGCCGTTTTAGGGAATCGCTGGTTCAGCGATTCCTTAAAATTGCACTGCAAATGCCTTTCATCCATCATGAAAGGTGATTTTGTATTCACAAACGGTGGAATTTACAGATTTGCACCGTTTGCAAATGCACAATCCTTTGATACATCTGGCCCATAGTTACATGGCACCCAACACTAGGGGCACTTAGGGCGCACCTTAAGGGTGACATATGTAAAAATAAGGTAGTTTAAGACTTTGGAAGTACTTTTAATTCCAAAGTCGAATTGCATAGAACTTAAGTTTAAATGCAGCCAGCCAGGCAGGCTTGCATTTAAAATGACACTGGGCACCTCAGCAGTGCCCCCATGGGTGCACTACCTATGCTGGGGTCCCTAAACCTACATGCCCTACCATGTACTAGGGACTTATAGGTAAGTTGATACTACCAATTATAATTAGCCTAATGTGCATATCCATTTTACACAGAGTACTGCCCCTGTGACTGGTAAGCATTACCAGTGCACACCCAAGAGTCATTAACCACCAGTATCTGTCCAAAATGTTTGCGGTGACCAGAGAAAAAAGGAGGACTTTCCTACATCGCCAAGATGAAGACAGAGCACTCATCCTCATGTCGGAAGCCCCACACCGATATACCTTCCACAGATTTGAATGCTCCTGTCAATCGACCGGCCAGATACTACATCCAGAACCAGCTTTGTTACATTTACATGCCTGGCTCCTGAATTCCCTGAATTTAGACATTTAAACATCACTCAAGAGTGTGGAGACATAGGCCCTCATTATGACACTGGTGGGAAATCCTGCTTACCGCCACGCTGATGGCTGCCAACCTACTGCCGTTATGGTGGATATCCGTTCACCATATTATGACACACACCAATCCGACAGAATACAGCCACATACACAAATCCGCCAGACCAAAGGTCAGTGACAAACTGTCAGTCTCAAAACCCACACCGTTACGCTAACAGAACAATGCCCATCACATTATGACCCACAAATCACCAAGGCGGACATTCAACGGTGGTAAACCATTGGTGGTACATACAGCCGTGCTCACAGTGGACACCCACATACAAAACAACACCACATTGGACAATTCAAACAACACACACCTGACAACCATACACACACCACACCCACACACCCACACCACTATAAAACACACACCCACACTACCCACAACCCTTTACTAATACAAATCATTGCCACCAGACTGACACCAAGACCACTGTGACAACTAGACCCACACACCACTCACACCCATACACCCCTCACCACTCCACATCACACACCCCAACATATTACCCAATACACCCTCACCAACACACATCACTTAACACCCATGGCACCACAAAGGAACCCATGTTTAACTGAGGTGGAGTTAAGGGTCATGGTGGAGGAAATCGTTTGGGTAGAGCCACAGCTATTTGGCGCACAGGTGCAGCACATATCAATAGCAAGGAAGATAGAGCTTTGGCGGAGAATCGTGGACAGGGTCTACGATGTGGGACAGCACCCCAGAACAAGGGACGACATCAGGAAGAGGTGGAACAACCTATGGGGGAAGGTACGTTCCATAGCAGCAAGACACCAGGTCGCTATACAGAGGACTGGCTCCTCCCCCACAGCTGACAGCATGGGAGGAGCAAGTCTTGGCAACACTGCATCCTGAGGGGCTGGCCTGAGTTGGAGGAGGACTGGACTCTGGTAAGTCAACTTACAACAATTATCAGCCCCAATAACTGCACATGCTCACCCTCACTCCCATCACTCCACTCCATCCCACACAATCCACTATCACATCACACTAATCCCAATGCCAAGCCCTGCATGCTGTACCAATGCATGGACACCCTTCACAGCCCTGCATGGACACTCATCACTAAAGCATGCACAGCATAGGGAAACTAACAATGCCACCATACACCAAAATACACAAGCAAAGCAAAAGCTAGCAGGGCAACACCAACCATAGAGGGGAAGCCAAGGATGTACAAATGTCATACACATGAAGCATAATACATCATTTACACTCCCATAGGTACAGCAGCCAATGTCACTGGAGAGGAGGTGCCATCACTATCCAGTCACCCAACAGAAGAGGCCCACAATGATGACAGTAACTCTGGACTTCAGGATACGGACAATCAACCTTGCCCATCAGGGATCACTGGACAGTCGGTCACCCAAGCCCAGTCACGGACCACCACAGAGCACCCCCATTAGGAACCAACACCAGAGGAACCCACCTGGTGTCCCCAAACCTCTGGCCCCAGGACACGTCAATCAGCAGTGTGCCCACCTGTACAGGGACCCCAGGCCACACCTTGCTCACAAGGCAATCAGGGATCTTGGGTTAGTGGCAGTGGGCACACCATTGAGGGAACAGAGGCACAGGCCAACAGGGAGACTGGGAGGACTGCTGTGCACCAGGGGGAGGACAGGAGCAGGGAACTGACTCTTCAGGAGGCACTCTCCGAGATCCTGGGAGCCTACCAACATTCCCAGGACACAATGGGCCTGTTTCTAGACAATGTGCAGGAGAACAGGTGGCTGCAGGAGGAACAGTATCAGGGGATCAGGGAGGACTTGCAGGACATCAACAACATCCTGATCTCCATAGCAGGGGCGCTGGCAGACATGGCCAACATTATGAGGGAGGCAGTGTCACACCAGCGGGCCCCTGCCACTAGCCAGTCATCTGAATAGCTCTCCACTTCTGCTGCCGCTAGTGGCCAGGAGGCCCCGCCACAGGACCAACAGGCCACCAGCACCACTCCCTCTGCAAAAGGTGAACCACCCTGCAAACATTCCCTGTGAAACAGACAGAAGCCAGAGACACTTGCCAAGACCCCCATCAGGAAATGAGACTCTCCTGATTATCCCCCTTGTGTCCCACACTGTCACCTTGTCCACCTTGAACTGCCATTGTTCCCCTTCGTATGTCCTCAAGGACAATGCACCTGTGTACAAACAGACTGGAACAATACTCTTGACATTCCTCCATCATCACTTCATCCCATTGCACTTTCCCCTCTATATATTAGCACTACAATAAACACCCATGGATAAAAATCGACTACGAGTATTTCATGTATTTCAAATGTGTATTGATTGAAACAGCTACAACCATTGCAATGAACTGTACATAGAATGAGCATAGAATTAATGACCTGTAGCTGGTTGTTGCAATCACACCAGGAGAATTTGTCAAATCACCAACATCTTCAAAATGAATAACCAGAGGTAACAGTAAGTGGGCAAAGAAGTGGGAAAGGCCAGCATGCCAATGCCACACAGAATACAATAAAAGTAATAGAAATGTAAAGTTGCACTGTCTCACCTGTGTGTCATTGGATGGAACTGACGTATCACAGATTTTCTGTTGTCCACATCCTCATCCTCTGCCTCTCGTCCTCACTGTCCTTAGGGTCCACTGCTGCCACAGGGGCATCTCCAGTCTCCTCCTCCATGCCACTACTATCTGGCAGACCTTCTTGGGTGAATAGCACAGGGATCCACCTGTTGGATGGAGGCACTGGAACCTGGCCCTCAGGAGGCCAAAGATCCTTTCAACAATCCTTCTGGTTTGCCCATGTGCCTCATTATAACACTCTTCTGCCCTTGTCATGGCATTCCTCACAGGGGTAAGCAGCCATGATAGGTTTGGGTATCCAGAGTCACCTGCAAGCATTGAAGGACAACATTTAGCCACACACTATCCTATATGGCTAAAACCATAAGTCTACCCCAACATTTACTGGGTGGGGACCAGGGCTCACCTATTAGCCACACCCTGTGCCTCTGTAGTTGGGCCATCACATTTTGGATGCTGCAATTCCTCAGGACAAAGGCATCATGCACCGACCCTGTATACTTAGCATTGACGTGGGAGATGTACTGATCCGCCAAGTACACCATCTGCACATTTGTGGAGTGGAAACTCTTATGATTCGTGAACATCTGTTCATTCTGGCGTGGGGGCACAGATGCTATATGTGTTCCATCAATTGCACCAATTATATTGGGAATATGTCCCATTGCATGGAATCCGGCCTTTGCAGTGGCAAAATCCTCAACCTAGGGGAATGCAATGTAGCTGCACATGTGTTTTATCAGGGAAGACAACACTCTTGTTAGCACATTTGAGAACATTGGCTGTGACATTCCTGCTGCCAAGCCCATTGTCACTTGGAAAGAACCAGTTGCCAGGAAATGGAGAACTAATAGCACTTGCACAAGAGGGGGGATCCCAGTGGGGTGACGGAGAGCAGATATCAGGTCAGGCTCCAATTGGGCACACAGCTCTGTGATTGTGGCCCTGTCCAGTCTATAGGTGAGTATTATGTGCCTGTCCTCCAGTGTAGCCAAGTCCACCAGGGCTCTGTACACGGGGGTATGTCTCCCTCTCCTATTCATCCGCAGTGGTAGGTATCTAAGGGACAAAAGAGTGAGTAGGCTGTCACAAACTGAGAAAAGGAGCCACAACAGCAGTCCGCAAGGTGCAAACATGTTATGGGACAGTGTAATTTGTGAAGTATGTGCCTATTTACCCTGTGACGCAGCATTAACCCATAGGCCTGTTCACCCCCTCCAAATGACATCTGCTGTCCTGTGTGGAGGGACAGGTGGAAGTGAGGTAATGTCCCTGACGTTGTGCGCCGTGGTGGTAGGCGGTGGTGAACTGCCATGCAATTCCTCATTGGTTATTATTGAGCCCTATCGGGTAGAGTAACCAATGGTGATCTACGCTGGTGGAGACGGAATGCACCGCCATGGACATGACCGCCATTTTCTATCAGATTCCTCACTTGTTTCCTGACCTTCCATATGAGAGCACCTAAACTGCATGTGCTGCTGTGACCTGTGTCTGGAACCTACCATGGCCCGTGTGACTGGGGAAAGGGCCCCAGCGTTCACTTCTGAGGAGCAACTGGTGGATGGGGTCCTACCCCAGTACGGACTGTTGTATGGGTCTCCAGACCAACAGGTGAGTACACTGTGGGCATGATGCATGTGGCATGAATGCATGGAGTTGTGTGTGAAGGCCTCGTGTAAGATGGGTGGGGGGATATCCACTTGGCAGTGTACAAGTTGTGTGCTGGGCTATGTGTGTGCCAATGGTGATGGAAACAGATATGGTGGGCCATTTGTGTGACTGGCTGGACTGTTTGTCTAATGGTGTTCGCCTGTCTGTATTGCCTCTGCAGGTCAGCACCCACCAAAAGAATATGGCGTGGCATCGCCAAGGATGTGGGGACCCTGGGGGTCTATGGCAGGCAGAGCACCCACTGTCGCAAATGATGGGAGGACCTGAGACGCTGGGCACAAAAGATCGCAGAGGCCAGGCTGGGGATGGCCTCCCAACGAGGAAGTGGTGCCCGTCGGACCCTGACCCACCTGATGGTCCACATACTGGTGGTGGCCTATCCTAAGCTAGATGGGAGCTTGAGTGCATCACAGCAGTCACAAGGGGGTGAGTACAGTGGCTATCATTGAAACTCACAGCTGTAAGGGTGGTATCTGGGAGGTGGCTGTGTGTCAGTGGGTGCCCCTAGGCCAGGCCAGACATAGCAGCGTGGGTTCTCTGGTGGCTAAGGGTTTGATTGTAAAATACTGCTTACCTAGCTTGCTAGTATTCACTACTGGTCAGGGCTGCATGGGTCCCAGGTGTGCTGCAGTTGGTGGTGTGTACCCCTCCTCATTCCTGGTTGAGTAGCCATTTCACTGGTAGTGCCATGCATAGTGTGTAGGCCTGTTCCCTGTGTGTGAGGGTGCTGTGTACGTCAACAATGGTGTTGGTGCAGTCATGGACACAGTGTATCCTTTGCCCCCCCCCCGTTTCTTGTTTTGTCATCCTGTCCTTATGTGAATTAGCATCATCTGGCGGAGGAGCAAAGACACTGGTGACAGAGGGAGTTGCATCCAACTGGACCCTGGAGGCAGAGTCCACCAACGCTGAGGGCACCAGTGGGATGGAGGGGAGCACCACAGCAGAGACTGGAGGGGACAATACAGACTCTGATACCTCCTCCAATGGGAGCTCCCAGGTGGTGACGGACATCTCTGTGACCACCCCAACTGCAGGTACAGTCGCCATCCCCGTACCAGCACCGCCCTCCCAGTAGCCCCTCAGAGAGTTGCACGTGACCGCTCACCCAGGAGGGTGGGCATCTCCTTAGCCCCAGGCACCTCAGGCCCTGCCCCAGTGAGCCCTGCTGCCCTGAGTGAGTAGCTACTGACCTCCTGAGATCCATCTCTGTAGGGCAAACAACCATTGTGAGTGCCATCTAGGGGCTGGCAGCCCAGAAGCAGCAATCTAATGCCTTCCTGGAGGGCATTCACAGTGGATTGGCAGCCCAACAGAGATTGATTCAGGCTCTGGTCTCCTCTCTGATGGCAGCCATTATCCCTGTTCCAGCCGTCCCCCCTCCAACTTCTACTTCCCAGTCCCATTCTCCTCAACCCCAACCCTTCCCAAGCACACAGCCAGACGAGCATGCACACAAGACAACACCTAAGAGTGTCACAGGCAAACACAAGCACCACACTTCATCCCACATTCACTCACACAAACACCATTCAGTTGCAGACACAACATCCACTATTTCCACTGTCTCCCCCTCCTCCTCCACCTTCCACCCAGTTACGTCCACACTCACACCTGCATGCACTACATCAATATCCACTACCAGCATCATCACCACACCAAGCAGAACACACACCTCACTGGCAGACACCTCCACAACATCCATGCACACGTCCCCTGTGTCCTCTCCCACTGTGTCTGTCCCACCTCCTAAAGTACACAAACGCAAGCACTCAGACACCCAACAGCCATCCATCTCGCAACAGCATACAGCGCATGCACCTGCACCCAAATCCAGCAGACAAACACCTCCAACAACCGCTCCTTCATCCTCCACTCCCATTACTCCTCCCTCTTCCCGCCCTATGTCCCTAAAAAGCTTTTCCTTTCACAGATTGACCTTTTCCCTACCCCTCCACTACCCATCCTGCACGTATGGGCAGGGTAGCAAGGACCCAGACAAGCACCTCAGCCAAACATTCCACTCGCCCCGTGGTAGAACCACCTACTCGTGGTGGAAAGGATTCCAGGCCAACAATACTGAAGGGGAAGGAGCCTGCAGCAGCTGCGAAGAAGGGGAAGGAGCCTGCACCAGCTGCAAAGAAGGGGAAGGAGCCTGCACCAGCTGCAGTGAAGGGGAAGAAGCCTGCACCAGCTTGCAAAAAAGGGGAAGGAGCCTGCACCAGCAGGCAGAGGGGGGAAGAGCCTATTCACCAGTGCCAGGAAGGGCAAGGAACCCTTAACCCATGAGGAGGAGAGGAAGCTGACAGCCAAACACCACCACCACCAGCAGCTGTCACAGAGCTCCAACCACCATCCGTGGTTTTGTAGCCATCAGACAGTGCAGGGGCTGAGCAGTAGCCTCCCACAACCACCACCACAGTGCAGCCATTAGACGGTGCAGAGGCTGAGCAGGAGCCTCCCACAACCACCACCACAGTGCAGCCATCGGTGGGTGCATGGGCTGAGCAGGAGGCTCCCACAACCACCACCACAGTGCAGCTGTCACCTCAGGCAGACGCCATATAGTCCAGCCTCCAGGGGCTGCTGTGCGGCCTGCCCCCTCCAGAACCAGTGGGCAAGTCACCCACTTGAGAAACTGTGGCCTTGCACTCCCAGGGCATGTTGCCCCCTCCAGAACCAGTGGGCAAGTCACACACTTGAGAGACTGTGGCCTTGCACTCCCCAGGACCAAGCACAGGGCATGTTGCCCCCTCCAGAACCAGTAGAGTATTTACCCACTTGAGAGACTGTGGCCTTGCACTCCCCAGGACCAAACACAGGGTATGTTGCCCCCTCCAGAACTGCAGTTATCCAGTATTGGTATCTTTCATAGATTCACATGAGACCCATCCTCCTCCCTTTAAAGGTTCCCCCTTATATTTGAAAATATTCTTTACTCTGGTGCTCGAACATCGGAGGGAAAGAGCCTCTTTTGGGAGTATCCTAGAAGTTGCTGGTGCCTGATTGGCCATAGTGTAAGTTTGGTTCTTTTTTTAAAAAAAGGACATAGATACGCTAGTAAACTGAGGGCCTAGGGCCATTGTAGCCTATTGTGTTTCTTACATACTGCTTTCTATGGTACCGTGGGACTACCACTTTGACGACGGGGAATGGTTCAAGCAGGTGAATCTGTGGAAGATACCAATACTGGATAACTGCAATTACAGGTAAGTAACTCATTTTCAAACATTTAGGCATCTGTGTTAGATCTGACATGTGGAGAGAGTTGTTCTCCAAACATTTTTTCTTTTTCTAGGGGGCTTTACTGATCCTGTTAGAGTTGTCTTAGCTCCCTAGGCACTTTACCACTGAAGGTACAAGGAGAAAGTGTGAGCTCGCCCTCCCTACATAAGTTAGGAAGGGGTGCCCACCTGTAAGTGCACACTTGCATCTTGGTGTTTTCATGTATATACTGAGCCTGGCTTGGCTTGCTTGTATGTGCACACTTGCACCTTGGTGTTTCCATCTATATACTGAGCCTGGCCTGGCTTTATTTGCACACTTGCACATTTTTCTTCTCAGATTTATACTAGGCCTGACGCCACTTGCCAGCATGTGCACACTTGAACATTAGTATTTTTATACATTAAGGCGGTCATTAAGAACATGGCGGTCTGGACCGACATGCCGGTGGTGGCAGTAATTACCACCACCGGCATGGTGGTCCAGACCGTCATGTAATAAATGTGGCAGAACCGCCACTTAATGAAACTTCGCCACTGCCAGGCTTCCGCCACCAGGCAGCCTTGCGGTAGTGGAGTTTCATATCTGACAGGGCAACGCTGCAAGCAGCGCTGCTCGCCGGATAATGAGTCAGGTCCACCAGCCTTTCCCTGGCAGATTACACGGCCAGGGAAAGGCTGGCGGAATGGGTGAACCGGGGCCTCCCTGGGGGCCCCTTTGCGCATTTTATCGCCTGATTTATGGGCAGTGAAATGCTCGATGGGGGCTGCTGCACCCGCCGCACTGCCACATTGCCGTCGGCTCCATTTGGAGCCAGCGTCAATGTTCAGGCCCTGGATTCAGCTGGGTGGGCCTGCCGGCCCAGTTGAATGTTCTTTATGTGGCGGGCGGGGGGTTCTGCGCGCTGGCGGTCTTCTGTTGACCATCAGCGCCGAAACCCGCTGAGTTCATAATGAGGGCCCAAGTCCGGCCTGGCTTGCCTATATGTGCACAACTGCACACTGGTGTTTCATACATATACTGAGCCTGGCACAGTTTGTCAGTATGTGAAAAGTTGCCCATTGGTGTTTTCATATGTAAACTGAGCCGATATGTGCTCACTTGCACATTAGGAATTTTATATATCTACTGAGCCTGCCACAGCAGGCCTATACAGGCGCACTTGCACCTTTGTGATGTTCTCAGAGCTTGTGTCCAACCTGCCCCTGCAGGCTTTTGCATGCACCAAGGCACATTTACCCATGGAGTGAGGAATGCCCATGTGTGTTTTCACTTCCATCTATAGCTGCTCTTCCCATAGGGAAAAGTTTATAATGAATCCTATCTGCAATAGTGGATAGCAGTGGAACAGCCTCATCATGATTGCTATCATTAGATCCTAAAGACAAACCCTTTCCAATGCTAAAGGTGGCTTTGTCAGTAAAACATTGGAAATGCCCCTTCTAGAGAGTAGGCATTTCCATGTTCTAAAATCCCTTTTGTGTGCCTTCTTCTATTCAAGCTTCATTTCACTGGGCGCTGGGGAAGACACATCTGTGCATTCCCCAGTGACAGCTATAAAACTTAGAGAGACACGTGGAGAAGTGTGGCACAATGGTTAGAGTGGTAGAACCTGATGCAGAGATCTGGCCCGGGACCAGGGCTCAATTCCCACCTCGGCGGGTCTCGAGCTCAATTCCCTTGGACCAGATAATTCTCGCCTCAGTGCCTAATCTAATTGATGGGTCCCACTTTGTAACTCTGGGCAATAGCTTGCTTAATCTCCACAACGGCCCTCACAGCGCTTGAATGCTTGGCTTCACCCTGGGGCTGTCCATGAGTGGACTCCTCACAGGGAAAAGCCAGGAGGGGTTCCACAGCAGTATGTGTACAGCGCCTTGATACCCTAACGGGTGAGTAGTGCACTATACAAGTGTGAAATTTTTAACCAAAACAACAGACCTATGCCATCTGAGGGCCTGTCTGGATAGATTGGATGGAGAGGTTTTGACACTTGGCCTCTCGAAGCCAGATCATGGTACCACTAAAGATAAGGATCTACATTCCAGGGCCTCATGGCAGACAGGACTGAAATTTAGGAGAGACATATGTGGTTCAAAGGGGATCTCTTTGAACCATCCTCAACTTCAAAAGCCCACTTCTGTATAACTAAGGGATGCACACTTCAGCATTTCAGAGACACACTTGCAGGAGCACAGGTTGGAGTCCCTGCCTGAGGAATCTGTTGTGCACAGGAGCATTTACTGTCCTGGGAAGGAATTGCACACCCTTCCTTTATAGTGGCTGGCCTAGGCACACTGCCAGCTGCAGTGTGACATTCTGAAGGTTGCTCTCCAAGGGTTTGTTAGCTTGCTCCTTGTTCTGCAAGGAGGGCTCAGGGACATCAAATTCCTCCTGCGAAGGACCTACACCACCTGCTGTGTCATCTGGAATAGCGGTGCCCTCTGATGCATCTATGTTTTCTGCGGGATTTCACCTGGTAGCAGCTGTGTGAGCATTGAGCCCGCATCCAAGGAGTGTGACCCTTCATCATGGGGCCATGTCGCACTTAAGCCTTTGGTTGGCAGTGAACTAATTACTGGTTGTGGGTCCTTGCGTGGCCCGTTGTTGAGTGTGCCGCATTTCTCTCATGCCACCACCAACTGCACGCTCATTGCGTGTGGTGACAGTGTTAATGGTTGAGATCCTCAGAGGTGGGGAAGTACCCGGAGCAGTGCTGCATTCGACTTTGTGTGCTGTTGCTGAACTGGCCTATGTGTGTGTGACTGGATTTGTCTGGTTGCAACTCAAGTCATCGCGGACCAGACATTGTGCCTCATTCCAGGGAAGTCCTGAACAGGAAGTGATTTTGTTGTCAGAATTGCCTTGTGCGACTCAAGTCATTGCACTCCAGGCAGGGTGTCTTATCCCCAGGAGAAGATGCAGTGGTAACTTTTTGTGCAGCGAGATTGTGTGGTGCGACTCAAGTCATTGCGCACCATACATTGTGCCTCATTCAAGAAAGGCACAGCAGTGGTAACTTTTCATGACCAGTAGGATTGTCTGGTGCGACTCAAGTCAACATTGTGCACTAGACATTGTGCCTCATTCCAGTGAGCCATGCCTGTGTTAACTTATCATGTGCAATGGGATTGTCTGGTGTGCATCAGACATTGTGCCTCATTCCAGGGAGGCACTGCAGTGGTAACATTTCATGGTGTCTCATTTTCAGGGAGGTACTACATCGGTAATTTGTTGTGATTAAGCAGGATTGTGTGGTGCGACTTGAGTCATCGTGCATCAGACGTTGGGCCTCACCCGAGGGAGGCCATTCACTGAGCACTTTGCATTGGTGTTCAGAACTGTCTGGTGCACCTCAGGTCATCTGGGACCGGACAAGGTGCTCATACCA
This sequence comes from Pleurodeles waltl, assembly GCF_031143425.1. NCBI lineage: Eukaryota > Metazoa > Chordata > Amphibia > Caudata > Salamandridae > Pleurodeles > Pleurodeles waltl. Next base: position 611,795,126 of record NC_090446.1, on the reverse strand, counting down.
GGTGGGCACAGAACTTGGTAAACTCTTCTTGTGCAACCAGAATGCCTGGGGCAGTCCAAGACATCGGGCCCCAGCCGTAGTGCCTCCTGTCTTGAGAGGTGCTGGATTGGTAACTATCTGCGAAGTGGTGTGTCAGACGTGGCTGTGCACCACCATGAACAGGTTGTACAAAGACTACCCTTCCCCTGTGCTTTGCAGACCGGGGCCTTCGCTGGAAGGCCGGTGTAGAGACCCTTGGGTGAACTTCCAGAGTGGGAACAAAAATCACCATTTGCAGACTGTTGCCTGTTCAACCAATCTTTCTTTCTTTCCCTGTACCTTTGCCCTGGGATCTTGTTTGGGTGTAACCACTGGCCACGAGCAGCCTAGTATCCGGTACAAGGTTGCTGCATTTCTAACTATGACGGTGGAAGGCAGAAATAGGTTGGAGGATGGAGGTGGGTTTGGGTCCTAGAATGGTCTCCAACATCTTTACACAACACCTGTCGGTTGTCACAGCACCACATGTGGGTGCTGGAAGTGAGTGCATGCGAGTGCGCGTAGATGAGTGTGGCTGCCATCCATGGCACTACATAGCGGTGTGGGGAGAGTGTGTGGTATCGGGTGTCTGGGGTTGATTTCACCACACAGAAGCACAGCCGTGCACGTTGTGTACTATTGTGGTAGCATTGATGTTTACTGGTGTGGCCTCGCCTGAGGAGCTATTTCAAAAGTGCTATAGTTCTCTGGATGTATACATTACTGCTATCGTTTGGAACTGGGATGAATCTTATGAGGGCTTTATATTGAATTGGGGTGATCGTTGGGGTGGTTTTCGTGCTGCCAACGAGATAGGATTGCATGTGGGTACAGGGAGGGAAAGTATTTGTTTTCTCATGTATACATTCTGTTGATTTTGTATTAACACTGTTGGGCCTCAAACTATCAGTGATATTTTCGAATGTGATTTATGCCCAGATTTACATGAGGTTCATTTAGTGTTAATTCATGTGTGTGGTGAATATGTACTTTATTTACATACTCCTTGAGTGAAGTGTCATTTGTTACGCTCAATGTACTTACTGTGTGGATGTGGTGTGCTGATGCTTTACACACTTCCTCTGTGCCAAGCTACCCAATGTGAGTGCCGGGTATACAGTGAGTGTAATCACCCACCCCTGACAGCAGCAGTAGGTTCTGCCTGGCTAGGACCTTGCCTCAGCAAAACAGACCATGTCCCCCCCCACCCAGTTGTGATTGTACATGGCAGTACCTTTTCTTTACTACTCAGGGACCAAGTCAGCAATGATCCCTCATGTTGTGCCACTATGCATTGCTCTATTGTGCATCTGTGCAGAAATCCCTTCCTCAAATATTACAGCATACTAAAAAAAATTGCCACTGTATCTTTTGCATCATTCTAATGACATAGAAGATTGACCTGTCTGTGTGATTCAGGTGTGATGGATGGAGAGTTCACTGGGACACTCCAAAGTGAGGAAGATGAGCACTCTCTTTGTCATCCATTGAACAACATAACATACTTGAGGTGAAGCAACCGCATCCCTTCATGGGTTTCTTTCCCTCCTGAAAGCGCCATAAGCTGCAGATAGACATAATGAGGAAATAAGTTGTAGTGAAATTACTTGATAAACCGCAGATTGGTACTAGTCCCAAAGTTGCACTGCCTCAGGATGTTCCCCTAAATTAGTACATCACTATATTTATGACAAATCACTTTCTACCCAGTTTTCTGATTTTTACCATCAGCAGAAGCACAAATATTCCAAACCCATGAATTAGATGATCCCCTACTGGTAGCTGCTACAGCTGGTTCAGGATGAACAGCAAGCTGTTCTCCATCTTCGCCTCCAATGAGAGGTTGTGCTTGCAGTGCTGGTGGTAACACAAGCAGAAGGCACCAAAAGAGGTAAAGGAGGGTCTCTGTTTTACTGCTCTTAGTGCCAACTGGCAAGCCAAGCACTGCATGGTGATGTAAAGTAATGGCTGGTGGCAAGATGATGTGACCGCCTGTTGTACCTTTTGAGCAGTGACAAGGAGTGAAGGTCAATGTCTTCACTTGAATCAACTTTTGGTTTCCTTTGCACCATTTCCTTTTGTATCTCCTGTCCCTTTTCAGGAATTAGATTAAAGATGTATTTTATTTGAATAAAGAAGAAAGGTATTCACAAAAGTTGAAAAACTGTAATGTGTGCAAACCTTTTTGTTTCAAAATAGTGTATTGATGTTTTACAAGCAAGAGATATATGGATGGCTAAACATTTACAATTCATGCATACTTTTTATTCTCACTGTAACAGAGAGCTATATAGATATTAGAAGAAAGTCAGCCGGTATGGTTAGAACATCGAGTTGAAGTAATAAGAAGCATTTTTGAAGTGAAAGTCTGTATTGTTCCTGCATGTAGCAAAAATAATATTTAAAGGGAAAGGAAAAAGAGAAGGGGGGACAGAACAAGGGCCGCAGATGAAAGGAGAGAGACAGAGGTGGAGAGAGAGAGAGAAAAAGGGGGAAGTAAGGAGGAGCGGGCCTGGACTAGGTATACGACAGACAACGTTGGCCATAACTTCTCATTATGTAGTGCTTGCTATGTAGAGTGTTATCAATAACTCTATTTTCAGTTTTCTCATGGTTTTTATGGGGGCTAAGGTGCATCAAAAAACTATGTAGCTTAACATATAAACCTCTTTTCTACATCATTTTGTTGAGATACACGTTAAAGAAGTTATTAGCAACTCTTGAAATTATCCAGACCCACCACATTTGGATAGAAATATGATTGTAGTCCTTCACTCCAACATTATGGATTTATTTCCTTACTATGATTTAAGATAGATTGGGAGACCATGTTATATTTCGTATTGAGATTATGCATTCGCAAATGTAATTCTAGAAGTGTTTAATAAATCGCTACCCTAGTAGCAGATATCTAAGGCCAACTTGTTTTTCCTTGCAACTGCCACAAAGGTTAGAATTCAGTACGTTTAACTTGAGTAGTCTTAGTGGGGTTCAATATGCGTTGTGTGCAGTTTGGTATCTATGGCAAGCCAAAGAGGGGGAAATCATGTTAGCTGTTAGTCTAGACCACATCTTATCACAGTGTATGGGATCTTTATCTTGCATACATTTCTCTTCTAATATATTGTCTCATTTAAATTGTGTATCAGTGGATAATTTTTTAATATTCTAGGGAAAGAAGTTTAGGCATTTTGGAGGTACCATGCCCTCCTTGTGTGATTTTTTTTATAATGTTGGGAGGGTCAGGTTGATGGGAGATGTTTTTGGTCAGAACCTCTTTTATTTTTGAAAATGTACATAGGTCAGTCTTGTTTACGTTATGCATCATCTGTTTGGAGAAAAATGATGAGAGATCATTCTTTGAGCCTAAGTGTTTGGTCAGTGTTATTCCTTTTTCTGCACATTCCTTTGAGAATATGGGTTTGTCTTGAATCGTCATGTTTTGATTGTACCAAAGTGAGAGAAGCATAGAATGCTTGATCTTGTTTTTATGTTTTTATCAAAAAGGTATAGGGCAGAAACAGTATTAGGTAAGTCCCGAGTCTGACTTCCTTGTCTTGCTAAAGATATATTTGAAATCTACAAAACTCTGCAAGATATAGTTCCACTAATATATTTGGAGTCTTGGTTATTAGAGAGCTATTTTTATTTGTTTTAGTTTGTCAGATACATTTTTAATTATAAGATATAAGATCCTCAGTTTTAGCGAAAAAGTTGTTATATTGGGAGTCCGGAGACATGCTTAATAAAACATTTTCATCTGGGGAAACCATCATTTTGATACTCTCAATTCGTCACCACGAAGGCCCAGATTATAACCTATTATTTAAACCAGCATTTGCAATGCAGCGGGTCTCGCGTTTGCTTGTGTTAGAGCTAATAGCGTTGTAAACTCCTAACCGGACTTTTCATTCGTAATGAAACCTATCGGCAAAAGTGCAATTATGTACGTAACCGGAAAAAGAGCAATAAACTATGTAACAGGGTCGATATTATGCAATGCGCTCGACTTCTGCCAAGCGAGATCGTGCTGCGACAATAGAGAAAAAGTAGTCCACGAACCAGACGGAAAACAGCAAGCCTCGTATGTTTTCTGTACTTGGTCGATGCGCTCGAGGAGGGCTAACCTCCGGAGAAGGCATGACGTATGCATGCCTTCCACTAATGAAATCAAGCAGATTCTAACAGGCAAGCCCACGAACCAATGAAAGACACTGACGTGACGTGGACGGGGCTCCGAACCCATTTTCAATTCCTAAAGCGTCTCGCTTAGCGAAACTCATGTGTAAACCCAGAAAGTTACAAGTTGCCGTTCGTCCCCGATGAAGGAGTGAGTTTCGGTTTGGGGGTTTCTGCATTTTAGATGCATTCTTCTATCCTTGGCAAATGTGTATTGATGACAGTGTATGACCCTTCAGGTCTATTTTCCTTTGCTGCTATTGTCATATTTGGGGACACAGATAGATGGGAAGATACGGGTTGCTGATTGAGATTAAAATAAGGAAGAGAACACCTGATGTCTCTGTTTTTGCCGGCAGGTTTAAGTTTGGGCATTTAGATACAATGACTGATGGTATGCTGTTCCCATTTTAGTCTAATGGCAGTATGAACAAGGGCAGCAATTATTAAGTTTTGCACACAGTCGGTATAACCATAAGTTATCTCAGACCACTTAAAAGCCTTGTGATAGGTGGACACGGCATTGGGTTTTTACAGCTTTTTTTAATTTGTATGTTTTTTGTTGGCACAATAAATTTATAGATTTTAATAGAGTTGTATTGGTCCTATTTAGGAGATATGGTAATTAAAGACTCTTAGTAAGAAAAATGAAATGTCTATCTAGAATTGACATAATAATTCCCAGATTTTTGTTTATAGATGGTTTGCATGATTAACTCTGAATTGGGAAGATAATTCGTTTTGGATGTGAAGAGGAATATCAGCATCAGAGATATTGAATCTTTGTAATTTTCAATGCAAGTGAACATGCCTGTGGGTTTGGGGTGAGTTTTTGTGGAACTTTTTGTTTCCTATATCCCAACTCCGATTGTCTCAGCGATTATGATTTAATGTATCCTTGTTGATATTAAAAGGCCCATTATCATGTTTTTCTTTTGTCAAGGGACACTTTCACTGCAAGTAGGATACAGTGGAAAGAAATTGAAATTACAGTTATAACATCTCCTGTTTTTAGGGTAACTAGTGAAGTATCAGAGAGAGATTCGCTTTTCAAAGCATTGTTTGGTTAAGTGAGAAGGCCACTAATACCTTTTTCGGTTCTTTTTAGGTGCTATCTGAAAATATGTTTTTTGTCCTGATGATGACCCCTTAATGGTCATCATTAACCATGATTCTCCAACTGATTGTGGGTTAATGTATCATGGGATTGGTGACTTCAGGACACCTGATTTGAAGGGGCCCTCTTTAAAGATCGCTTTGATTGTTTTAACCACAATTTTTGTACATATTGTATGTATCACCTGGCACTAATCTGTCACGTTATTCACGTTCACTGCGCCGTTACTGCAGGAGCATCTGCATAGACTGATTAACAAGTGTATTGTTGAAGAAGTATTGTTTGAATAAAGGGAACATGTATTAGATCGACTTTGTTGACAAAGGTAATAAATTCTTGCAGTGGAAGTTGAGGGCCACACTCCCCCCGTGGGGCCTTGATATATATTTCCTGTCAGATTATAACCTAGGCAGAACAAAATTAGTGCACGATTTTATGTGTCAATTTCACACAACCCGAATATAAGCTTTTTGGTTTTTCCTCACTCCGTTTTTTCAAAAATTGACCATAAGGAAAAATTGCATGAGATTTTGGCTGCAGTAGCAGCCAAGTCTCATTCCGTTTTTATTTACCGATGGGGGAAGCATACAGTCTTTTGCACTGTTCAAAAGGAATGTCCCCTTCCCTGACCCTATCCCCCACAACCTTTCAACACCCACCACCCCATGCACCTACCATGCATGCATTTACCACATGCTCGAAACAGGTAGTAAATGTATGGTGAAAAATCCCAACGAATGACAAATTCTGTCATGTTATCTGTCAAAAATAGGACACATGTTATTTACACATAGTTGCACAATTCTGAGGTGGATTTAGTACACTGTAATGGTAAATTTGTGTTTAAGGTGTCCCTTTCAAATATGATTCTGAATAGGATGTATCATTGTTTTGTGACCAAATCCAGTAATAAAACATGAAGGAGGTGGTAACCCATTCACAAATGGGAAGGGGTCCTCAAGGGACCCTTTCCCCTTTGAGAATGGGAAACAAATAATTTTTGGAGCAGGTAGTGGTCCCAAAGACCACTACCTACTCATAAAAAAAGCATCTTCAAGGGGGCGTGGCTTCGGGCGTCAAGATGGCGGCCACACTTTGAAAGTGCTCTGGACCCCTCCGTCATCCGCCCAAAGTAATCGCTGTATTTGGACAGCCATCGGTGACTGCGATTTCCCCTGCAGATGCCCCGATGGAACGCTGAACAATATGTGGTGTCTGTAGTGGCCGCGGAGCGCCTGTGGTCCCGTGAGACGCCCCCAACCGCGGCGGACGACATGGCGGCAAGAAGGAGCCCTGGTGATTGATCAGTGCGGGGAGTGAGGGGTGGGCGCGGCTTCTCTGCCGGTGCGCCTCAATAGACTGCACCGGGAGAGGGCCCGGGCCGGGGGAACCCGAAGCCGGCTCCAAGTGGGTGGGGCCGGTGTCCGGAGGCCCAAAAGCGGAGGGTGGCGTGCTCGCTCTGATGGCGGCCCCGGTCCACAAGAGACTCCCCGGCCTATCTGGGGCCCACTACACCACACCAACAGGTGGCACACGGAGTGCACCTGGAGCGTGAGCGTGGGAGGGGAGTCCCAGCGCACGTGAGTAAGAGCGGCGACGGGGCTGGCCTCGCAGGTCCCAGGAGGAAGGAGGTGGCAATCGGCCGCCCCCCAGAAACATTAGCACGAAGCCCCTGACGGGGGAGGCGCCCAAGGGGGTGTCGCCTTTCTCGCGGATTGAAGCCCAGCTCGTGGGGCTCCAGCTGGGGGGCCCCTGGAACTGTGGTCTTTCCACGCTGGGATCACCCAGCAGAGGACGACCGGGGGATCCCCCCGGACCAAGAAAGGATAACAAGCACAGCAGGGGTGGATGAGGATGGAGTGACCCGCCCTGGCACGGCAGAGGGAGCAGAGACTCTTGCCAATGCCTGTGGGCTAGACTTGTGGATTTCTGGCCCGGATCCTTGGATGGGCCCGGTCTCGGTGTGGAGGGGTGTGACTGCCCCTGTCGAGTCGAAGGCTTGACCTGAGACGGCCCGGAATTGACTTCTGGGGCTGAATGTGAGGCCCGCTGCATGCCCCAATCCTACCTCTGAAGGCGTGGGGGACCCTGGGGCCTGCCGGTCTTCCCTGGTGGCAGCGGAGCAGTGCGTCTCACTGCCCTGCTTGGTGCCCCCCGTTCAGGTGACCTGGACAATTTGCTCACCTGGCCCAACTGAGCCCTGGAAACCAGTGGAGAAAGAACTTCTGGAGCTGGGCCTCGCGGGGCGCCGGGCCAGCGTCGCGGGACCCCCCAGCAAAGCCATGGGCAAAGACAAAGCATCAAAACACCCATCAACCTCCCAACAAAAGATTGACCAGTTCACAGCGCCGGCTGCCACGTGGAGCGGCGGAGATGCCCCCGTCGGGGATCCCACCTCACCAGACGGGTTGAACGCCATCCTACAAGCGATTCAGACCTCGCAGCTCGCCATAGAGACTTTAATTGGTGAGGTCAAGGACAATGTCGCCTCATTAGACAGGACCTCAGGAACGCCGTGAGTCATATCACCACTGTGGAGGCCCGCGTTTCGCAAACTGAAGATGACCTGGCCGACCTCTGAACCAAAGTGACCCAGCTGCTGTCCCACACTGGAGAGCCGCACTGATGAGCCGAAGACGTGGAGAATCGCTCCCACTGCAACAACCTCCGATTCATATGATTTCCAGAAGGCGCAGAAGATAATAAAACACCGAGTTCTTGGAACAATGGATCAAAACCTGGATGCCGGAGCACGTACTTTCGCCATGGTTCGCTACTGAGCGGGCCCATAGGACCCTGGGCCCACGACCTCCTCCTGGAGGCCCCAGAAGACCTATTATCGTGCATTTTTTGAACTTTAAAGACCGGGACAATATCCTGAGAGAGACTAGACGGGTTACCAACCTCTGCTGGAACAATGACAAGATCTTAGTATTTCCCGACTACACCAGAGAGGTTCAGGCCCGGCGCCGGTCCTTTGAACAAGTCAAACAGAAACTCCAGGCGATGCAACTTTCATACATGCTCCTCTTTCCAGCATGCCTAAAAGTCATCATGGCCGGCAAAACGTTCTTCTTCGACTCGCCGGAAGAGGCATGGGACTGGTTGACGGAGGAAGGGGTTGGGAGTCGGAGAGGCCCATCGGGGACGGGCGCCGCTGCCCGGGAGGACTTCGGACCCCGACTGGCCCAGCGGAGAGGTCGCAAGCGCACCAGGTCCAGACGGGGGGAGAAGAAGGGTTCCGGGGGTCCGGTCGGACGGGACCCTGGAAAGGACACAGGCCCTCGAATGGAGGCGAATGGTGTGGAAACTCCTGGCTCTCGTTCCCCGGTGCAGGCATCGGCTGGCGACAACCTGAGCCAATCTCCCATACTTGGATGACCATCGGCGTTTCCTTGCGGGGACCTTCTGATGGGACATGGCTCAGCGTGGGGCCGCCAGACAAAATTTAAACCATACAAGCAGTGGCCGGCCACCGCCCTGCTCTCTGGCCAACACGCCACAATACACTTTCACTGTCCAATGGTAGAATAATCCATCTAAATGGAGGGGTCCATCACTTCAGTGTAGTGACAATTCATCTGGCTGCGTTACCTAAGTTAGGTAGTTGGGCGACAGATACTTCCAGGGTTGAAGTATGGGTAGGGGGGAGTTGGGGGGAGTTCACAAAAAGACTTAGAGAGACTATTTTATTAAGCTTCCTTTTGCATGTTAATGTTGATATTTTTTTGTTTTCCTTATTATTCTTGGCCTGGGACAACCGAACTCGGACCCCTCATCGGGTCCCCAATTTCCTGATGCGTTGACAGAATGGATAAATAGCCCACACTAACTCAAGTACTGTCGTGGAACGTTAATGGCCTGCTGGACAAAATTAAGAGGTCTGCAGTGTTTAACACCCTCCGTAGATATGCCCCATCAGTGGTCCTACTGCAAGAAACACACCTCCTTGGCACCCACTGCCCCATGCTAGAGAGAGGGGGTTACGACAAGGTCTACCACTCAGGCTTTACACGCGGATCAAGGGGGGTGGCCATTCTTCTCCACCATTCATTGCCCATAGTTGTCACTTCTACGAAATCCGACCCACAGGGAAGATTCGTGGCAGTCTCCGGATCGCTTCACGGATCATCTTGTAATTTTGTTTGCACGTATGGCCCCCTGGCTGGTCTTGACAGATTCTTGCTCGAACTCCGTCGGACTCTGGCGGATCTCCCCCAGGGTGCCATCCTAGTGGGTGGAGATTTTAACTCAGTCATGGACCCCTTATCAGATGTCTCAGGGAAAGTTTTGACCTTCCGAACTGCGAAGGCAACCGCCCTACGTGGTTGGGCAGACGGCCTTAGTATGTGCGACGTGTGGAGAGCTTGGCACCCAAGAACGAGGCAGTATACGCACACCTTGGCGGCCCACCACTCACAGACTAGAATAGACCTTGTATTTATGCCGGCCCAGGATGTACTTAGCGTCACAGGCTCAGAGATTCTGCCCGAGGGGTCTCTGACCACTCACCTGTCTGTGTCAGACTGGGAGGGTTGGATCTGACCTGACGCCCAATATGGCGCCTGAATGCCTGGCACCTACAATAAGGCGAACGCACCCAGGAAATCAGAGACCACCTCTCACAATATTATGAAACACAATTTGGGCTCTGTGCAATCTCCAGGCACGATATGGGCGGCTGGCAAGGCTACCCTCCGGGGATACGCCAAACACCTTGTTCGTATCCGGGAAGGCGCCTGTGATGAACAACTGTCAGCCTTGGAGGACAGGGCATTATGACTTGAACGCCAAGGCCCAGGAGTTTTACATGCCTCCGCACTGAGGCAACTCACCAAGACTAGGGAAGAGCTCAAACACCTAGCACTTGAATCGGCAAACATATCTGGAGAGCGAAGGCAGCCCGTATATACTGTTGGGGAGATAAGAATGGGAAGCTCCTACACTGGCTGGCCACAAGACACCTAGCTGACAGGGTCATCCCGGAAATCCTGGAAGAGTCAGCGGCACTAGTCAGATCCCCAGACAACATTGCACAGGCATTTGCCACATATTATACGCAGCTGTACGCGGAACGCCCTATGCCCTTGGCAGAGAGAGAATCTCCCCTTCTGATAGACATCGTGCTTCCTCGGATCTCGCAGGGGACTAAAGAGGTCTTAGACGCGGAATTAACCCTTGCAGAGGTAGCAGAGGCAATAACGAAATTATCTTCAGGCAAGACCCCTGGCCCAGACGGCTTTCCGTTAGAACTTTACCTTCGGTGTAGCGACATACTAAGCCCCCACCTCCTCAACATGTACGAATAGGCTGAGTGGGTGGGCCACTTCCCACCGTGGAATCCTGTCCCGATCACCCCTGGCCCTACTTCTCCAAGATTTCGAAAATTCCTTCGACACAGTGGACTGATCTTACCTGGAACAAATTATCCAACACAACGGGATTGGACCAAAGTTCAGAGGCCTCATCAAATTACTGGACTCCAACCCGACGGCCCGAGTCCAAGTGAACGGGGTGGTCTCCAAATTACTCCATATTCGTCATGGTACTGTCCAGGGTTGTCCCCTGTCCCCGCTGCTCTTTGCCCTGGTGATAGAACCCCTGGCGAAGCTGTTGCGTGAGGATCCCCTGATAGAGGGTTGGGCTTGGCCGGATGGCCCTGAAGACAGAGTGGCACTATACGCGGACGACGTGCTCATCTACGTCTTAAACCCGGCCACAAGCGGTCCCCGGATCCTGGAACTCCTGGACCTTTTCTCTCAAGCCACGGGTCTGACCTTGAACCCCAGTAAGTCCCTCCTGATCCCCTTACACCCATCTAGAGAGTACATCGACTGGCAAAGTAATATCCCGATCCATAGAAATAACTTCAAATATTTAGGCATACAAATAGCCTTACTACCCGAGCAGGCATGGGAACTAAACATTACGCCGCTCACCAAAAAAGCTAGAGCTGATCTCCAGAAATGGATGAACCTACCCCTCAACCTGTTGGGAAGAATAGCCCTTTACAAGATGATGATACTCCCCAGATTCCTATACCTCCTGCAGAACTCTCCGCACCCAATCCCCAAAGAGTGGTTTAGACACAGTGGCTCGTTGATTTTTGTGGCACGGCTCCTGGCCTAGACTGGCCCTAGCCACCTGACAAAGGGACACCTATGAAGGAGGGCTAAACATGTCAAAAATATACTTCTACTACCTAGCCACGCACCTCCTAGTGATCAATGACTGGCTGGGAGGAGGCTGGTCCGACCCTGCCTACAGATGCGAACTTCAATCACTCGGTTACTCTGGTGTCTTTGGGGCCTTATACGGGTGTCGTGTTCCCCCCGACACCCCTGATGTAACGAAAATAGTACTGCTGGGCTGGCGCGCGGCACAAAGAGTGACGGGCTGGTGGGGACGCCTTACCCAGCAGACTCCCCTATGGCAGGGGACTCACCTACGTGAGGTCACAGAGCTAGAGGGATTCTGAAAGTGGGACATTATAGGAATAGCTACCCTGGGGGACATCTGGGGGGAATCACACATGAGATCCTTCACAGAACTCCAGGAATCCTACTCCCTAAATATCACTCAATTCCATAAATACCTGCAACTTAGACACGCACTTTTGGTACATGTTAAACCAGGGGATACTATTCCAGAGTTTAGCCCTATGGAGGCGAGGACCCTCATGGGTGACCTGGGTAGGGGAGGGATCTCCCAGCTTTACCGTGCCTTGCTCGCCAATACTGCCCCCCCACTCACGGGTCTTCGGCGGAGATGGGAGGAGTGGATAGGCCCTATTGAGGAATCGGACTGGACAGATGCATTGATGGCCCCTAGGACCCTAGCTATCTCCTCCCGATTTCGAGTACTCCAGACATTCTTCCTACACACAGCCTACCTCTCGCCTGTGAGGCTCTTCAAGGCGGGCCTACGACACACCTCAGCCTGTCCCGGTGCTCCAGCCCCGAAGCTGACTTCTTCCACATGGTCTGGGACTGTCCCATCATAGCGACATACTGGAAGACGATAATGAGACAGATCTCCGGGGTTCTACAAACAGAGATGGAAGCCGCCCCACTCCCACTCCTCCTGTGGGCCATGGGGGATATGGACTTAGGGAGAGCGGACCTTATTTTTGTGGGAGTAGCGTGCCTAGTGGCAAAGAGAGACATTATGACGGAATGGAGGGCAGGAGTAGCTCCCACACTGTCCAAATGGAGGAGAGGGGTTGATTGGTGTGCAATGTGCGAGAAACCCGTATATGAGGCCAGAGGATGCCCAAACAAATACAACAAGATATGGGGGAAGTGGGAGGGCACGTGGGAGGCGGAGACTGCTGCAGAGGGAGGTCCGCCTCAGATAAGCTAATGTAGAAGGGGCAATCTCCTGACAGGGGCCCCCTCCGACCCCCTTTGCCTCACTTGATGATAGTCCACAGGTCGGGGCAAAGTTTCCCAAAATCGACACCACACGGCACATTGACCGACGCATACTATGTATTCACAAAACCCAAACTAGAAAGAAGCAGGCCCTTGGTCATATCTCGGTTGTCCCAATCACTATTATATCTTATGTTTCTTACATTTGGCACCCTACACCTGACTTTTTTTTTTTTTTCATTTTACATTGCTTTACTTTATGTGTTATCATTTAGTGTCAAAGAAAGAGTTTAACCTACAGTGCCTTTATCAACTGTACGTTCCAATCTTCATTATTATGGTTTGGTGTATATGCATATTGATGTTCTGTGTCTGTTTGAAATCAATAATAAAAAAATATCTTTATTAAAAAAAAAAAAAAAAGAAACTTCAAAGTTTATTTTTTTTCTTTTTAAACACATCCATTTTTCCTTTAAGAAACATGGGCTGCATTTAAAAAAAAAACAAGATTGCTTTATTTAAAAGCCGTCACAGATGGTGGTCTGTTGACCCCAGCAGGCCACCATCCCTGAGATGGCTGCAATTGCTCATTGGTTGCAAACTGCGATATATCTCGTTAATATTCCTGAGGTAGGTCTATGAGCGACTCTCTAGGAATCGCAAATGAAAAGTTTCATACATCTGAAACAGTGATTTCTTAATTTTGATTTGCAGGAAATCGCTATTTCAAATCTTCGTTCATGTAGCCCTTAGTCATATACCTAGGTGACAATTTGTCTAAGGGATTTCTGAGAGATTTTATTGTTTTGTTTTCGTTGCATTTCAGGGCATCTGTAAATTTATTCTCAGACTGAGGGACAGATTATGACCTTGGCGGGGAGGATTACTCTGTCCCAAATGTGACGGATATCCCGTCTGCTGTGTTACAAGTTCCATAGGATATAATGGAACTTGTAATAAGGCTACGATATCCGTCACAATTGGGACAGAATAATCCCCTTCGCCAAGGTCGTAGTCAGGCCCCGAATTCCTGGACATTTAATTCTGGACTACTCCCATCTCAAACCTGTGTTGGTAACTAAGGAGCTATTAAAGAGATTAGAAAAATATTTTTTGTCCTTATTTAATGTATATCCTGAGACTGATGCATATTTTCTTTTATTTCTTATTTCCAGAATTGCAGAGATAGCAGCATCTGTTGGCACATCGCTGTCTAATGCAGCTGGACAGATATAAAAGAAATCCCCTCTATTTTGTTGATCTGCTTTATAGAATTAGTAGGGGTTCAATTGCTTGTAGAAAAGGAAAGTGAAAGCTTGAGTACCCTTGAATAATTACTTGTAATATTTTTAAAAAACTGTTGGAAAGACAATCGTTGATGTTAATTCTTGCAACGGAATTCCTGAACAGGGGTAAAACCACTTAATTCAACTTGTTTCTCTAAGAAATGTATCAAACACTGCACGCAGGAAGGTTCAAGATACGTTATCAAAAGCATTATTTGCATCAAGTGCCATACAACTCTAAGGGTCTCCAACAGCTTTCCACTTTACATAACTTGGTTAAATAATCATATATTATCCAAGGCTAATGCACTCTTGCTAAATCAGAATCCACTCAGATATGGTTCCCACCTGTTAGCAAGTACTTTTGCATACATTTTAGAGTACATTGTTCAGAGGCACGGGTGTATCGTTATGACACTAACCAGTTCTTTAGTTTCTTCTTTAGGTTGTACAATCCCGTAAGAGTGAGATGTGATCCCAGATGCTCACTCTACCCCACGGAATCACTGACTCCATCTGAATCTTGACAGATTACTTGAACCGTGAACTGAGGGGAAAGGGGAAGTGAGTAAAATGAAGAGACAACGTCCTCCCATACATAGGGTGGCCCTTTTGAGCACAATTACATCACATTGGTTTCCTCTCTGGTTGCTATTATGTGTCTGTGTGTGTGTATCTACAAAAAAAAAGGGATTGATAAGAAGAGGTATTTCTGATACAAAGAATAATCCTGTTTATCATCCTTGAATTCAGCTTACGACTTCCTTCTTTCCGACATAAAGGCCCATATTTATACTTTTTTAGCGACGCATTTGCTTCATTTTTTGATGGGAAAAGCAGCGCAAATTTACAAAATACAATTGTATTTTGTAAGTTTGAGCCGATTTTGCATCACAAAACGAGGCAAATGGGGTGCTAAAAAAGTATAAACATGGGTCAAAGTTTTGTGTTTTAGACAAACAGTATATGCGTAAGATGATTGCTCCGAAAAAAGTAATACCAGTACTAAATAATTCTGGGAAAATGTTGTAACATAAGTGACTTCCTTATAGGAACTTGTTTATTCACATAGGGAGGACCTATACCATATGAAGGATCGCGGGAAATATATCATAATTCCCGCAATACGTCCAGTGATGAATTAATACTGGAAATTTCATTAGAACTCCAACTGTTCCACAACAGACTTTACAACAACAGTCTTGCAAAAAAGGCACTTGTCAATTTCTCAAATGTCTCTAATTTCAGGAAATTCAAAAACTTTAGAAGGGATAGTGCTCAAAAACAGGTATCTATTGTGTTAAGTCCTTCTAGCAAGAGTCATCTTAAATCATCGGAAGTGTTTACTTTTTGATGCAGGTCCCCAAATCCCATCTGTGGAGCAGAGAAGTAGATGAAGAAATGGCCAGGGTCCTGAGCTCCCTGAGAGGCAGAAGACTGGCAGGATTACGGAACACAAGCAAGCACCCATGGCCTATGTTGGGATGACAGCGAGATGACAGATTAAAAACAGAATTCCAGCAGTCATGTATCAAAACCGAAAGTAAGTACCACTAATTATTCGGTATAACTGGCAAAATTATGGCCACCGGATGGACCTTTTATTCCTGCCATACCCAAGTGCCAAAACTGTGAGGTCCAAGATCTTCTGGTTTGGGAATGGCCTCCGATGCACACGAGGCAGTTGAAAAGACTAGACCTGATCCTGTGTGACGGCCCATTTCCAGGGTACTTTGTCACGACTTACACGTTACTTGAGCCTGGAGTCCGCTGAACGAGTGATGAGGTTCTTGTTCTTGAATGTTTGGCCTTGGCCCAGGTAGGGGCGACTCTTTCTGGTAGCCACAGTGCTGCAGGCGATAGGAATGCCAAGGGCAGTCTGTGCCCTTCAGAAGTAGTGCCAAAGGGGAAAAAAAACTAAAAAGGGGAAAAAACCTCAAAAAGGAATTTCCTGGAACAAGAGCAAAATTCAATATGCAAAAGATGAGATCAAAAATGAACAGGAAGGCACTGGAACAAAAGTATAACCAGTATCTGACACAAAGGAGAAGGAGCGAAGACACCATCCAAACAGAAAGTGTTGCAGCACAAGGAGGAAGAGAATCACAGCCCTTAAATACCCATAAAACAGGAAGAGACCAACAGGAAGTGCAAAGACACCATATTGGATAGGGAAAAAACACATAGAAAGTAAAAGACAAGGAACCATAGTTAGTAGGGAACCAATGCATGCTGGGAAGAGACAGGAATAATGGGAAAGAGGGAAAAACATAAAGGGAAGAACAAACGAGGGCGACAGAAAAGGAAGGACAACAATAACAGGTAAGTGGGGGGAGGTTATTGGTGCAGGGAGGCGTGCTGTGCAGTCAAGAAACGAGGCCCCATACACAATTTGGGGCCTCGAATGCAGCAAGAGAGACTGGGGGTGCGACGTGCCCCAGCGCCACGCGCTGCGGCGTGATAGTAGGTTCCCCCTCCCCCAGAGCCCCAGGTTTGTGCAGAAACTAGCGGTGAAAGTGACGAATCAGAAGAGGGGCGTGAACAGAAGACGCATCTTCCCAAGAGCATTCGCTGAGAGGGTAACCCTTCCAATGAATCAGATACTGAAGATGGTTTCAAAAGACACGAGAGTCACAAATGTCTTGTACCTCATATTCTGGTTCGTCACACACTAATAAGGGAGGAGGACACAGAAACTGCTGGGAGAAAGGATCAGGCATATAGGGTTTTAGCTGGGAAACATGAAAGACTGGATGGATTTTCCAGGTACGAGGTAAGTAAAGACGGACATTGACAGGATTAATCAACTGAAGAATACGGAAAGGACCGTAGTAACGAGGTGCAAACTTATTCTGAGAGAGCTGCAAAGGCGGGAATTTTGAAGAAAGCCAGACTTCATCCTGGATGTGATACACTGGAGCCTCCCTGCGCTTCTTATCTGCCATTCTTTTCATGTATCTCTTAATGTCCAGCAGATTAGATCGAATCATTCTATGAATCTTTTGAAGTCTTTTGGAAAATGAGGTGATAGCAGAAAGAGAAGAGGTGGACTGAGGAGTGGTAGGAAAAGAGGTAGGATGATAGCCATAGTAACAGAAAAAGGGGGTGACCTTGGAGGCACTATGGACAGTGTTGTTGTAAGAAAATTCAGCAATAGGAAGGTAAGTATTCCAGTTACTCTGGTTAGAATTACAAAAGCAGCAAAGGTACTGCTCTAGCCCTTGTTTGAGACGTTCTGTCTGCCCATTGGTTTGAGGATGGAAACCAGATGACAATGCTACATTGATGTTCAAGGTCCTACAGAATGTTTCCAAAACCGGGAGATGTACTGAGGTCCCCTGTCTGATACAATGCTGTGTGGGAGTCCATGTAAATAAAAAATATGGTGGATGGATATCTGACTTAATTCTTGTGAGGTAGGTAATTTCTTCAGGGCAGTGAAGTGAGCCATTTTGTAAAGGAATCTATCGTGACCATGATAACCCGATTTCCTGCTGATGGAGGTAGTGAACACATGAAATCTGTAGAAATGGTGTGCCGGGGAGCAGGTGGAACAGGTAACCGTAGCAGTAATCCCGCTGGCCTGGTACGGGGTATCTTCACTTGGGCACATATAGGACTGGCCTGTACATAACTTTCGACATCCGCTTTCCAAGTAGGCCACCAGAAAGAATTCCTGCGTGGCCTTGATGCCTCCATGACCAGCAACCGGAGAATCATGGCACATCTGCAGCGCCTTTTCTCTTACTCCTCTAGTAGGGAGGAACAAAAGGTTCCTATAATAATAATATCCTTTCTGTTTATGTATTAGGGGATTTAAGTCCTCCAGTTCTTGTTCAGAAAGGTTGGCATATTCCAGTTGTTCCTCATCCAGGAATGATTGAGCTACACCAAAAATCTTGCTAGGCTCAAGTAGATACTGTGATGGGGTAGGAGTACAATCTGGATAACGGCGAGACAGCGCATCGGCCAGTATGTTTTGGGATCCAGGAATGTAGATTACATAAAAGTCGTACTGATTAAAGAAGAAGGCCCAACGAGCCTGACAACTGTTCTGGCATTGAAAGTTACGTATACATTGTAGATTCCGATGATCCGTTCTCACCTCGAAAGGTTCTTTGGAACCCATTAGGAATTGTCTCCACTCTTGGCAGGCCGCCTTCAGGGCTAATAATTCCCTTTCCAATACGGAGTAATGTTGTTCAGACACGAAGAGTACTTGAGACAGATAAAACACAGGATGTTCTAGACCATCGTCATCTTGTTGTTGGAGTAAGACTGCTCCGATGGCCCTTTCAGAAGCATCAATAACAACAACAAATTGTTTGTTGGTGTCTGGATGTCTCAGTATCGGTGCTTGAGTGAAGGCCTTCTTTAGACTTTGAAAAGCTGCTTCAGCTGCCTTTGTCCAAACAAATCCATTACGTAAATTCTCCTTCTTTAAAGTTTGTGTTATTTGGCTGGCCTGTACATAACTTTCGACATCCGCTTTCCAAGTAGGCCACCAGAAAGAATTCCTGCGTGGCCTTGATGCCTCTATGACCAGCAACCGGAGAATCATGGCACATCTGCAGCGCCTTTTCTCGTACTCTTCTAGTAGGGAGGAACAAAAGGTTCCTATAATAATAATATCCTTTCTGTTAATGTATTAGGGGATTTAAGTCCTCCAGTTCTTGTTCAGAAAGGTTGGCATATTCCAGTTGTACCTCATCCAGGAATGATTGAGCTACACAAAAAATCTTGCTAGGCTCAAGTAGATACTGTGATGGGGTAGGAGTACAATCTGGATAACGGCGAGACAGCGCATTGGCCAGTATGTTTTGGGATCCAGGAATGTAGGTTACATAAAAGTCGTACTGATTAAAGAAGAAGGCCCAACGAGCCTGACAACTGTTCTGGCAGGCCGCCTTCAGGGCTAATAATTCCCTTTCCAATACGGAGTAATGTTGTTCAGACACGAAGAGTACATGAGACAGATAAAACACAGGATGTTCTAGACCATCGTCATCTTGTTGTTGGAGTAAGACTGCTCCGATGGCCCTTTCAGAAGCATCAGTAACAACAACAAATTGTTTGTTGGTGTCTGGATGTCTCAGTATCAGTGCTTGAGTGAAGGCCTTCTTTAGACTTTGAAAAGCTGCTTCAGCTGCCTTTGTCCAAACAAATCCATTACGTAAATTCTCCTTCTTTAAAGTTTGTGTTATTTGGCTGGTCTGTTCCACAAAGTCTAAGAAGTTGGCCAGGCCTAGAAAACATTGAGGGGGTCATTCTGACCCTGGCGGTAATTACCGCCAGGGCGGAGGTTGGCAGTAGCACCGCCAACAGGCTGGCGGTGCTCCGCCGGGCATTCTGACCGCGGCGGTACAGCCGCGGCCAGAAGCGGAAAGCCGGTGGTGTACCGCCGACTTTCCGTTGCCCATGGGAATCCGCCATGGCGGCGCAACTTGCTGCGCCGCCATGGGGATTCTGACACCCCATACCGCCATCCTGTTCCTGGCGGTTCGCCCGCCAGGAACAGGATGGCGGTATGGGGTGTCGAGGGGCCCCCGTAAGAGGGCCCCACAAAGATTTTCACTGTCTGCTTTGCAGACAGTGAAAATCGCGACGGGTGCCACTGCACCCGTCGCACCCCTTCAACTCCGCTGGCTCAATTCTGAGCCGGCTTCCTTGTTGACGGGGCTTTCCCGCTGGGCCGGCCGGCGGTCTTCTGGCGGTCGCCCGCCGGGCCCGCGGGAAAGCCAGAATGACCGCCGCGGTCTTTTGACTGCGGAGCGGTCTTTCGGCGGGAACCGCTTGCCGGGCGGCGACCGCCGACCGCCGCGGTCAGAATCACCCCCAGAGTCTCTTTGATGGAGGAAGGGGAAGGCCAGTCTAGGATGGCTTGTACCTTTCCCGGATCCATTGCTATTCCAGTAGGAATAATGTGATAACCCAGATATTTGACTTCGGTCTTATCAAACTCACATTTCTCTGGTTTACAGTACAGTTGATGTTGCCTGAGTCTTTGGAGGACTTGTTTAACGTGAGTAGAATGAAGTTCAGGACGTCTAGAATATATAAAGATATCGTCTAAGTAGATCACTACTGTATGGTTCAAGAGATCAGAGAACACAGAGTCCATAAATCTTTGGAATATCGAGGGGGCATTAGTGAGACCAAGAGGCATAACTCTGTATTCATAATGACCAAATGGGGTTCGAAAGGTAGTCTTCCACTCCTCTCCTTCATTAATGCGCAACAGGTGGTAAGCTCCACGAAGATCTAATTTAGTAAATCGTTGTGCCCCTCTGACCGCCTCCAGAATATCTTTAATGAGAGGTAAAGGATAACGGTCCTTTATGGTGATCTTATTCAAACCACGAAAATCCAAACAGGGACGAAGATCTTTAGTCTTCTTGGGTAAAAAAAAGAGAGGAGCCCCCACCGGAGAGGAAGATGGTACGATAAGACTGCTGTGTAGATTTTCTTGGAGGTAATCTTTGAGAACTTCTTTTTCAGGTTCTGTGAGAGAATACATTCTCCCAAAGGGAACGATCGCCCCAGGTTCCAGGAGAATTGTACAATCATACTCTCGATGTGGGGGCAAAACAGGTCTGGAGGGTTTTTGGAAGACATCTTGAAAGTCCATATAGTGATCGAGGACCCCTTGGACTGTATTGATGGAACAACCTGTAGGGAGTTCAGAGGGTATCATCTTCTTGGGTGACCAGTAAGTGTCTGTGGCAAAACAATGTTCATGACAAAACTGTGAGGACTAAGAAATAGTACTGGTTTCCCAATTTACATGAGGATTATGTCTTATGAACAACGGAATCCCTAGGATTATAGTATGATTGGGAGACGATATTAAGTCAAAGGAGACGTGCTCTTGGTGGTTCCCAAATTGTAAACTTAGAATCAGGGTAGTAGTGTCAACTGGACCAGAAGATATTAAGGACCCATCCACAGTGTGTACATGTTCCGGAACGTCCTTGGGTCATGTTGGAATTTGTTGTGTCATGGCCCAGGATTTATCCATATAAATGCCACTAGCACCACAATCAAGTAAGGCCATTGTTCTCTCCCCACGACCGTCAGGTAACTGCAGAGTCAGAGGTAACATGAACAAAGTAGTGGCATTGTCCTTAAAAGAACTAATGGAAGGTATAGCAGATGATCCCGTCCCCTCCCTTCTTACAGAGGACGGGAAGTAGCGTTTCCCGATGGCCTTAGAGGACGGACAGGACATGTACGGAGCATATGACCAGCAGCACCACAATACAGGCACAATCCTTTCTTTCGTCTTTCTTCACGTTCACTGGAGGAAAGCGGTCCACGAGTAGTATCCACCTGCAAAGGTTCACTTTCAGTTTCTCTGACGGAAGGGAGAGGTTCCTCTGGACAGTGCAAAAAGACATGTGAGGTACTTGGCTGGCAAGGTCCTCTATTTCTTCTTTTTTCCAAACGTCGTTCTTGGAGACGATATTCGATGGAAAGAGCTAAATCTATCAGACCGTGAAGATCTTCAACTTGGCTTGTCTTTTTTGACTTTAGACAGGGTTCAAGCCCTGCAGATCCTGTCATCAGACGATGTCCATGATGGATCTGCAACTTGTGTGCTTGTGATGTCTGGAGCACAACCCAATGTTCTGCTCCGAGTGCCGGCCATGGATCCAAAGGCTTTGAGGAAGCATTCCCTAAAGCTCATTGTGGCCTGGCACTCAGTTCTGGGTCACTTCCTGTCAAGAGGAAGGTCCCAAGAACGGTCGCGGGCCCCCATTCTTCATTGTTCCACTCCGAATCCTCAGGATGGTCGGGTAAGTCGAGGCACTAAAAGAAGTAAAAAAAAAACAAGCGTTCTTTGACTTCACCCCGTCTGTTGGCCGACAAGATGAGTGAAAAGGAACATCTTTGTTCCAGACCTCCATCCTTGGAGCCTGCACCTGTGTTGGCTCTGCGTCTCCCGGAGTTTCCAGGAGCCGGAGCAATCTCTGCCTATCTCTGAGAATTTTATGAGGCCATGTGCCTCATATTTGGGTAGTAAAACTCTGCAACTCTGCTGGAGTCCCTTTGTGCCCCACAGGGTCAGCAGGGACTCCCTGGGGTACCACGCCAGTGGCTTCGGCCTCAGCTCCGGGGGGCACCCATGGATCCATTACTTACAAACTAGCATCAGTAGTACCACCTCGACCTCCCCTGACGTTGGTTCCGACATCAACACTACCGCAGCCGCCAGTGCCCCCAGGTGGCGTCAACCCCATCCTCATTGCCGACTCCAATATGGAGCCTATACAGCTGATTCCGACTTCGACAGGGACCTTGCTCTCTAGGTCAGATCCTGACCCTTATTCTCTTGGGTTGGGGTATGGTGAAGATTGGGAGGGGTCACTGGACCCTTCAGAATATCAGCTGGAAGATCTGGACCGGCAAATAGACCTGGTGGGGCCTGTGGTCTGGACACTTCCCCTGACACTGGCATGCTTTCGCCCCATACCGTGTCTATGGAGGAGGAAGCGTCCTACTCGATGTTGGTGAGAAGAGTGGCCGAGGTCCTTGGCCTCGAGCTGCCTTAAGTGGCAGTCAGGACTAACCTCCTGACAGAGGTGATTCAGGCTGAAGCTTCCACTTCTGAACCCCTTTTTGCCCTTTAATGAAGCCCTCACTAGTGTTTTGCTGCGGTCCTGGTCCAAACCCAGCACAGGGAGCACCTGTGAACAGGACAATTGCCCGCTGCCATAGACCTGCTCTAAATGACCCAGTGTTCCTAATGCAACGCCCAGTTCCTGAGAACTTGGTTATCCAAGCCTCCACATCCCCGGGCGCATTCTGTTCCCCAGATAGGGAACCCAAGAGGCTCGATCAACTTTGGAAGAAGAGATTTTCTTCCTATTGGTGATGGCCTTGAGGTGCCACACCTGGCTGAGCTCATCTGGCTTTTCAGGGGATGCCCAATCAACCCTTATGGACATGCCCTTTGATGGCACCTGTCTCTTCGGAGATAAAGCAAACTCGAGCGCTTTAAGGAGTCCCAGGCTATGGCCAGTTCCTTAGGCCTCGAAGGTGCCCCTTGCCCCCTCAGTCTGCTTTTTGTCTCTTTTGTGGCTATGGAGGGGACATTCTGCTCCATCCACTGGGCCGCACATGCTCCGTGGCCATGGATTTGGGTTCCAATGTCCTTGTGGATCAGGGACCAGCCAGTGGTCTAGCCACTCCACCTCCGCACCCCTGCAGTGGTCTCCAAACCTTCCTAGTCTGATGCTTCCCCAATAGGGACCTGATGGGGGCAGGATTCGCCATCACCTGCCCCGCAGGCAGTCCATCATGTCAGACAGGTTGGTTTTGTAAATAGTCCAAAAGGACTATTCCCTCCCTTTCATGACTAATGTAGGAGGCTGGCTCTATTTATGGTGTACACCTATGGTGTTGCACCTTATACTGAGTTCGGGCACACCTTAATGATAGTGTTTTGGTGCCTAGATAACCAAAGCACTCATTAGGTCGCTATGGAGAGTATCTCAGGCTTATCAAGGAGGAGTGTAAAGCACTTATAAAACCACAATAATCAGTTAGTGATGTTCACACAAGGAAGATCCACTCCAAGTGCTACAAAAATAAAGTGTTTTTTAGTATAACACAAGAACTAGCCTAACGTTGGTTTATCACTACTTGGAGAAATTTAAACTCAGAAAATATACTTAGAAACAAACGGGACAACCATAGCAATACATGGGACCCTATGGGAGGGGTCAAACCATATACTAAGAAAGTGGTATAAGACTTGCGGTGCCCGACCAAGGTATGTGTGTTAGGATCTCAGGGGGCTAGGGAAGTACAAAATCACCCAAGGTAAGTAATAGAAATGCCCCAGGCACCCGTGTGCAGAGGTGTTACCTAGCCAGATATCTCATAGGATAACACAGGACCATTGGAGTTAGAACTTTCAGGATTTAGAACCTTTACCAGAGGACCCCAAGGAAACCAGTTGGCAATAGGAAGGTTTGATAGTGCCCCTACCTGTGGATACCCAGGAAAATGGAGTACCTACACCAGGGAGCCCAGTTGCATAGGGGTGAAGTGACGTTATAAACCTTTGTTGGAGTCAAAGGGAGCCTCGTTTGTCCAGCTGCTGTCGTGGCCCGTGGATCAGGTCGGTGGAACCCAAGGGCAGATTCCAGACAAGAAGAGCCCAAAAAAGAAGGGGACAGTGTCCAGACCACATGGTGATGTCTAGGTGGTGCAGGTAGGCAATGCCCACCCTTCTTGGGGAGAAGTTCTTGCAGGTCGGTGAAGGAAGAAGTCCAGCTGCAGAGTCCAGGTAATGGAGGATAATCCTTGGAGATACCTATGAGCTGTGCCACGTCTGTTGCCAGTTTGTAGACGGGTCAGTGGTCAGCAGAACCACCAACAAGCATTGGCAAAAGCAGGAAGAAGTTGCAGGGAAGTTTGCAGGATTTCGGGGACCAACAAGGTCTTAGTTACTTGACCCTTGGAGGGGAGTCAGTGCTGGCCCTCAACAAGCAGTAGAGACAGAGGGAATCGTTGGAGCTCCCATGAGGACCCACTGGCAGCAGGCACAGGGAGTTGCAGGGTGTCCTCAGCAGAACAAAACAGAAGGAGTCCCACGCCACAGGGGTTGCAGGGTGGATGCTGTTCTTGGAGTAGCAGAGTGCTGGGGGTTGGGGCTTCTTGGAGCTTGAAGGTCTTCTGGAGGAGGAGTCAACAAGCTTAGGTAACAGCAACAGACAAGGTGTGTAGGGGTTCCATCCCAGTGGCTACAGCAAGGACCCACCATCTCCCAAGTTTGACAGAAGACATGTTGGACCTATAGAGGGCCAAAGAGCCATCACCTGTGTAGTAGATCCTTTTGATGTCCGTGGGACAGCAGGATCCACCCACTGGCCATTGTCAATGAGGTGTATGCAGATGCATGGGAGTGACTCCTTCACTCCAAAGGAGATTCCTTCTTGCTTCCTGGTGCAAAGAGAGTCCTTGTGAACCTGGAGGATGCACAGCCATGGATGTCACAGAATTCTTGCATGAGCTGGAGAAACAATGTTGCAGTGGGAGCCCTCCCAACTGGATACAGTCTTGTTTCAGTTCCTAAGGCAGACCAGCAGCAGTTCCGGGGGCCAGATTGCAGAAGAGTCTTGTAGAGAGTTCCTTGTAGCGTCTTGCTCGACAAATCTAGGGGCCTATCATAAGGGAAGCCCCTAAGTAACCCTAAAAGGAGGTTGGACACTGTCTGCGGTGACCCACCTATCAGAGGGGGTCAGGTCTGTCACCCACTTGGCCTAACCAGTCAGATGCTCCCAGGGGCCTCTGCACATCTTATTTCCAAGATGGCAGAATTAAGTGGCCACCTGGCAGAGCTCTGTGCACCTCCATAGGGGAAGAGCTAGACAGGGGGCCATTCACTCTCCTGTCCTTTGTGTGGTTTCGCACCAGAGCAGGAACCAGGGGTTCCTGTACTGGTGCAAACCAGTTTTTGCAACGAGGGCACCAAATGTGCCCTTCAAAGCTGTCTGGTGGTGCTGAGAGGCCACCCTCCATAGCCCAGAGACACCAATTTCAAAGGGAGAGGTGGTCACACTTCTTCCCTACAGGAAATCTTTTTTTCTGCTTTCCCATGCTCGAGTTAGGCTCATCAGCAGGAGGGCAGAGCAGTGTCTAGGGTCAGCAGCAGCACGGGCTGGCATGCAGACCCTGAAAGGCTGTCTAGTTAGATCTGGGGGATCCTTTAAGGAACCTCCAGAGTACATGGTTTCATGTAGCTAACACTGGAATTGGTGTAGTTGCATGAATTCAACATGTTTGACACCAAACATGCCTATGTTCGGTGAAGCCAAGATATAGTTGGACTACTCGTGCTGACCAGTGTCCACTACATACCTTAAAATGGCTTCTCCGCACTTACAAAGCCTAGGAAATAGAGACTGGGGTTTGTAGGGGCACCTCTGCTCATGCCTTGGGCTGAAGGGCCTACCATAGAGGTGACTTACAGTGTCCAAGTGCAATGACTGTGATATAAGGCAAGATTTATCTCTAAAGTGAAAGGTGCATGCACCATTTCACGCAGGCTGCAATGACAGGCCTGCAGACACAGTTTGCATGGGCTTCTATGTGTGGCATAATAAATAATGTAGGCCATGGGAGACCTCTGGTGTACCAATGCCTTGGGTACCTAAGTATCCACTACTGGGGATGGGTGCACCACTATGCAAATTGTGGGGTGTAAAAGTTACCATACTACCAAATTTAGAGGAGAGAGAGCACTGATCCCAGTGAACTACAGTCTAAACACACTGTCATCAGGCAAAAAGTGGGAATAACTATTCTTGAAAGATGCTACTTTCCTACAACTAACCCTCCATCCATGCCACCATCCTACGATCGGATAATGGAGGATCACCTGACACTTTTCCATGAGCAGGTTATTGCTCTCTTGGCCATGGGAGCTATAGAGAGGGTCCCTGTGCCAGAAGTAGGCTGTGGTTGTTATTCCCACTACTTTCTGGTGCCCAAAAAGGACAAGGGCCTCCGCCTTATCTTAGACCTTCAACCCCTCAATCTCTTCTTCATGAAGGAAAAGTTCAAAATGTTCACTCTAGCTCAGGTTCTATCCGCCGTTGACCCAGGAGCCTGGATGGTAGTGTTGGACTTGCAGGACACCTATTTCCATATTCCCGTCCTGCCTGCCTGCAGATATTACTTGCAGTTCACAGTAGGCCGCGAGCATTTTCAGTTCACAGTGCTCCCCTTTGGCCTTCCCAGTGCCCCTCTGGTGTTCACCAAGGTGATGGTGGTAGTTGCAGCTCAACTGCACGGGTCAGGGGTTTCAGTCATCCCCTACCTTGATGACTGGCTGTTGAAGGTGGGCTTGCCCCAAGCTGTCATCTCCCATATCCAGGCTATGGTGGACCTCCTGCATTTGCTGGGGTTCACTGTAAATGGGCCAAAGTTACACTTTACTCCCTCTCAGATTCTCCCTTTCATCTGAGCTGCTCTGGACACTGTGCTGTCAGGCTTATCCTCTCGAGCGTCAAGTCCAGGATATTCAGGCTGTGATATCAATGATACCGATGTTTCAGCCGCTATCCTGCATTTCGGTGAGAATGACTCTAAGGCTGCTTGTGACTCCTGCATCCGACTGGTGACACATGCCAGATGGCATATGCAGGTGACTCCTCACAGATGGCATATGCAGGTGATTCCTGCATCCTGCGGACTCTGTAGTGGTATCTGAAGTTCCAGTGGGGGCAACATCAGGGGAATATCTCCGAAATGGTCCAGATCTCGGAGGGATCTGCGCAAGATCTGCAGTGGTGGCTCAATTGGGCCAGAGACAGATCCCGCTCCCTTCCCCAACCAGATCTGACAGTAGTGACCAGTGCACCACTCCTTGGATGGGGCGGCCATATGGGAGAGGCAGAGATCTGAGGCATCTGGTCTCTGGCAGAGTTTGGGCTCCATTTCAACCTTTTGGAGTTCAGGGTGATCAGACTAGCATTGAAAGCATTCCTTCCATCCCTCAAAGGGAAAGTGGTGCAGGTGTTCAATGACAACACCACTGCAATGTGGTACTGCAACAAACTGGGACGGTAGGGACTCTGGTATCCCTAGCTATTGAGTTTGATAATTGGTCCTCCGATCAGACTCCCCTTCGGGAGGATCTTCTTTCGCAGCAGTAGGGGAGGATTCTCCACTCAAACCTGGCCAGTCTCCACCTTCTTGCGTGGTGATCGAGTAGCGGCAGTTGACAGCTTTTGGCCTTTTGGCTGAAGTCTGTAAAGTTATCTTGGCAGCCAGACATCCCTCCACCAAAACAGTATACTCCTGTTGATGAAACAAATTTGTGGCCTTGTGCACGGACAAGTCTGTTAACCCCCTCTCTACCCCTCTTTCTGAAGTCTTCTTGTTTATACTTTATTTAGCCCAGCAGGGCTCTGCTTTGGGCATCCTCAAAGGTTATTTGTCTGCTGTGTTTGCATTTCTGAGATTACCTGACCAACCCTCATTGTTTAAGTCTCCCTTAGTTAGTAGGTTCCTCCATCACCATGAATCATGCACCAACGGGATTTGAATTTGGTTCCGACATTTCTCATGTGTGCTCCTTTTGAGTCTCTTCACAATTGTCCTCTCAGGCTTCTAGCATTAAAACAGCCTTCCCTGTGGCCATTCCATCTGCCCGCAGGGAGAGCGAGGTACAGGCATTGTCATCTAAGCCACCCTACCTTTCCATCTATCCTGGCAAAGTGGTGCTTCGCAAACGGGCCTCCTTTCTTCCGAAAGTGGTAACGCCCTTTCATGTAGGCCAATCTATCACCTTGCCTAGTTTTTATGGAACCCCACATCCTTATAAGGAAGAGGAGAGACTCCACCGCGTGGACCTAAAAAGAACATTGGTGTTTTACCTTGATGGTACCAAAGAGTTCCGGGTAGATGATCAACTCTTTGTTGGGTATGTGGGAGCAAAGATAGGTCGGGCAGTGCAGTGGAGAACCACCTCCAGATGAGTTGCTGTCTGCAATGAAATGTGGTACTCATTGGCTCAAAAGCAACCCCCGGAGGGTTTGCACGTCTCACTCTACCAGGGTGACAGCTTCAACCAGGGCCAGCTTTAGGACTGATGCGCCCTGTGCGACAGTTTATTGTGGCGCCCCCAATCACATGACCTCCTCCTCGGTTTAACTCACTACCACGGCAAATGTGCCCTTCATCTCTCCATTGCTCCCCTTTTAAATACATTCATGTGTTTTAAAGCAATTGTAAAGACTGGCTTTACTAATCCACTCAGCTAGCGATATATAATATAGGGGCATATTTAAGAGACCCTAGCGCAATTTTAACGCCGCATTAACGTCATTTTTTTTACAATGTGGCATTATAAGGCCAAAAGTGCTGTGCTATATTTACAAAGTGGTGCTATGCATGCATTGCGCCACTTTGTATCCCTGTGCGCTACACTGTGCCTCTGCCAGGCATAATGTATGCAAAGGTGGCATTCCCCCACTAGGGGGGGGGCAAAAAAAATGGCGTAAAGAAATCTGACAGATTTATTTGCGCCATTTTTTTCTGGCACTTTTAACACCTGCTCAAAGCAGGCGTTAAAAGGAGGTGTCTGTTGGTTATAATGTGCCTCTGGGTGCTTTTCAGGATTAGCATCAATTTTTTTTATGCTAATCCTGCAAAGCGCCGGACTAGCATCAAAAGTTCTGACACTAGTCCCCCAACTACTGCCATGTTGTGCTGTATTTTAAATACAGCCCACACATGGTTGCATTAGGGGAGCGCTAAGTGGTGCAAGGAAAGTCGTGCAGCACTGTGTGCAGTGCCACTTTTTTCAAATATGCCCCATAGGGGCATATTTAAGAGCCCTTAGTGCCATTCTAATGCTACATTAGTCTAATTTATTGTAAGATAATGTGGAGCTATGAGGCCAAAAACGCTGCACCATATTTACAAAGTGGCCAATGCATGCATTGCGTCACTTTTTAACCCTTTGAGCTACATTATGCCTGCGCCAGGCATAATATATGCAAAGGGGGCATCTCACTGTTAGGGGGCCAAAGAAATGACGCACAGAAAGCTGTTAGATTTCTTTGTGTCATTTTTTCCGGCACTTTTAATGCCTGCTTAGAGCAGGCATTAAAAGGAGGCTTCCATTGGTTACAATGGGCCTCTCTGTGCTTTGCAAGAATCCTGCAAAGCGCCGGACTAGCATAAAAACTTCTGACGCTAGTCCCTAGCTAGCACCATGGTGCGACATATTTTAAATACGATGCACACATGGTGGTGTTAGGGGGCGCAAAGGGGTGCATGAAAAGTGGCACTGCACTCTATGCAGCACCACTTTTCTTAAATGTGACCCATAGTTCTATTTTTTGCAGCAGGCATATTAACCCTCTATGCTACTTTATGTTGAGTCAAAGCTGCCACTAAGCAAAACTCCATCCCTCTCTTTTGCAGGAACATTAATCACCAGAGGAATCTTGACATTTTTATTGTTTCTTGAAGGCTAAACGCACAAGAAACTTTTCAGCAGGTGCTTTTAAATCACAAGGTTCATAAGTAATTGCTAACCACAGCGTCCCCCTGAGGTCAGCGCCCGGTGCGGTCGCACCGCTCGCACCACCCAAAAGCCAGCCCTGGCTGCAACCACTACATTAGCACACGGAGTTCCAGCCCTGGACACCTGTCAGGCAGCAACACGGGCATCCTTGCACACATTCACCAAACACTACTGATGGGACAGTCAGGTCCGAAGGGACACGTAATTTGCCTGTTTGGTTCTGCAGGACCTCCTAGCAAGATCTTGGTTCACTGACCCTCCTTTGGGATGGTTTTGCTTGGGTATCTATTCCAAGGTAAAGAATCTGCAACTAGAAGTCTCTATTAGATGAACAAGATACTTACCTTCAGTAGCGCCTTATCTGATAGAGACATGTTCTAGTTGCAGATTCCTTACTGACCCATTCATCCTCTGTGAACTGATTTCTAGGGATAGGGACTTCTCTTTCAGGGCCCTGGTTTTGACGTACCAGTCTTCCTGACTCTGTGCTCCTGGTGTGGAAAGTAGTGAAAAGAAACTGAGATCAGTGCACTGGGGTGGAGCCTATATAGGTTTGCGACGTCATATCTGGCATGCATGCCGCTGATGACGGACATGGAGCTGACCGACACCACCTGATGGCGTGCAGGGGTACTGCTCGGGAAAATTCTCCAGATCCAGACTGACACCTGGGGAAAATTCTATGGTAAGGTATCTGCAACTAAAATATGTGTCTGCCACATAAGGCATTACCGCAGGTAAGTAACTTGTTCTTTAAGAATTCTAAACAGTCTTCATATGAGTTAAAGTTATGGTTTGAGTTAGATAGATGAAGGTGAGGTAGATAAAGGTAGATTTGTTCAAACACTGATTGCACTTTTTTTTTTGGTAATTGTATTGCCAGCTTTGTCTCTGGCTGCCACCCTTCCGGAGCTGAATTTATTTTGTTTTAGGGAGGTGGCAAGCATTTTTCCTGTTTTATTCTGTTCAAAGAATTTTAGACCTTTCTCCAGTATTAGATCTTTCATAGATTCACATTATTGAATGATTTTCCATCATTGAAGATGGAATCCTACGGTATCATTAAATAGCAGTATAGCAACATTTTACATATAAGACAGTGTTAAAGTGCAGTCACATTCACAGCTTATTTAGATCATTTGAAAGGATCCAAAGCCCAGCCAATCAGGTGACAGCACCCTTTAGCACCCTCACTACAGAAGCTGCAGTCTCTCAGATTTTCTACCCCACGTCGTGTGAAGGAAGTCTCCCTGAGCTCTGCTCAGTTTTCTTCATTCCAAGCTTCCGAAAAACGTCAAAATGTCTGATACTTCAAAGAAAGAACTCTTTAGACTCTACAAATCTTGTGGGAAAAAGAGACTGCATGTGGATAACCCAAATAAAGGAGCTGCATCTACTGCCTGTACCCTCAGCACAAGGGGAAGTACTGCAAGGGATGCTGCACCTTTTCCTCAAAAAGCTTGAAGGACAGGGAGGCGAGGCTTCTTTTATTGTCACAGAAACATACATCGTCAGATGAAGATAGTGACACCCCTGCTAGGTCTCGCAAAAGGGACAGCTCCCATGACCTAGGGACCTCTGAGGAAGGCAGGAAGACCAAAAAACTTCCTATCATGGGTCACTAAAAGATCTACAGAAAAATGAGAAAATGCCAAAATTACCCTAAAAACCACTTCCTCTGAGCCTAGCAGACCAAGTACCAAGGCTTCGTACCGTCTGCATACTTCTTCTTCTGACCTGTCGAAGATTGGGCCAAAAATCCATGTTAAAGCACCATTGACAAGGTCTTCACTGTTGACAGTGCTATTGTTGATGACCACTACAATGACAGTTACCACTGTCTTGTCGAGGAGACCATCGACTGCGACAACGACCTCAGCCATCGACTCCTCAGGATTTCCTCATTGATGAAGACTCTGCTGACCAAGATTCCATTGATGATGCCACCATCGATGGCACCACTGTCGACTATGACACTGTCGACGGTGCCACTATTGACGAGACCACCATCAATGACAAGACCATCATTGACGATGACACCACCAGCAATGATGGCCATGCCGTTAGCCCATACCTCAATTCCCTCATTGATGATGTCATCGATGACATCATCAATTATAAGTTTCAAAGACCTCAAGACACCTCTGCAAACAAAGTTTCACCATACCCTTCAAGCCATCTACTTGATCTGAAGGACTCTGAGGATGAAGGCCCATTTGGCCCATTGCAAAGTCCATCTGAACTCCAGGTGAAACACCAAAAGGATGATGATGATGGAGAGGAGGATGAATCATATTATGGCCACTACTACAAACCGAAGGCCAAACAAAGACATGTGCCATACTATCATGACTATCCAGACCCACCATTTAGATAGAGTGATGTCGAAGTACCTCTCTCACTGGTGCAGGATTTATAGGTCATGCTAAAAGACTACCGCACCTCCCTCATCTTCATTTATTGCAGAAAGGAGACCACATTATGCTCTCAAAGGGAGCAATATAGCCAGTTCCCTTTTCCCAGAAGGGCACAGTAGAAGGTTCCCAGAACGTCAACAGGATCAACCAGCGCCTCTCACACAACCACATCTGCTCCTGCAACACCAAATCCTATTCCCCCACCAATTAGGCCAAGGATGACACAAGACTCCAGTATTGCAGCACCACAAAGAGATGATCCATCATCATCAAAAGATGACAAGGAAGAAAGTGAGGATCAGGATATCCATCCACCCCATGATGACTGGGATGATTTTGCTCCCTACTCCATCGCCACCAGTACCGCATCCTTCAGATTCTCTCCCAGAGGACATCAGGGGCTTTTATAACTTTATAGAGCTGCAGCAGGATTTGACTTGCCTATTTCAGTGAAGCAGTCTGACTACTTCCTATATGACTTTAAGGAACAGACCCGGAAGTCTATTGGTGCCATCCCAATAATTGATTACATATGGAAAGAGGGTATCAAAATCATGCAGAACCCAGAAACAGTAGCAATGGTTGTTCTGCGCATTTACAAGAAGTACAAGGCCCCTGAAGATGTCCCTGCTTGCCTAACAGGACATCTTAAATCAGACTTAGTTATCTCACAAGCAGCACAGAGTCGCTCAAAAAACCATTCCACTCCTATTTCTGCTCCACCTGACAGAGAAGGCAGGCACTCACATATCGGGAATCGCTTCTCAACTATGTCTTCCATTACTGTTCATGCACCCAATTCTTTAGCCATCTTAGGCTGCTATGATGTGGTCAGACATCTGCGCCCTGATAGATCTAGTTCCTGAAGACAAGAAGTCAGAAGTAAGAAAGATCTTGCAAGAATGAGAACGCGCGTCCCCTGAAATCATTGACTATGAGATGGCCATTGCTTCCACTGGCTTCTGACAACTGCCAGGAAAAGCAGTTTTACAGAGGCAAGGCTGGCCGAAATCCACATCATTCAGGCCTGAAATACAGTCTAAAATACCTGACATGGCATATAATGGAGAGACACTATTTGGGAAGCACATTGATGATGCTTTGCTGGCCATCAAATCCGATACGGACACTTCAAAATTGTTTGGCACATTGCAATTTGGCAAACTTCCCTTTCGCGGAACACATAGTAGAGGTTTCTTTACCTACAGGGAACGTTCCCAACGTTACCAGCAATACCAGCCCTGTCAACCTCAATATAGGTTTACCTACCACCAGCCACCATCGGCGGCATACACAAAGCAGGGTGCTCGACGTAAGCAGCACACCCAGTCCCGGGACATCACCCATAAACCGTGACCTCGTTCAGGTGCCAGCTAACCCCACTACTCCCCATTCCGTGGGTGCCAACATCTCAAACCATCTTCACCAATGGCAGGAAATAACTACAGAAAGGTGGGTATTAGATTTGGTCACCTATGGTCATACCTTGGAGTTTTTACAGACACTGCCAAACATGCCAGCAAGAGGAGCACATTCCCCTCATCTTCAGTTATTGCAGAAAGAAGGCCTCATTATGCTTGCCAATGGAGCAATCAAGCAGGTTCCCTTTTCCCAGAAGGGCATAGGTTTCTACCCCAGTTTTTCCCTCATCAAGAAGAAATCAGGGGCATTTCTTGAATCTAGGGGATTATATGACAACTCTCGACTAGCAGCATGCATATTTCTACATTCCCATATATCCCAAGCATCACAAATACCATTGTTGTACTGTACTGGTAGTCTAGCTGGCACCCATTACCAGTTCAAAGTCTTTCCATTTGGCCTCAAATCACATCTCTGCGATGCCCCTGCTTGCCTAACAGGACATCTTAAAGCAGACTTAGTTATCTCACAAGCAGCACAGAGTCGCTCAAAAAACCATTCCACTCCTATTTCTGCTCCACCTGATAGAGAAGGCAGGCACTCACATATCGGGAATCGCTTCTCAACTATGTCTTCCATTACTGTTCATGCACCCAATTCTTTAGCCATCTTAGGCTGCTATGATGTGGTCAGACATCTGCGCCCTGATAGATTTAGTTCCTGAAGACAAGAAGTCAGAAGTAAGAAAGATCTTGCAAGAAGGAGAACGCGCGTCCCCTCAAATCATTGACTATGAGATGGCCATTGCTTCCACTGGCTTCCGACAATTGGCAGGAAAAGCAGTTTTACAGAGGCAAGGCTGGCCGAAATCCACATCATTCAGGCCTGAAATACAGTCTAAAATACCTGACATGGCATATAATGGAGAGACACTATTTGGGAAGCACATTGATGATGCTTTGCTGGCCATCAAATCCGATACGGACACTTCAAAATTGTTTGGCACATTGCAATTTGGCAAACTTCCCTTTCGCGGAACACATAGTAGAGGTTTCTTTACCTACAGGGAACGTTCCCAACGTTACCAGCAATACCAGCCCTGTCAACCTCAATATAGGTTTACCTACCACCAGCCACCATACCATCCGCCACCATCGGCGGTATACACGAAGCAGGGTGCTCGACGTAAGCAGCACACCCAGTCCCGGGACATCACCCATAAACCGTGACCTCGTTCAGGTGCCAGCTAACCCCACTACTCCCCTTTCCGTGGGTGCCAACATCTCAAACCATCTTCACCAGTGGCAGGAAATAACTACAGAAAGGTGGGTATTAGATTTGGTCACCTATGGTCATACCTTGGAGTTTTTACAGACACTGCCAAACATGCCAGCAAGAGGAGCACATTCCCCTCATCTTCAGTTATTGCAGAAAGAAGGCCTCATTATGCTTGCCAATGGAGCAATCAAGCAGGTTCTCTTTTCCCAGAAGGGCATAGGTTTCTACCCCAGTTTTTCCCTCATCAAGAAGAAATCAGGGGCATTTCTTGAACCTAGGGGATTATATGACATCTCTCGACTTGCAGCATGCATATTTCTACATTCCCATATATCCCAAGCATCACAAATACCATTGCTGTACTGTACTGGTAGTCTAGCTGGCACCCATTACCAGTTCAAAGTCTTTCCATTTGGCCTCAAATCACATCTCTGCATTTTCACCAATTGCCTGACCCCAGTTGTAGCCGCCCTCAAGAAAAACGGTCACAAGGTATTCCCATAGCTAGGCAACTGGCTGCTAAAAGCTCATACACCTTCACAGGCATCTTTAAGGAACACAGGCTTGTTTTGCATTGTTTCACAAGCTACGTCTCACCATAAACCATCACACGTCATTCCAAAGCAGAAGATAATGTTTCTAGGATCCACAATAAATACCATACAAGACAAAGCATTTCTTTCTCTAGAACGACAACAAAAACTGACTCAGTTGGCCCTCAAGATCTCCAGAAGAAAGTCCATCTCAGTGCATCTATACAAGTCATTGCTAGAGATGATTTCATCTGCAATATATCTTGGACCTCTAGCCTGCCTGACAATGAGACCTTTGCAAGAAGAGCTACAACAGCGGCCTCAGATGGAAGGGTCGTCAACTACCTCATCAAGATCACACTAAGGCTGTTCAAGCATTAATGTGGTGGTCCTACACTCCTCATATCCCTGAGGGCCTCACAATCTTGCCCCTAATTCTTGACTTTATCATAACAACTGATGCCTCCATGGAAGGCTGAGATAGACACCTACAAAACCTGCAGATTCAGGGGAAATGGTCTACCATCCAAAAGTCCATGCATAAATGGTCTGGAGCTCAAGGCTATCTTTCTCACACTTCAAGCTTTCTTACCTCTCAGAGCAGGTTCTTCAGTGCTGGTGCATGCAGACAATACAACCAGCATGCATTACATCAACTAGCAAGGAGGTACAAGATCACTGGCACTCTCTCAGGAAGCCCATGAATTATGGCATTGGATAACAGCACACAACATCACTCTAAAGGCCGAGCAGGAGCAAACAACATGCTCAGCAGATCCCTAGGGAGCTGCCACGAATAGGAGCTTAACCAGATGGAACGCAACATGATTTTTCAACTTTGAGACAAACCAGCATTGGACCTGTTTGCCATGAACGAAAGCAACAAATGTTGTTTCTACACTAGTCGGCACCCACTTCCAGGGTAATAGGGGAATGCCTTTTTGATAAGATGGTCCAGGATATAGCATACACTTTTCCCCATTCCCCTTGATACTGAGAGTTCTCAGCAAGATGAAAGTGGGAGAGGTGCCACCAGATCCTCGTTGCTTCCAATTGGCCCAGGCAATACTGGTTCACGGAGCTTCTCCTCCTGTTGATGTCCAAGCCTGTTAATCTTCAGACCAAGTGAACACTGCTGGCAACTAAACACAACAAGTTCCGCACCCAGACCCAGACTCCCTCCAATTATATGCATGGCTCCTGAATTTTATGAATTCCAGAATATGACTATTCCCCAAGAATGCAGGGACATCCTCACAAGGGCAAGGGGAGAGCCAACTAACAAATCCCACGGTTTGAAAAGGAAGAGATTCTGCTTATGGTGTCAGCAATACAACCTACACTCGGAAGCATCACAGGAACAAATCTTACCTTATCTTCTCTCCCTGGCTCATTCAGGTTTAGTACTCTCAGGGTGCCATGCCCACCATCCACTGCCTGTGGCATAGGTAAGTCATCCCTCTAGCAGGCTTTACAGCCCTAAGGCAGGGTACACTATACCACAAGTGAGGGCATTGCTGCTTGAGCAACATGCCCCTACAGTGTATAAGTCAATTCTTAGACATTGTAAGTGCACTATGGCCACATTGAGTATATGGGTTTGGAGTTTGTCATCACAAACTCCACAGCTGAATAATGGCTTCACTGAACACTGGGAAGTTTGGTATCAAACTTCTCAGCACAATAAACGCACACTGATGCCCCCTGTATGTTAGCCAAACTGCTCATGCAGGACTGACCAGTCTGTGCCTGCCTGCCACTTCCAGATGAGTTTCTGACCACATGGGGTGAGAGCCTTTGGGCTCTCTGTGGCCAGAAACAAAGCCTGCACTGGGTGGAGGTGCTTCACACTTCCCCTCTGCAGGAACTGTAACACCTGGTGGTGATCCTCAGAGGCTCAGGGCTCTTGTTACAGTGCCCCCAGGGCACTCCAGCTAGTGGAGATGGCTGCCCTGGACCAAGCCCCACTTTTGGCTGCAAGACTGGCGGGAAAAAGAGGGAATGCAAGGAGTGACCACCTTAGCTGGGACCACCACTAAGGTGTTCAGAGCAGAGGTGACCCCCTTGCTGCAACATCCACCATCTTAATATGATGGACAGGGACCAATAGGGTTAGGTCTGTGTCCCCCTTCCCAAAGGGAGTGGACACAGTAAGGGCATAGGCACCCTCAGGGACATTTTATTTTATTATATATATGTACATATAAGGAACCCTTTCTACCTTTGCCTTTACCTCCACTCTCTGACTCATCCCAAACCTTTTTGACTTCTATGAACTGCCAAACACTTCTGTTTCTAGCCTGTCAATCTAACTAACAGGCGTGCAATCCACCACACCAATAAAATCTCAAAGTCCCTAGTAAGTGGTAGGGCATGTAGGTTTAGGGGCCCCAGTATAGGTAGTATACCCATAGGTGCACTGCTGATGGGGCACAGTGTCACTTTAAAGGCAAGCCTTCCTTGTTGGCTGCATTTAAGTTAAAGTTAACCACAAATTCGACTTTGGAATTAAAAGTACTTCCACATTCCTAAGCTACCTTATTTTCACATATACTTCATCCCTAAGTATGCCCCAAGTGCCTCTAAGGTTGGCTGCAGTGTACCTATAAGCAGGGACTTTATAAAAGATGTTTTATAAGCCCCGGTGAGGGACAAATAGCCAAATTAGGTTTTCCCCATTGTGGTGAAGGGGCTCCATAGGCTAACACAGAGAGACTTTATTTAAAAATAATAAAGTTTTATTTTTCATAGGAAGGAGCTAAATATAGCAAGTTTGGTATAAAATGAAAGGTTATAATAAATCCAACAACTTGCCAGTGTTGAACTTAATATAACTTGAACAGGGAAAGATTTGCAGAACTTCTGCTAAAAGTTACTAGCTTCAGCCCTGCAGGGCCCTTCTCTGATTGGTCAGCCTCTGGCAGCCAGAGCCACGCTGTTGTGATGAGGTGTAAAGTGGCCTGGGCTGAAACAAAGGAAGCATCTGGGGGGAGGAGATCTGCCTCAGCAAAAGGTAGAACAGGATGAGAGAGAGCAGACAAACTGTACTTCAAAGGAGGAAAGGACATTTGGGGCAGCAGCTGGACCTCCCCCATTTCCCAAAGCACCAGATAGCCAGGTGCCCTCTGCTTAGGTAAAGAGAGTGCTGGAAAGGGGTGTGTTAAGGGAAACATAGCCACACCAGTGGGTGGATCCAACCAGATCTAAACTCTAATATTGCATTTTTGCCATCTTGGATTTTGGAGGAATGTTGCTCCCTTAGATTGATTTCTGCCACACTTCCCAGGATGTGATTGGACAGGAGCAACCCCCCTGCTTGCCACCCCAGGAGCAATGATAAATATGGCAGAGCTGCTCCACACTCCAGATCCCTACTAGAAAAAGTTAAGAAGAAGTAAGATTGCCCTGCTGGACCCATGTCCTGTTCCTGGACCCAGTGTTCAGAAGGGCTGCACCAGCTGCACACTTTGGGCTACATCAAGAAAATGACTTTGCCTTACTTCTACAACTCCAAGAAGGAACTCCCTGTAAGCTACAGGTCGAATAGAACTAACCAGAGTCCCCTCTATGAAGTCCTACAAAAATAGCCCAGCTGACCAATGACCAGTAGTCATTTAAGGAATTGAACCAGGTGCATTCTGGGAGTTTAAGTCCTAATCCCCCCATGGGCAACTCAGGGCTTCTGCAACCTTGGGTGCATTGTGGACACTTGAACGACATTAAAAATACTTCTGGAAGAAAAGTCTGAAGTTTGGAACTATGGAAAAAAGCTCCATAAGTGGACCGACCCGACTGTAAAAGTCAAGCTAGCCAACGTCAACCGCGACCCAGCCTGACTTGCAGGTTCGTCTTGCTGAAAAGCTCTGGAGCTCCAGACTTCCAGGTTTTCATCAGGGGCTCGTGGAAAGGCAATCCGACGATATTGCATTGAAATTGGCTTGCTGAGGAGGGTTGTCTGGCGTTGGGAAAGGAAAGCTCCACCCTGTCGGGAGTTTGGCGTACGTGTGTTCCTATCCACCAAACTCGTAATAAGGGTCTATATTTTAGTGTGCAATGTGTCCTCGAGTCATTTATTGGCAAGACATGCATTTAACAAAAGAGCCATGGACGACAGTAACTCACAATCTGTTATTTCCATGCATTTGCATACATTTTGATCACAAATGGCATGTTTACTGTACTTTTTACCCTGAAGGTTGAGTAATTACCAAAAATGGTATCATGGTGTAATTCCAGGAATTTCACAAAACAAGCGTAACACTAAAATCCCAAAATTACTTGAATTATACTCCTGTTATTTTAGTTTTGCCCAGGCTTAGTAAAAAACATTCTGCCCTCAACTCTACCCTTAACTCGATCTTCTTTTGTATGGTAGTGGGAGCCATGAGTGGTCTCCCAAGAGAAAAATTAAAGCATTAACTGAGAAAATAGTTGGCAGTATGATTCCTTTCTTGAATCTTTATTTGAATCATTCGTAGAAGCAACAATGAGCTATTGCCCAAAAATATTCACCTGACTTAAAAGGGTTGAAAGTCACAGTAAGAAATTAGGTTACTGGCTGACTGAGGTGCGATCCCTGGTCAAGCAGCAACCACTATCCATGTGAAGATAAGGCACAAGCAAACCCCAAATTAGCTTGTTCTCAACCCCGTGGTAGCTTGGCACAGAGCAGTCAGACTTAATTAGAGGCAATGTGTAGTATTTATGCAATTCTTCAAAACACCACAAAAAAGGATCCCACACCAAGTTAGAAATATAGAGCAGCATTTAATAAATAAAACAACTCCAAAATGACAAACCTCCAGACTCTAGAACCAGAGACATTTAATTTTAGAGACTTTAGTTAAAATAGTGCCAAAAAGCATAAAGCGTCAATTGTGGATGTGTGGTCGCACCGGACCAGAACAAAGAGCCTTATCATTAGGCTGGTGGTTCAAAGACTGCCAGCCTTGCAGTGGCGGTTAGACCAATGCGACTGTGGCAGTTGAACTGCTACATTACGAGGTTGGCGGGCATAGCCGCCAACCTACAGCCATCCCCACCAGGATCAGTGATCCCGATGGGCTGACGGCAGTCCTTGTTGTAATCAGCCAGGGCGGCGCTGAACTCAGCGCCACTCTGGCTGGAAGAAAACAAGTGCAGGGGATGACAGGAGGGCATTGGGGGTGCTGGTGTCCCCTGCGTGCGGCAGCGTTGCTCCTGGCTTTCTTATGAGCCAGTGAGAATGCTGCTGCACCTTTCCCACTGAGCCAACTAGACAGCCCAGTGGGAAAGTCATAATGGGGCCAGCAGGGAGGTCAATAGCAAAAAAACGGTATTTTCAGAATTGCAATTTAAAATCCGACTTTACCATAAGTTAGGATTTAAAATTGTGATTCTAGCGACACCAAACATGACTCAAACATCCCTTTCTATTCTGAAATTAGACTTATAAAATGTAATTAGACAAATCCATTGTTATCCAATGGAAGAGATAGACCTTGCAGTAGTAAAAAACAAATTTAAGAGTGTTTCAATACCAGGAGATGTAAAACTTGAAGGTCCATGTCCTACTTTTTAAATACATTGCACCCTGCCCTCTGGGCTGTCAGGGCCTACCCAAGGGGTGACTTATATGTATTTAAAGGGAATGTTTGGGCCAGGGTAAATGTTTACTTTGCGAGGTTGAAGTGGCAGTTTAAAGATACACACACACACACACACATACAGGCTCTGCAATGGCAGGTCTGAGACATGTTTAAAGGGCTACTGAAGTGGGTGGCACTTTCAGTGCTACGGGCCCACTAGTAGCATTTAATTTACAGGACCTGGGTACATGTGCCACCACTTTACTAGGGACTTACAAGTAAATTTAATATGCCAATTGGGGACAAGCTAATATTACCATGGTTTAAGGAGTGAACACATGCACTTTAGCACTGGTTAGCAGTGGCAAATTGCCTGGAGTCCTATGGCCAGTAAAATAGAGATCAGGAAAATTGAAGGAGTAAGCCAAAACGTTGGGAGACATTTTTTATTCCCTCTGAGGCTTGTTCCTGAAGTTGTTGATTTAAAAAATGTTAATACATGCCCACTGGTACTATATTGTTTAGTCCTCCTGATTATGAACCCACATTGGCAGGATTTTATATTACATGCTGTTTAGTATTATTGATTATATTTTAATTACAGGTACACACAAGAAATGTTATGTTGTGTAGGGAGATTCAAC
Organism: Pleurodeles waltl; assembly: GCF_031143425.1. NCBI lineage: Eukaryota > Metazoa > Chordata > Amphibia > Caudata > Salamandridae > Pleurodeles > Pleurodeles waltl. The sequence goes on along the minus strand of NC_090446.1, from coordinate 611,753,304 downwards.
AAAATTCCATGTATCATGATTTAGGGCCTCATTATGACTTTTGAGGTCTGACCGCCAGACCGCCATGGTGGCGGCTTCCAAATGATTGCCATGTTGGCGTCTCACAGACTGCCGTATTACGAGTTACACAGCCAGGCCTGCCAAAAGACAACCAAAAACCTGACACCGCTTGGACTTGAGGGGCAGGAAATAGGTGGTCCGATCATCGGAACCTCCAGTCTGTCAACCTGCCACTGAACCTATTACAAGTCGAAAATCGGCATGGCTATGATGCCATAGCGGTCTTCCAATACCGGTGCGGACCGCGGTAGTCGGCGGTCCCCACACTAATACAGTACAACACATTGGTGAGCTTTGAAAACCACACAGCTGACACACATTCACACACTCACCACACCTACAAATTACACTATAAAACACCCCCTCACTCACCACAATCCTTTGAATCTACAACAGCCCGCACAGAAGATAGAGCACCATTTAAAAATATAGAACCATAGAATAGGCATTCCTCCATCTTTCACTGGTCACACCCTCACAACACCCCCACCACACACCAAATTTGCTTCCCATCACCACCTCAATACACAGCACCAAAATGTAATTACTAATATTGTTCTTTGTTTCCTATCACCATGTCACCACAGAAACATCCACATTTTACAGACGACGAGTTAAGAGTCATGGTGGATGAAATCATTGGGGTAAAGCCACATTTATTTGGAGCCCACGTCCAGCAGACAACAACTGTGAGGAAAATGTAAATGTGGCAAAGAATAGTTGACAGAGTGAATTTTGTAGGCATCTGCCCCTACACAAGGGACGACATCAGGAAGAGGTGGAACGACATTAGGGGAAAGGTACGTTTCATGGCCACCAGGCACCAGCTGGCAGTTCACAAAACTGACGGTGGTCTCCCATCTCCTTCCCTACAGCTCACATCATGGGAGGGGAAGGTCTTGGCCCTCCTGCATCCTGAGGGCTTGACAGGAATACCTGGGGGAGTTGAGTCAAGAAAGTCACAATACAAATGGCATAAAAATGTATTAGCGTGCATGCTCACTGATCACATTGTGCTACTGTAACTGTCTCTCCACTCACCACCCCTGTGTCCAACAGTCCCAATACCCCTGTCTGGCATCTCACATTTGAAGTAGAATCAACTGGGGGCACATCATCTGTGTATGGTGTGTGTAGTACAGAGACTGACTGCACTACAACTCCCAGCAGGCATTGTTTTACCATTACAAAAACCACAACAGTGTACCACACCCAAAATCACCTTGTTGTGCAAATCACTTGTGAACTGTACTCACCTGAGAGGACTCCATCTGTATAGTGTGTAGGTAGGACAGGCGATGACAGGATCGCTAAGGCCAGCAGGCACTGGGACTCACTCTACTCAGCAACAACACTGTCCTTTGCTAATATGACCCTTCTCCCCCTACTCAGCTATTGAACTGTACTCATCTGAGGGGATCTCATCTGTATAGTGTGTGGGTATAGGACAGGTATCGACAGGAATGCTAAGGCCAGCAGGCACGGAGACTCACACTCTACTCAGTAACAACACTGTCCTCTGCTACCATGACTCTACTCCCACTACTCAGCTATTGAACTGTACTCACCTTATGGAATCTCACCTATATAGTGTGTGGGTATAGGACATGCAATGACAGGAATGCTAAGGCCAGCAGACACTGTCTACCTAATGCAAAACACCAGCCCTCTGTGCATCTTTTCTAACATCCTTATACGTTAACTCATAATGGAACTGTACTCACATGAGAGGATAACTTATATATGCTGTGTGTAGTACTTGCTGTAACATGACTGTAAATCACAGGAGGACCATTCCCTCTAACGCCAATGACCAGGACTGTGTCCACATGACATTTTGCAGCTGTCTGTGAATTCCCAAATGAAGTTTACATACCAGGGAGGTACCCAGAAAATGATAATGCTGCACCCTGTGATGTGCCTAGTCAACTAAATCCATCTTGAGTATTTAAGCCAAGAGGAAAATAATGTTGACAGGAACGACAGCCCAACCAGTGTGCCAAATCAATGAAATACAAATCAAAGGTTACAAGATGCTTCATCTAAATGCTTGTGGTAGAACACATATCCCCAATGCACTGACCACATGATCACAACTAAATGATACAACAACAAAGTTACTGGTCTGCCTGCATAACATTCAAATAGGTCTTGGGATGACTTGAGCCACATTAAGTCCAGCCACTGTTTTGACTGTACTGCCAGATAGATATGAGTCTATCGACAGGTCTCCAAGTGCCAAGATACACAGACATCCTGTAGCAAGTTGGTTTTAAATGGAAATGGTCTGTTCACCAAACGCCAGCCCTAAACAGTTGATAACAGGTACGCCTATCACATAAGGGAAAACTGCAAAGCCAATGTGTACATGGCCCTAAACAAATGTCACTGTAAATTGTTGGAGCTCCATGTCACGATACAACCTGTAACATTCAGTTTCTAATTTTAACAGGTCTACCTGGTACTGGGACCATTGAGGTCACTCCAGAAACTGCCACTCTCCCTGGATGAATCTCTCAGTGAGGATAGCATCCCTGGACGTGTGGAAGTTGAGGATGGCTCTGGCCCATCCAGGGAACGTAGTCAGATGACACCTGTCAGCCTCCCCCTGTCCACATCGACTCCTCCCAGCCCTGTTGTATCAACATCGCAGGCAACCAGTCTCCCCCAAACCTGTGTCATGAGGACAGTTACAACCATCTTGTGCCCCCCAGTCCAGGTAGCAGAGTCACAACAAGACACCCCTGACAATGAAGGACCTGGATCCAGTGGTAGGGGGCAAGTTGTGCCAAGTGTGCAGGCACATGGGGCTAGGGTGCGTGGGAGGGATGCTGTGGGCCAGTGGCATGAGGCTGCTGGGGATAGTTCTGACCAGGATACCATCGCCCACGTTTTTGGAGCTTACCAACAATCCCAAGGCATGATGGGCCAAGTACTTACCATACACCGGGAGATCCAAAAGCTGCAGAGGGACAGCCACCAGGAAATTATGCAACAGTGGAAGGCCCACGATGCCCACATGGCCTCCCTAACAGGGGTGCTGAGAGACATCACCACCACCCTGAACAGGGATCGTCAACACCTGACCTCTTCCATTGGCCAACTATTATCAGCCCGTTTTACGTCTGTGACAGCCAGTGGAAGGGAGGCTGTGTCAGGGGAAGGCCCTGCCACAGATGCCCCTGCCTCTGTATCCGAAACCCACCACCCGCAAGCGGGGACATCCACCCAAACATCCAGGAGGTGCAGATGGCAAGACAACACCCCTTGCCAGGAAGTGAGCTTTCAATAATGGAATTCCTTTGTGTTCCACAGATTCACTCTGTTGACTGTTCTTCAACCACTTTCCAATGGACTTCAAATGTTGTGGCAGATACTCTAATGACTACATCCACCATGACTGACCCCTTCACTGTTTGACATTTCTTTTTCACATTTTCACCCCCATGTCCTGTACACATGTAAATAAACACAACAAATGCACATTCAATGTATACTAGTCATTTTTGATGATTGTTAGATGTTCAATATGAAATCCATGTCATACAAATGAGGTACTCATAAGATGGTAATGTAAGGAGGTATGTCACAGGTAGTGTCATGCTGAGGATCACTACCAATACAATGACTCACACAAATCATTTTTATTTACACTGTTCAGCACATAGGCTGCCACAAGGTCTGGACTGTCATGGCCAAGAATGACAAAAGATTGTTGCTTCTGGCTAGATATCTCAAGGGACCATCCCCCTGAACGCAGAAAAAAGGACTATGTCAGTCCCTGTCCCATAGAATAGGCTAACAGACTGGTGGATTTTGTCAACAGATTGACTCTTATAACATACCATAATCATGTCTACCAACTTAACATACCCTGTGACACAGACAGAGAGCAGTACATTTCCTACTCAGAGGTCCATTCTCATACGATGGTCAGCCATCTGTTGGCATGTTACACACCTATGTCAGTGTTGTGGCATAGGCACTGTGGCCTGCAATAAGGTAATACATTGAAAGCTACATAGAGGTCAATCAGTATCCTTGTTAACACAATGTGAAGATAGAGGAAATGGTTTTCACAGGATGACAGGTGACAATGACACATGATCATACGCATGAGACCATCGGACTAACATACTAGGGCAAACAGGTCTATTGTGTAGCTCAGATATCTGCCCTCCCACAGTGCAGACAGCCTGGGCATGCGACTCATACACCCTAAAAGGGCAAACAACAGTACCTGGGTCAATCCTTTTCTGCTGCACATGTCAGACCAATAACAGCTCCCTACCAATGGCACTACTCTGAAATGCCCACATGAGGATGGCATAAAGAGACCTGCAAGGAAAAAGTGATAAATAAGGTCTGTAGGCTAGTAACGGCAAACATGAGATAGTAAACTCTTCTCAAGATACTGTAGTTCCTCTGACAATGTAATGTGACTGCCCCAAACAAAGGAGATCCTGAAGAGAGTCACATCTTCAAGTCTGATGTAGCCAGCAACCTTGGCTGTATGATGCATAGCATCAGATGCCCTGTCTCATGGTGACAGAGATACCCTTCTCCACAAATCCTGACTCCTACAATACCCCATGAAGTCACAGAAATCACAAAACATCGCATACTTACACTCAAGTGAAGTACTGATTGATGAGATCAGCCCGCATGTCTCCACCTTCATCCTCATCACTGCCATTCTTACTTGGCATTTCAGGATTCTCAGCTGGTGGCACTGCCAATTGACCCTCATCAGGGATGTATTGGATGTTTTCTCCTCAGAGCAATGTTGTGGAGCATGCGGTAGGCCACACATTATCTTACACACTTTTGCGGGTGAGTAGATGAGGGTTCCACCTGTCTTGTCCATGCTGTGGAATTTTGCCTTCAGGAGCCCAAAAGCCCGCTCCTTGACACACGTATTGTTCCATGTGCTTCGTTGAAGCGGACTTCCCCTGACAGCTACATCCGTTTTCCTCAACATGAGAATTTTGCCCATGTGAAGGCAGAGTTTTATGGTTTGGCACACATCCCACATGTTTTGGGAGCCATTGATGGTACCCATGTAGCCTTGGTTCCACTGCATGGCAATGAACAGGTCTATCAGAACAGGAAGAACTTTCATTTTATATATGTCCAAGTAGTTTGTTTGGAGGACCTCTACATTTCCCAAGAATGGGCCCGGTACCCAGGTTCAGTCCATGATGCCTTCATCATATGGAATAGTGCTATTCCCCAGCTGATGACATGACTGTACTCAGAGAGGGCCTGGCTGGTTGGTAAGTAACATATGTTGTGTGTGTTTGTATGCTATGTCTGCTGCCAATGAGACGATTCTCTGGACTCATGGTTGCACACGTCGCATCATAAGTTCCTCACTGGTGTCAACAACCTGGGACAGTTTGGGTATGCAGAGTCCCCCGTAAGGGAATGCGACATGTGTGGAGGACATGGCAGACATTTTCAGCTGAATCTATCACTCGACTCCTAACACTCTACTGGCAAGGCCTCCACAACCTGAGCTGTTGTGTACCACCTCTGGGAGCAATCATGCCGTGACCGACAGGTGATAGGGCACCTGCCTTCTTACCAGAAGAGCTGGAGAAGCTTGTGAAGGAGGTCCTACTCTTGTATGAGCCGCTCTATGGTGCACCAGAGGAGCAGGTACATGCACCATGTGCACACTTTTCTATGTACCTATACTTATCTTAGCTTTAGTTAGGCTAGGCTTAGCCCCAGTTTGTCAGATTGTGGCCTCAATGCCATGTAGGTGTTATCAGTGTGCATCAATGGTAGAGTTAATAGGCATGTACCAATGTCAAGTTACAAGTTTGGAGTCCTGAGGCTATGTGGTGAGTGTGCATTGAGTGTGCCCTGACCCAACTAGCGTTTGATTCATATGGGAAGGTGAGATGTCATAACAGCCTTCCACAGGCAAATCTTGCCAGATGATGTAGGAAATGTGTGGTCACTTGGTTGCATGACAGCAGAAGGGGTGAATGCATGTTGTATTGGTTGGTTGCTGCCTATTTGAGGCCTTACTGTGTTTGCGCATTGATCTCTGGCAACATCTGGCCTTGTCGGACTGTTGTTCTGAAGTCAGGTAATGACTCACTATACCCCTCAGCTCTGCACATAGACACCCATTGGTAATTGGCCGTGGGCTACATAATGTTCTGTTGGACATGCTCTATTGTGTAGGTCTGTCTGCTCAGCCTGCAGAGAACGGGCATTGTCAATTGTTACTTGCTGCTAAACTAGAAATCTGGGCACATATCCTTGACAGGTCCCTTGATCCCACAGCCCAGATAGTTGTCTCTTTCATCCAGCACTGATATATCCTGTCCAGGCTCCGTGCATTTTGGTCATTGCAGAACTGCACAATGTGTGTTGGTCACGGATGTACCATGATATTGTACTCTGTGGTTTGGCCATGACGCGTGGCATGTACAATGCATGGCTAGGTTTCTCTTACAGTGCTATGGGTTTTGTGTGCACACATGTGTGGAAGTGTGTATATCAATGCTGATGTGTCACACAGACCCCCCAAACCCTGAAGTAGCAGGTGCCTGCATCAGTATCTGCACATATACACACATGGACAACCTTGTCTCTTTGTGTGCTCTACATTTCACTCCCTCCAATGTGGTCCAAGCACAATGGGTCTGTCTCCAGGCTGGCAGTGACCTGTAGGGACTGTATGTAGCAGGTGACAATCAGAGGTAGTGGATGTTTCTGTGCATTGTTAGCTGTGTGGTGTATCTGTCACTTGCCACTTTCTGTGATGTGTTCCATCGTGTTCCAGGTAAATGTCATGTGGTTAGCTCATGCCCCACAAAACACACTGTTTTCCTACCTGGTCAGTGCAGGGCCTAATCTGGGGGTTGTGTAGGGCACCCTATGGGGGAGTGTTTGCAGTCATGTCCTTGTGTCCAAAGACTGCTATGTGTCACAGGTGGACAAGATGGTCAAGACAGGATGCTATTAGGTAGGTGCACTGATATATATGTGACTCAGCCATTTTGTGTGGGACTTATGGACATATGATCTTGTCTTGTCTTTTGCATCCATGCAGGTTAACGCCCTTCAGAAGAAGGGGATCTGGCCAGCCAACACCAAGAAGGTACGGACCTTGGGGGTCCACAGCCAGCAGAGCGTCCACTGTTGAAAGAGGTGGGAGGATCTGGAACACTGGGCCCGGAAGACCACAGAGGCCCAGCTGGAGTTGTCCTCCCAACCAGGAAGGGGTGCCCCTCAGACCACGACCCTCCTAATGGGCTGCTTTTGGTCAGTGGCGTACCTGGCCTTGGATGAGCGTTTGAGGACAGCACAGCAGCCACAAGGGGGTAAGTGCAATGAAATAACATTATTGATCCTTTACCAGGCGTTTGAGTGAGGGACAGAATTCCCCCCCTGACCCTTTTGGGTCTTGGTTCTTGTACTGAACTGTGGGGACCCTCAGTCCAATTGCACATCAGGGAGCACATATGGCTCTGTTTAGTGTTCAATATTTCTGCTTTAACTACACTGGTGTGTGCTAGTTTCCACCAACAGATCACTCCTCCAAAATGTCACAGTACAAAGGTGGGTAGAATGTGGCTTGCTGTCCTCTACCATGTATCTGGGGATATGTCTAGGTTGAATTTTTTAAGTTAGGGGCAAGTTTTCTCCATTGTATATTGGGTGCTGATGTCTCACTGTGGTCTGTGATGCATGCGTGTCCATCATATATGTGACATGACTTACAGGGATGCTTGCATTACTTGTGTTTGGGGTCAGGGATTCTTCCACAGGTAGATTCTATGCTTGTCATGTCTGATATGTGGGTAGTGATGTTGGTTCTCATTGTATAACAAGTGGGTGAACCCTTGTTGGTGATTGCAAGGTCTGTCTCCCTCCTTCCAGCATGGTAGAGTTGTCAACTACAAACACACTCAGAAGTTGACCTGGTAATGGGTTTGAGATATTGGTGGGGGCTATCCTGGGCCTTACAGAGCCAATCTTGTGTGTAATCTGGAGACATTTCTCCATGATGTTTTGGACCTGACTTCATTGTAGTCCCTTGCAACACCACATGTCGGGTATGTCTGTGTGACCTTGCTAGTATCTCCTTGACTCAGTTAGGGCAGACGTTACTTGTGGAGCTGTCATTGTTTTGGATGTATCCATAGTGACATGTATGTTTCCATGTCACCCAATGAAGGTATAGCATGTTGGTACCAGTGTTGTCTGCTTTTCCATAGCAACATCTGTTTTTGTTGATACATGATATCAGTTCAAGGTAGATGTGTGCATAGGACTGTGTCTGTGTATTTGGTAGGGTACCTTACAATGGTATCCTATTGTTGACTACTGGTTCACTGTATTGTCCTGCATGTGGCACAGGTTTGGGGTGGAATGGTCACCTAGTTGTGGTATGGTTAGTGTGGTAGCTAGACTTCTTTCATGCTTTTGTAGTCATCTGTGACCAAGATTTGCTCATGTGTTATCTTTGTAAGTCAAGGTGGCGTGCATGGTTTTGTATTGGCATATGATGGTGACACTTCACTGTCAATTCATGCAGTTTGTGTCTCAGAGTTGTGATTGATGTGTTATCATGCACATATTATGACCCTACTTCACTTTCTTTTGGCAGCATCAGCACCGGCAGGAGAAGGAGACAGGGCAGTGCCGAGTGGGTATCTGGCCACAGGACCTCCAGTCATGACACCACCAACACAGAGGGACCTAGTGGCCCGGAGGGTGAGGACAGTGCCATGGTTGAGACTGAACATTCATCAACATCATTGGATTCCTCCTCAAGTGGCTGCTCCCTAGTGGTGGCAGACCCATCGGGGACAACCCCAGTACCATCTTTGGCAGCAGCCCTGTTCTTTCACTGCCCTCCCTGTTGCTCCCTACCCAGATATCTATGCCCACTCACCCAAGAGAGTGGGCTTCTCCCTTTCCACAGGCACCTCTGCCCCAGCCCTGGTCACCCCTGCTGCCCTCAGTGAGGAGGCTATTGACCTTCTGAGGTCGATCTTTGTGTGTCAGTCCATCATGGTGAATGAGATCCTTTCATGCTCTGGCCCCCACCCTGATGCAGCCAGTCACCCCTTGTCTACCGTCCCCCCTCCACCTTCCTCATCCACGTCCAAATCCCCCCTTCTTTGACCTAGCGAAAGCACACAGACAGACTTGCATGCATCCACCTCAACAGACAAGGGAAGTGCTGACAAACACAAGCATCAACAGGCACACAAACAACATCCACCTACAGACAGAGCAACAGTCTTGACTTGCCCTGACACCCCCTCAGGATACCACACACAGCATTTGGCACACCTACTGGCACCACATCAACAGTCACTGAAACAGCTACCACACTCATTCTACCTGCAGACACCACCCCAACAGATCCTCAGACATCCACCCCAGTCACCACACTCGCAGACACCACAACCACAAACACACCTTGATGCAGCACATCAACCACAACTGCAGTCACTACCCCAACAGACACCCACCCACTGAGGCAATCCTGGGCACCTCCACCCCCTCAGCCTAAGACACACAGACACCCTCACTCATCCACCCAACAGACACACACCGCACAGAAGCACACCTCCCACAAACATGCACCCAAGACATCCACACCTGCACGCCAGACAACTACTCTCTCAACCTTCAAATCCCAAACCCCTTCTGATGACTGTCCCAGTGTGTCTAAAAAACATTTCCTTTGAGAGCTTGACCTTACCTACCTCAATGCCTCCCCTGTCCCCCCTGCAAGCATCTATGCCCCTCGTCCCACGAAGAAGACGTCTACCCCTCCAAAGAAGGTCCCTTCAAGTCAAAACCCAAACCCACACCTCCCAAACCAACCCCGTGCCCCAGATAATCGCTGAGGTACCTGCCTGCCCCATTAATGTCCCTACCTGTGGAGGTTTCATGGCAGTCAGGAGTTGACTAGGGGCCCAAAATTGCACCTATTGGGGTAGAGACTTTAGACTGGCCTTTGGCCTTGGACAAAAACTCTTTTGATGGACTTATTTATTATTAAAGCCAACCAGTTGTTGTTTTTTTGGATACACATTTGTCCTGCATTTTTTTCACTACATTTCTGTTGTTCCAGGTTTACATTGGTTGTGTGTCTGTATTTGTGTGTGTTTGTGCTGTTTCCTGCTCCATGTTATATTTTTTTGCAGTTTTTGAGTTTTTGTGCAATGCTGTTGTCCCCCAAGGTTAGGGAGTGTGTAGTGTGAGGAGTATTTGTATGTGTATTAAGCTGAAATGCTGGTGTCATGGCATTGTGTTGTGTTTGTAGTGTTATGCATTTCTTTTTTCTGATGTTTGATGTGGGCTTATATGCTGGATGACCTGTCCCCTGATATAACTATTGTCTACATGTGGTGTGTGGATTCGTGTATTTTGTCAGTGCAGACATAGAGTGAGTTGAGTTGTGGTAGTTTGCTTTGCATTTGTGTGGGATGTGTTTATTTAGGTTGTGTCCCTCTGAGCTTGTTGGTGTAGGGCTATGTCCCATGGAGTTTGAGTTGTGTTTGCTTTGTTGCCTTGCTCTTCACCCATTGTGTGAATGTGCATGACAATTGATGTTTGTATTGCTTCTCCCTGGGATCCAATTGTGAGCAAGTCCTGTGTGCATGCTTTGTGGGGCCTTGCCCAACATGATCTGTGTCCCAGTGCAGCCTCCTTCCATGTATAGTCCTGCTGCTCCCATTGTAGCTGTGCAGGTCTTGTTATGATGGTTCACTTTGTGTCATTTGTCTATGCATCTCTGTGTGTATTGTGCATGGCATTTTGATACTTCAATTGTGCAGTGTGTGTGTGTGATGTGGGTGTTGATTGCAGGGTTGTTTGATGGTGGTGTTGTGTGCTCCATGTCACAGGGATGTATATGTGTACCTCATATGTGGGATGTCCCTGGCCAGTGTTGGGTGTGAGGCATGTATTTATATGTGTGCAGTACTTGTTGGGTGTGAGTGTGTGGCATGTATTTGTATGTGTGCAGTAGTTGTGTTGTGGTTGCTGAGTGTGCATATGTTGTGTGGCCTTTAGTGTCCCTGAGCCTGTGTAGCTGTGTGTATATGTGTAGTATTGATGTGCAGTGTGTGTGTGTGCTGGCAGAAGTGTGCGTGTTGTCAAAGTGTGGGAGTCCTTGTTCCAGTATGTGAGTGTGTGTTTCTAGAATAATAGGTGTAGCTGCTTCCCGTCGCCCCCCCCAACGATGTGTTTGCTGGTGCAGTGTGCTGTTTTTAAAGGGTTAATGTTACAGGTAGGTGTGTGTACTTAGGGTTGGTGTCATCAACGTCGGCATTGATTTCTTTATCTTTCTGTGAGCAGGAGCAGTGGCATGACATTGAGGAATGGCTCCATGGCGGCTCTCGATGTGTATGGCTGTCTGCAGGTGAATGTCTCCATTTATGCTGTTCATTTCCACCTCTTGATACATGGTGGTTGGAGCGTTGTGGTCACATTGGCGGTGTGCAATCTCCTAATAGGTCCAGTGGAAACATGGTCTCTGCCAGCATGTTTGTGGCTCAGACAGTGGTCTGTGCTGTCTGGCAGTGGCGGCCAACCACTGGCGGTCTTCTGTTGCCACCACTGCCAAACTCATTATATGGCAGTACGCTCCTCCAGCCTGTTGGCAGTTATACCACCAACATGGTGGTCCTTGGACTGGCAAACCTGTAATCAGCCCCTTAGTCTTAAATGTTTTCCCAGGTACCTGCTGTGAGACATAGCATGCAGCCATTATGCCAAGACATTTAAAATTAAAAAAATAAAATATTGGTTATTCGATCAACTCTCACTTTCATAAGTATGTATTATTAAATATTTGCTGAGGAATCATTTTGATAGTATCAGTTCAATGCAAATTGAAATACTATATTCTAACATGGTGGCTGTTTTGGGGCTCTTTTAATACATTGCTTGTTTCACTTGTCCTTTTTCTATGTTTGTCAATATATAAGAATGTATTTGTTTTGCCTACTTCATCCGTGAAGAAGGCTACGGCCGAAACGCGTTGGAGGGGAAGCTTTTTCCTGAGTAAAGTATATTTTGCAGCAATTCAAAGGAGTCCGGATTTTTCCTTGCACAGAGGATTACTAGTTGTATGTTTGGGTTACTGGAACCCCATGTGGACCACCACATCATAGCCTCTGCACTCTGGGATCTGGTTGTTATATATTTTCATATATATATATATATATATGTATATATATTCACTAGAAAAAAAACATGTTTATGTTTATAGTTAGGTTCTGAATTTACTCGTACAAGAACAAAGAAATTCAGTAGTTAGAGTTAAATTTATTTCAAGTAACTATAACTTGCGCCTTAAGGTAACTATAGGTAACTACCACTCGTGCCCTTGCCATGCACAGTTTTCTTATTAATAATTTTATTGCAAATGTTGCAATCATAATATCAAAGATGCCATAGAAGGTGTCATCAATGATATAATATGTGTAGTATTTAGCTGTGCATGGTGAAGGCGCAAGTTATAGTTACTTTAGGGCTCGAGTTACAGTTACTTGGAATAACTCTAACTATAACTGCTGAACTTCTGTGGTTTTGTACGAGTAAATTCAGAACCTAACCATACTATCCCTGTAATCTTTTTTTCAGTGAATTTCTATGTGTTTTTTAATGTAAAATAATTGTAATTACTATACGTTTATCCAACCACCGTCAAGCATGCCCTTTGGCCATGCACAGCGGGAGCTTGCCACAAGGCCTGGACTAGTGCCAGGCCATGCACCCCAGCTCTTATAACCACCCAACCCAGCGCCGTGCATGGCCTTTGGCTGTGCGCAGCAGAGGTTGGCCACAGGGCCTGTCTCTGTCAGTGCATCTGTGAGTGGGTGCGTGAGTGTCTGAGTGGATCTAAAAGTGGGTGTCTATGAAGGGGTCTGAGTGGGTGAATGAGTGTCTGAGTAGGTGTGTGAGTGGGCACTTTAGTCTCTGAGTGCATGTAAGAATGAATTAGTGTCCACCCTGACCCTTCATGCTACTTTTCATTTTGTGTTTCAGGCCCGGGGACCGTGTCCTGGGACCTTAAAATGGCAGCCAAATCCTTCTGTTCCAGTTCTGACCAGCCAATTACAGAGCTTCTATTTGCTCTGCAAATATTCACAAATTATTTGCGACCCTAGATATACAAATTTGAATTTTCATTAATTTCTTGTAAATTCCTGAATGGATTTATGTAAAACAACAAAAAGGGCTTTCTGTGAACCAAAAGCTAACTTTCTGATAAATTTGTTTGTAATCTCGTTCAGCGGCTTGGGCTTCAGGTGTGTCTAAAGAGTCTATGGGAAATTAAAATGGGCAATACAACTTTTTTGATCACCCCTTTTTCCCAGCCCCTGCTTGACAGATCACCCCGAAGTTTCCCATGCGAAACAACAATCACTGGCACACTTTGTTTGGATTAGTCAAATGCTCAAAAGATATAGGCAAGTCAAAAAACGTTTTTTCCATGGAAACATGGTCCAAACTATAACTACCATTCTGGCCACCGCCAGTTGGTAATTAATATATATATATATATATATATATATATATATATATATATATATATATATATATACACACATATATGCAAAAAAAGAATAGAGAACTCTGGGTAGTTCCCAAGTTTAGGTGGAGAGCAGCTCTAGTAAGGAGCACCCTGCAACACCAGTGACACTCTAGATTTGCTCACCTCAAATGTTGGTTTATCTAGCAAAGTGTTTAAGCATAGGATCTGCACAGTGCTATCCATGCCGAGTTAGATAGTGACATTGGGGGTCATTTTGACCTCAGCGGTCTTTTTTCAAGACCGCCGAGGGACCGCCGTGCAGAAGACCGCCAGTGGTGGCGGTTTGCCGCTCGGCCTATTATGACCATTGGCAGCTCTCTGTCCTTTTACGGCCGGAGAGCAGCCAACAGCCATACTGGCGGGCGGCGGGGAAGTGGAGGTTGCTCCACCGCCACGCCAACAGAATACCGCCCAGCGAATCATGTCCTGTGATTCGGCGTGGCGGTGTTCTGTTGGCGGTGTGGTGTCGGTGGAGCAGCCCCAATGGCTCCCGTCCCCTCCCGGAGGATCGTCGGACCAGGTAAGTCGATCGTCCGTGAGGGGAGGGGGGTGTTGTGTGTTGTGTGCGTGCATGGGTGTGTGTGTTTGTGTATGTAGAGGGGGTGTGTGAGTGCATGTATGCTTGCAGGGGTGTTGTGTGTATGGGAATGAGTGCATGTATGTCTGTAGGTATGTCTGTATGGATGTGTGCGTGTATGTTTGAATGTGGGTGTGCGTGTCTGACTGTGTGTGTGGATGTTGGCATGTATGTCGGTGTGTGTGCGTGTATGTGTGTTGGTGGTGCCTGCGTGCGAGTCGTGTGTGTATGAGTGATGTTATGTTGGGGTCGGGGTGGGGAGGGGGCTCCTGCCACCTTTGGTGGGTGAGGGGGGTGGGACCCCTCCCCACCCGACCCCAACATAACATCACTCATACACACACGACTCGCACGCAGGCACCACCAACACACATACACGAAGGAATTCCCTGGCACTGATAGTGCTTACCGCCATGGATTTCATGGTGGTTTCAAACCGCATGAAATCCATGGCGGTCAGCCGAGTCCAAATACCGCCGGCGGTATAGTGACGGCCGCCGGGCTGGAGACCCTGGTCTCCAGCCCGGCGGTCAGCTCCGCCCTGGCGGGCGGAACGGAGAACCGGCAGATGACCATGGTGGTAACCGCCATGGTCATAATACACAGAGGAAAGACCGCCAGCCTGTTGGCGGTCTTACCGCCGCTTGCCCTCCTTCCGCCAGGTTCATAATGACCCCCAAAGTCTTTTGCCATTCGTACAGCAAAGTCTTTAAGCAAAGGTTTGACACAGTGTCAACCTTGCCGAGCTGTAAAATGACGAAAGCCATTTACCATTCCAGGCACAGTATTACAGCTTTGGACTGGTAAATACCATCCAAGCCAACCTGGAATGAGTAAAAGCAACCCCTGACACGTGTTTCACTTTCATTAGAGCTCATCAGAGAAGTTTAGCTTTGTCCAGACACCAGGGAGCACCCAGTATAAGTCAAAACAAATCCCTTTCAGGGTTAGAGTGATGCATAAATTATGCAAGAAAAGAATAGAGAACTCTGGGTAGTTCCCAAGTTTAGGTGGAGAGCAGCTCTAGTAAGGAGCACCCTGCAACACCAGCGACACTGTATATTTGCACACCTCAAATGTCTGTTTATTTAGAAAAGTGTTTAAGCATAGGATCAGCACAGTGCTATCCATGCCAAGCTAGACAGTGACAAAGGGGGTCATTACAACCCTGGCGTACGGTGTTAAAGCTGCGGGAATACCGCAAACAGGCCGGCGGAAAATAATAAGGGAATTATGGCGGTACAGACAAGCAGCGCGGCAGTCACCGCCAACAGACAGGCGGAAGACAATGTACCGCCCACAGTATCACAACCCGCCAATCCGCCACCTTTTCCGGGGCAGATTCACCGTGGATAAAATCACGGCGGAAACAGCTTTTGCAAAGGGAAAACGCTCACTTGAACACACTCCATGAGGAAGGAGGCCACCATGGAGCCCGAACTACAAATACTCCCTGCGCTTGTCTTTCTGCTCCTCTACGATCACCATCTACGTAGGCACCGAAGACAACGGTGAGTACTGCACCTATGACATAGGGGAGGGGGGGGGCAAAAGTCAGGGACACGCACACACAACACCCCCACCCCCAACCCCACCCTCACCCACTACAACACACACACCAATGCATGTCCAAACAGCAAAGTAACAACCCCAACCTCCCCGGAAGAATGCAAAGACAAAAGGAAATCAGTTCAAACATTGTAATGTATAAAAATACAGTAAGCTAATATATACAGATATATATACACATTCCAGAACTGATACATTACGATTAGTAGTGCAGGTATGCACATATCAATGTCCGTGCACCACTGGGCCCAAAATGCATGGGCGAGGCCCACACTAGATACCTGTCCACAAACGGAGAGAACATTGCAGGGGCATCAGATAGAAATACAACAGGCACCTCAGGGGGAAGGGAAGGGGGGCACCTCAGCCGGATTACAGCACCACGCCAGATCCACGACGGGGCTTCATGCCCATTGATGTATCCTGGGGAGTGCAAAGCCACAGTCTCTCAAGTCTCTACAGTGGGTGGGTTGCCCACTGTACCATCCTGGGGAGTGCAAAGCCACAGTCTCAAGTCTCTACAGTGGGTGGGTTGTCCACTGTACCATCCTGGTGAGTGCAAAGCCACAGTCTCTCAAGTCTCTACAGTGGATGGGTTGCCCACTGTTACATCCTGGGGAGTGCAAAGCCACAGTCTCACAAGTCTCTACAGTGGGTGGGTTGCCCACTGTACCATCCTGGGGAGTGCAAAGCCACAGTCTCTCAAGTCTCTACAGTGGGTGGCTTGCACACTGTACCATCCTGGGGAGTGCAAAGCCACAGTCTCTCAAGTCTCTACAGTGGGTGGCTTGCCCACTGTACCATCCTGGGAGTGCAAAGCCACAGTCTCTCAAGTCTCTACAGTGGGTGGGTTGCCCACTGTTCAATCCTGGGGAGTGCAAAGCCACAGTCTCTCAAGTCTCTACAGTGGGTGGCTTGCCCACTGTGCCTTCCTGGGGAGTGCAAAGCCACAGTCTCTCAAGTGGATAACAGTCTCCACTGGTTCTGGAGGGGGACTGGTGCCCAGACTGCATCAGGCTCCCCGTGACAGTTCCTGTTCCGTCACTGTCCCAGCTGCACATGGGCTAACGATGCTTGATTTGGCAGTCTTTTCCCTGTTCAGTGGTGCTTTGCCATGTCGGTCTTTGCCCTGTTCAGCGGTGCTTTGCCCTGTTCAGCGGTCTTCACCATGGCGGTCTTTTCTCTGTTCAGCAGGGCTTTGCCATGGCGGTCTGTGCCCTCTTGAGCGGTGCTTGCCTTTGCAGTTTCTGACCTGTTCAGCGGTGCTTTGCCCTGTTCAGCGGTCTTCACCATGGCGGTCTTTTCCCTGTTCAGCGGTCTTCACCATGGCGGTCTATGCCCTGTTCAGCGGTGCTTGACTTTGCAGTTTCTGACCTGTTCAGCGGTGCTTTGCCCTGTTCAGCGGTCTTCTCCATGGCGGTCTGTGCCCTGTTCAGCGGTGCTTGACTTTGCAGTTTCTGACCTGTTCAGCGGTGCTTTTCCCTGTTCAGCGGTCTTCACCATGGCGGTCTGTGCCCTGTTCAGCGGTGCTTGACTTTGCAGTTTCTGACCTGTTCAGCGGTGCTTTGCCCTGTTCAGCGGTCTTCACCATGGCGGTCTGTGCCCTGTTCAGCGGTGCTTGACTTTGCAGTTTCTGACCTGTTCAGTGGTCTTCACCATGGCGGTCTTTTCCCTGTTCAGCGGTGCTTTGCCATGGCGGTCTGTGCCCTGTTCAGCAGTGCTTGCCTTTTCAGTTTCTGACCTGTGCATTGGTGTGTGGCATGACTGTCCCTCATTGCCCAGCGGGGCTGTGGCTGCCGGGGCCCTCCAGGGCACTGACGCTGGTGGTGCTCTCCGGACCAGTGACGATTGTGCTGCCCTCCTGGGCACTGACTCTGGTAGTGGTCTCCGGACCAGTGACGATACTGCTGCCCTCCTGGGCACTGACTCTGGCGGTGGTCTACGGACCAGTGACGATACTGGTGCCCTCCAGGGCACTGACTCTGGCGGTGGTCTCCTGACCAGTGATGATTGTGCTGCCCTCCTGGGCACTGACTCTGGCGGTGGTCTCCTGACCAGTGACGATTGTGCTGCCCTCCTGGGCACTGACTCTGGCGGTGGTCTCCTGACCAGTGACGATACTGCTGCCCTCCTGGGCACTGACTCTGGCGGTGGTCTCCGGACCTGTGATGACAGTGCTGGTGGTGGCGTCCCGGCCGCCGGGGAGGATGGCACCCTTCTCCACCGTGCTGCTCTTCCCAGACTGTGCAGACTTCTTCTGGCCCTTCACCACCTTTGGAGGAGTCACAGCTGACTCAGCACTCCCCCTGGGACCCTTGTGAGCAGTTTTGATGCCAGGAGTCTTCACCCTGTCCCGTCGGCCACTTTCCAACTTAAGGTGCTTTACAGGGGGTGGACTGGCAGTGCTTTGGCTCCGTGTCACACTGGTTGCCCTGGTGGCCGGTGCACTCCACACACCTTGAACACGCACCACTGGTACTGGACTTTTTTTGGCTGAGGTGCTACTACGGTACCTATGAATTGGAGGGGTGGGGGTGGTGGCAAAGAGGTCAACGTTGCTGAGGAAGAGTTGCTGACGAAGACTGGGATGGGTAGCTGGAGGGGGCCTGGGAGTGGAGGAAGAGGAGGTGGTTGTAGGAGGTGTAACTTTAGGTGATTTGTGTGCAGGTGCAGGTACTGGAGGCTGTCGTGAGGTGGATGGATGTTGGGTGTGTGGGTGCCTGCGTTTGTGTACTTTGGGAGGGGGCGTCACAGACACACTGGGAGTGGACACAGGAGACGTGTAAATGTTAGTCGGGGTGGTGAGTGCAGGTGAGCGGGGTGTGGGGCTGGGTGTTCTGGTGCGATTCCTAGTGCATGTAGATGTAGTGCATGCAGGTGAGAGTGTAGACGACACTAGCAGGGAGGAGGGAGACGACGAGGAGGGGGGCACAGTGGAGGCAGTGGATGTTGCTCTGTCTGTATGTGGATGATGCTTGTTTGAGTGCCTGTGGGTTGTGTGGTGCTTATGTTTGCCTGAGCTACTTTTGTGTGTTGAGGTGTATGCATGCTTGTCTGATGGTGTGCTTGGGATAGGCTGGGGTACAGGGGACTGGGTCTGAGTGGAGGGAGTTGGAGGGGGGAGGCTAGACACAGGGACAATGGCTGCCATCAGTGCTGAGGCCAGAGATTGCAGGGTTCTATGAAGGGCAGCCTGACCAGAATGAATGCCCTCCAGGAATGCATTAACATGTTGCAACTCCTTTTCTACACCCTGGATGACATTCACAATGGTAGACTGCCCAACAGTGAGTGACCTGAGGAGGTCAATGGCCTCCTCACTGAGGGCAGCAGGGGTGACCGTGGCAGGGGCTGAGGTGCCTGGGGTGAAGGTGATGCCCACCCTCCTTGGTGAGCGGGCACGGAGCGAAGGCTGAGGGGCTGCTGGGAGGGCGGTGCTGGTAGCGGGGGTGGCGGCTGTACCTGTAGAAGTGGGGGGCACAGATGGTGCCGCCACAACAAGGGAGCTCCCATCGGCGGACGAGTCCGTGTCGCTGTTTGGTGATCCGGTGACCGACGTGAAGCTCCCCTCGCCCTCCATCCCACTGGTGTATTCAGAGTCTGTGGTGTGGCCCTCCATGGCCATGTGGGATGCAGCTCCCTCGTGCTCCGGTGCCACTGTACCTCCGCCTGATGATGCTGATGCACACAAGAACAGGGAGAGCACAAAAAGGGGGGGGGACGACAGAAGAAAGACGGGTTGAGTGCATGGCTTACCGCTACCGTTGGCGGACAATACAGACACAGCAGCCCCCTGCACTATGCCGTGCTCTTGGCCTCTACAGATGCAATTCCTGGGATCTGCCCTACATGGCTATGGTGGTCATCTGCACACATAGATGATACAGGGGCATGTATACTTGTACTTGGCACTCTACAGAGGTGGGGTGGAGTGACACATGGCCTGCATTACGGAGGGGCCTAGACTACGGAAGTCGCCCTTGTCTAGGGAAACCCACAGCCCTCCTCCCCCACCCAGACCCCTCCACTGCACGCAAAGTCCGCTGAATGATAGTGTACTCACCCCCTTGTGTCTGCTGTGATGCCCTCAAGCGCCCATCCAACTCAGGGTAGGCCACCGCCAGGATCCTGAAAATCAGGGGGGTCATGGTTCGACGGGCACCCCTCCCACATTGGGAGGCCATCCCCAGCTGAGCCTCCGCCGTCTTCTTGCTCCAGCGGCGAATGTCCTCCCATCTTTTCCGGCAGTGGGTGCCCCGTCTCTGGTGGACCCCCAGGGTCCGGACATCCTTGGCGATGGCACGCCAAATGTCCTTCTTCTGGTGGGCGCTGACCTACATGACATGTACAGGGGAAGAAGAGAATTAATTAACAACAGCACCGTCAAAGTGGGTGGCCCCCATCCCTACCCTTGCCATGTGGCACATGCATTCACAGTCCTTCATGTTCCCCGACCTCTGCCCCCTTCCTACTGACATCCAGCCCTCTCCACCCAGGCATAGCCCATACAACGTGCTCCATGTGTACTTACCTGTTGGTCTGGAGGACCGTAGAGTAGCGTGTACTGGGGGAGGACCCCGTCCACGAGCTTCTCCAACTCCTGAGCAGTGAAGGCAGGGGCCCTTTCCCCAGACGCAGCAGCCATTGTCTCTTCCAGACCGAGGTCACAGCAGCACTTGCAGTGTAGGCCCTCTTCTGTCGTAGATCTGGTATCGAGTGATTTAACAGATAGAAAATGGCGGTCATGTCCGCGGCGGTGTACCGACCGCTGGTGGACCTATTGACAATGGAGGAGCGACATTTGATCATCACCAACAGGTTTGACCGTGCCACAATCCAGGATCTGTGTACCCAGTTGGAGCCAGACCTGATCTCACCAATCCGCCATCCCACCGGAATCCCCCCTCAAGTGCAGGTGCTCTTAGTGCTCCATTTCCTTGCAAGTGGGTCTTTTCAGACAACACTGGCCATGGCATCAGGGATGTCCCAGCCTATGTTTTCCAACGTATTGTCCAGAGTGTTGTCTGCCCTGCTGAAACACGTAAGGAGCTACATTGTTTTCCCTCGGGTGGAGGATTTGCCTACAGTTAAAGGATACTTCTATGCCCTTGGACATATCCCCAACATCATAGGTGCCATTGATGGGACACATATAGCTCTGGTCCCCCTCCCACAGGAGTGAACAGGTGTACAGGAACTGGAAGAGTTATCATTCCATGAATGTACAGATGGTATGTTTGGCAGACCAGTACATCTCCCAGGTAAATGCTATGTTCCCTAGCTCAGTGCATGACGCCTACATCCTGCGGAATAGCAGTATCCCATATGTGATGGGTCAACTCCAGAGGCACCGGGTGTGGCTATTAGGGGACTCTGGTTACCCCAACCTGTCCTGGCTATTGACCCCAGTGAGGAATCCCAGGACCAGGGCAGAGGAACGCTACAATGAGGCCCATGGGTGTACTAGGAGGGTGATCGAACGCACCTTCGGCCTCCTGAAGGCCAGGTTCAGGTGCCTCCATATGACAGGTGGTTCCCTATTCTACTCACCAAAGAAGGTGTGCCAGATCATCATCGCCTGCTCGATGCTTCACAATCTTGCTTTGCGACGCCAGGTGCCTTTTCTGCAGGAGGATGGTCTAGATGGCAGTGTTGTAGCAGCTGTGGAGCCTGTTGAGCCTGTGGACAGTGATGAGGAGGAAGCTGAGGAAGAAGACATAGACAACAGGGAGTCAGTCATACAGCAATATTTCCAGTGACACACAGGTGAGAATTTTTTTTTTTACTATTACATTCACTTTCACACTTCTACCTCTATCCTGTCTGTCATTTAGTAGCAGTATTTGGTAACTGAGTTGTACCTTTCCATTACGGTTTCACAGGTGTGGTTACCAACGTGTGTCATCTGCTTGCATCCTTCATGGACTTGTGATGTGTGACATAGGTATGTTGGCATTACAATAGAAAACGCATTTTGACACTGTCATTGATAATACAAATTTACCAAATCACAGACTGACTCCAGATTGTTTTGTGCTTCAAGGGTGTTTATTTAAGTGCTCAAAAATGGAGGGGGGTTGTAAAATGGTGATGGGGGATGGTGGAGGAATGTCCATGGCAGAGTCCAGTCTATTCGTCTTACAGGTGCTTTGCCCATATGGGCATAGGAAGTGGAGCTGGGGCACTTCCAATCTGGACAGGGTAACAAAGTGGGACAGTGGGAGGACAATCAGGGTGGTCTCATTTCCTGGCGGGGTCTTGCCATCTTGCTCTGTCCTGATCCTGGATCTCAGGAACCGCTTGTGGGGTGGTTCTCCATCTGCAGGGGGTGGGGTGCTGGTGTGGTGGTCCTGTGGCGGTGCCTCCTGTCCATTAGTGCCGGCGGAGGTGGTGGGCAGTTCATCGTCCATGCTAGTGTCAGGGGCCCCTTGGAGTGCCACGGTGTCCCTCATGGTCTTTTGTATGTCCTTCAGCACCCCTACGATGGTGCCCAGGGCGGAGCTGATGGTTCTGAGCTCCTCCCTGAACCCCAAATACTGCTCCTCCTGCATGCGCTGGGTCTCCTGAAACTTGGCCAGGACCGTCGCCATTGTCTCCTGGGAGTGGTGGTATGCTCCCATGATGGAGGAGAGGGTCTCGTGGAGAGTGGGTTCCCTTGTCCTGTCCGCCCCCTGTCGCACAGCAGCCCTCCCAGTTCCCCTGTGTTCCTGTGCCTCCGTCCCCTGGACCGTGGGCCCACTACCACTGCCCCCAGGTCACTGTTGTTGTTGGGGTGGTGGGTTATCACAGGTTCCCTGTAGTGGTGGACACACCGCTTATTGACGTGTCCTGGGGACGGAAGTATGGGCCCACTGGGTGGGTGCTGTGCTGGTGTTACCAGAGGGTGGAAGGTCAATGTTGGGCTGTGCCTCTGTGAGGGGAACCGACTGTCCCAAGGACCACAATGGTCTAGGCTGGTCATCTCGATCCAGTTGGCCAGAGCTGCTGTCGTCACTGTGGGCCTCTTCTGTGGGTGGAGTGCAGATGTCTGGACCCTCCTGTGTGGTGACGTTCTGTAGTGGTCCTGCAGGGGTATAAGGGCATGATTATTGCATGTGTGTGTCATGGTGTGCAATGGGTGGGTGTGCGTGTACCCCAGTGAAAGCATTCCTCTGTGGGGGTTTGTGTGATGATGGTTAGGGGGTTGTTATGGGTATGTGCAGTGAGCATGCTTTAGTGAGGGGTGACCATGCTTAGTTGTGTCATACAGGTCTTGGTGTTGGGATGGGTGGTTTGTGTTATTAGTAAATTAGTGAGGAGTTGGAGTGATAGGGGAAGGGGTGAGGGTGGGTGTGTGTGATAGCATGCAGGTAGGGTGGGGGATATGATAGTTAATATTTGACTTGCCAGTGTCCATTCCTCCACCGACTCCTCCGAGGCCCTCTGGATGCATGATGGTCAAGACTTGCTCCTCCCATGTTGTTAGTTGTGGGGGAGGAGGTGGGGGTCCGCCGCCAGTCCTCTGTACTGCGATGTTGTGTCTGGAGACCACAGAACGCACCTTCCCCCGTAGGTCGTTCCACGTCTACCTGATGTCCTCCCGATTTCTTGGATGCTGTCCCACAGCGTTGACCCTGTCCACGATTCTGCGCCATAGCTCCATCTTCTTGGCTATGGAGGTGTGCTGCACCTGTGAGCCAAATAGCTATGGCTCTACCCGTAGGATTTCCCCCACCATGACCCTGAGCTCCTCCTCGCAAAACCTGGGGTGTCTTTGGTGTGACATGGGGTGGTGTGGTTGATGTGTGGGGTGGTGTATGAGTTGATGTGTGTGGTGATGTGTAGTGGTGTGTGGTGTTTTGTGCGTGGACTGTTGTATGGGTGATGGTGTTGTGTGCCTCTGTGTGGTGGGGTTCTCAATTGCTGTGCTCTCTGTCTCTCGGCTTCCTCAAATTTTCTGGTGGTACGGGTTTGTGGGTGATGTGGGCGTGTGTTTTATATTGTGTTGGGGGTGTGGGAGTGGTGTTTGTATGTGTATCAGGTGTGTGTATTTTGAATTGTCCAATGTGGCGGTGTTTTGGAGATGTGTGTGTATTTTGAGCGCGGCGGTGTGTACCGCCAATGGAATACCACGGTTGAAAGACCGCCGCGTGGATTCGTGGGTCGTGATAGCATGGGCGTGTTTCTGTTGGCGTGACGGTGGAGGATTTGTTTTCGCCAGTTTATCACTGACTTTTGGTGTGGTGGACTTTTGTGGGTGTCTGTATTTCGGCGGATTTCGACATGTGGGTCATAATAGCTGTGGCGGAATTCCACAGCCGCGGCGGTGTATTGGCGGTCTTCTGCGCGGCGGTAAGCGGCTTTTACCGCCAATGTTGTAATGACCCCCAAAGTCTTTTGCCATTTGTACAGCAAATATATATATATTTGCTCGACACTTCAGCTACCTGACAAAGTAAACAAGGAGTCCACGATGTGTGTAATTTGAAAAATCCTTTATTACAGCAGAACACACTCCGTAACCACTGATAAAGGTGCTGAAGGACTATCACCCAACAAAACATATATTCATACAGTGATAAACATAAAGAAAATATATTGTGCGGTGCTCAAGCACTGCACGTGAAACGTTTGCAAACCAAAATATACATACAATAAATTCATTGTAAATGTTTATTAAAAACATCATGTATCCAGTCAGTTGTGTAAAATCCCTGTGCAAAATTGTAATTGAACACGTTCACAATCATGATTCATAGACACAGAAGTGAAAATCTTCCATCCATTAATAGGGGCCACAATAATTACAACAGCCTCCCAGTGATATACATCGATAAAGATTTGAAATTTTTTATCCTGTCTAATTCAATCCAATCCAAAATAATATATGTATGATATACTTTCCGCCAAAGCAATTATAAAGAATGAAAAATCAAATTACAACAATGTAGAGGAGGGGCAGAAAAATAAAGATAACAGGAGGTAAGAACAAAGCACGCTCAGTAACTCAGCCCCAGTGGGCATTAGCATATGAGAGATCGAAAAAATAAAGACAAGAAAAAGCAAAAAATAAGGAGGAAATAAAAATATGAGGAGCTGCGGGATTGCACCCCAGTAGAAAAATGTAAAAATACAATACACATCATCCTTGGTGTCTGGGGCGGGGAAAAATATAAACCTTGCAATTCCCCATGTAAAGATATATCCTAACAACTAATGTGCTCACTATCTTTAAAAAATTACATAATCAGACACACTGTAAATGGTTGCACGATGAACCCTTAGTCTTAAACCGGTTGCAGTTATCCCAATTTCTCCAAAAATCAGTATACAGCAGTAGGGGTGACAAGGAAAATCATATCTTAACCCACATGGACTTCAAGGTCTTCATCCTTATTTAGACCGCAGAATGTTTAGTATGCAGATCCAAGATATATTTGGATTCCAGTTGTCTCAATTTTCTAATTCTGTTACCCCCCTCTTCTAATTCTAGTGACCCTATCGATTGCAAAGAAATTGAGGCCCATATTTATACTTTTTTAGCGCCCCAATTGTATTTTGTATGTTTGCGCCAATTTTGCATCAGAAAGCGGCGCAAATACGGCACTAAAAATGTATAAATATGGGCCTGAGTTCGAACACATCCTGACCATGTTTTTGAAAGAGGTGTCTGGCCATGGGGTAAGTCAGATCTAGGTTCCTGATCATACGTTGATGGTCTAAAATCCATTCTTTAGGGGAAAGACTGTGCTGCCTGCATACACCAAGCCACACGGGCATTGCAATACATAAATACAAATGTCTGAAGTGCTATTTAGGAATAGGCCTACCTTTCATATGAGGTTGAATACATTTTAGTGTTAGAAATATACTTGCAGACTTTGCATTGTCCACATTTAAGGAATTCACTGGTTCTGGACAACCATGTCTTCTGATTAGTTGGTCTCATCTAATTATGTGAGAGAGTGTCCCCAAATGATTTACTTCTTCTATAGGTAATGGATGGTTTGGGGGCGGGGGTAATTCAGGACCTAAGATTACATCATTCTTTAAAATAGCCCAATGTTGATTCATGACTCATCTGATCTTAAATGCCGACATGTTAAAAGTGACAATGAGTCATGGGTAAATCTGTTTAGGGATTCTACCCTCATTGGGATGCAACAATTGATTTCTAGAGATGGGTGTCACTTACTTTTCAGCAGTACTCAGGACCTTATTCGAATAACCCCTCTCCCTGAATCTGTTTCATCTCTGCTTTCTATTTAAGACATTCAGCAACAGCGTTACATACTTTCTTGATCTTCTCCCCTTATATGATGCTATCAACTAGATTCCTTGGGTGATGACTTCTAAAGTACAAAACACTATTCCCCTGCTGTTTCCTCATGGAATATAGTTTTATGGAGCCAACCATCTTCCAACCATAATTTGAAATCCAATAAATCAATTTCTGTTATGCTTATACGTGTAGTGAACGGTTATATGTTGAAACCACAAGTGATTCAACCATCTATGGGTCAACGAGTTTGAAACAACAACCTAGTTGGTATCACTAATGCCTTTACCATGAATGCATTACAACGATTTTTTGTTGTCAAGGCATTCCTGGTAAAGGCATTAGTGATCAGCATGCACTGTTCCAGCATACTTCCCCCATAGCCCCCCAACCCTAAAAATTACTGTGACTCCCCCACCCCCACAACCACCCCAAACCTCCAACCCCACCCCCAAAATTACCACAACCCCAACCCCCTCCCCTAAAACCTAAAGCACCCCAACCCCCAACCACCCCTAAAACCTAAACCCTAACCCCCCTACCCACCCCTAAACCCTAATCAATGAGCCCCCCACCCCACCCCAAAAACTAAAAATGCCCTGAGTCCCCACTCCGGCCCTTAAAACCTAAAGCACCCCAACCCCCAACCCACCCTAAAACCTAAACCCTGACCCCCCTCCACCCCTAACTCCAATCACCCCAAGCTCCCACCCTCAAAAAAACAGCCCCAGTCCCAGCCCAACTTACTGCCTCCTTCACCGCATCATCTCCCTTCTTCTGTGCCTTAACCACACATGTACGTGGTTCACACATGCGTGGTTAAGGCCTAAATCCAGGAAGTCGTGGAAAACAAAACCGTTGTTTTGCTTTCGTTTCCCATGACTTTGTGGTTTAGGAGTCGTTGTCCCGGTTGTTTCCTGTGGTGAACTTCAGGTTAAAGGGATTTTCATTCAGTTTGTCTATGAAAGATTGAACTTTTGTTTTGCGGACCATTCCATAGTATGAATAAGGACATGCTGGGTGTTAGAAATGGGGTCTTTGGTTGGCAGTCAGGTTGCCCCTTGTCCAAGTAAGGACCTTCACTCTAGCCAGGGTAAAAGAGAATCACACTCAGTTACCCCCCGCTCACCCCCTTGGTAGCTTGGAACGAGCATTCAGGCTTAACTCAGAGACAATAGTGGTCATTACAACCCTGGCGGACGGTGTTAAAGCGGCGGTAAGACCGCCAACAGGCTGTGGTAAAAAATTTGCAATTACGACCGTGGCGGAAACCGCCAACAAAGACAGCCACTTTAACACTCCGACCGCCACGGCGGTACAGACAAACAGCGCAGCGGTCACTGCCAACAGACAGGTGGGAGACAATGTACTGCCCACAGTATCACAACCTACCAAAGCGCCACCTTTTCCGGGGCGGATTCACCACGGATAAAAACACGGCGGAAACAGCCATTTCAAAGGGAAAACGCTCACCTCTGCACACTCCACGAGGAAGGAGGGCACCATGGACCCGGAACTCCATATCCTGCCAGCGCTAGTCTTCCTGCTCATCTACGAGGAGCATCAACGCCGGCGGCGAAGACCACGGTGAGTACTGCACCTACGACATAGGGGAGGGGGGAGGCAAAAACACAGGGACACACACACTCAACACCCCAACCCCCACCCCGACCCTCACCCACTACAACACACACACCAATGCATATCTATATATTACAGTAACACCCCATAACTCCCCGGGAGGAATGCAAAGACAAAAGGAAATGAGTTGAACCATTGTAATATATCAAAATACAGGAAGCAAATATATACATATATATATATATACACAATAAACCAAATATACACCACTATTAGTAGTGCAGGTATTGCACCATTCATAGTCCGTGGACCACTGGGCCCAAAATGCATGGGCGAGGCCCACACCCAATACCCGATCAAAACGGAGAGAACACTGCAGGGGCATCAGATCGAAATACAACAGGCACCTCAGAGGGAAGGGAAGGGGGGGGCACCTCAGCCGGATGAGTGCACCACGCCAGATACACGAGGGACCTCCATGCCCACTGATGTATCCTAGGGAGTGCAAAGCCACAGTCTCTCAAGTCTCTACAGTGGGTGGGTTGCCCACTGTTCCATCCTGGGGAGTGCAAAGCCACAGTCTCCCAAGTCTCTACAGTGGGTGGTTTGCCCACTCTTCAATCATGGGGAGTGCAAAGCTGCAGTCTCTCAAGTCCCTACAGTGGGTGGTTTGCCCACTGCTATATCCTAGGGAGTGCAAAGCCACAGTCTCTCAAGTCTCTACCGTGGGTGGTTTGCCCACTGCTATATCCTGGGGAGTGCAAAGCCACAGTCTCTCAAGTCTCTACAGTGGGTGGTTTGCCCACTGCTATATCCTAGGGAGTGCAAAGCCACAATCTCTCAAGTCTCTACAGTGGGTGGGTTGCCCACTGTTCAATCCTGGGGAGTGCAAAGCCACAGTCTCTCAAGTGGATGACAGTCTCCACTGGTTCTGGAGGGGGACTGGTGCCCAGAGTGCTTCATCCTGCCAAGGACAGACGGAGTGGATGCTGTTCTCCACTGGTTCAGGAGGGGGACTGGTGCCCAGAGTGCAGCACACATCCCGTGACGGTCCCATTTGCGTCACTGCCCCTGCCGCAAATGGGCTACCGGTGCATTCCATGGCGGTCTTTGCCCTGTTCACCGGTCCTTGGCCTGTTCAGTGGTGCTTGAGTTGCCATTGTCAGACCTGTTCAGCGGTGCATTCCATGGCGGTCTTTGCCCTGTTCAGTGGTGCTTGGCCTGTTCAGCGGTGCTTGAGTTGCCATTGTCAGACCTGTTCAGCGGTGCATTCCATGGCGGTCTTTGCCCTGTTCAGCGGTCGTTGGCCTGTTCAGCGGTGCTTGAGTTGCCATTGTCAGACCTGTTCAGCAGTGCATTCCATGGCGGTCTTTGCCCTGTTCAGCGGTGCTTGGCCTGTTCAGCGGCGCTTGAGTTGCCATTGTCAGACCTGTTCAGCGGTGCATTCCATGCGGTCTTTGTCCTGTTCAGCGGTGCTTGAGTTGCCAGTGTCAGACCTGTTCAGCTGTGCATTCTATGGCGGTCTTTGCCCTGTTCAGCGGTGCTTGAGTTGCCAGTGTCAGACCAGTTCAGCAGTGCATTCCATGGTGGTCTTTGCCCTGTTCAGCGGTCCTTGGCCTGTTCAGTGGTCCTTGGCACGGTGGTCCTTCATTGCTCAGCAGGGCTGTGGCTGGCAGACCTTCATGGGTCAGCTGGGCTGTGGCTTGCAGGCCCTCCTGGCCAGCTGGGCTGTGGCCGGCGGTGGCCTCCAGGGCAGTGACTCTGGGGCTGGCGGAGGCCTCCTGGGCAGTGACTCTGGCGATGGCCTCCTGGCCAGTGACGATGGGGCTGGCGGGGGTCTCCTGGGCAGTGACTCTGGCGGTGGCCTCCTGGCCAGTGACGATGGGGCTGGCGGTGGCCTCCTGGGCAGTGACTCTGGCGGTGGCCTCCTGGCCAGTGACGATGGGGCTAATGGTGGCCTCCTGGGCAGTGACTCTGGGGCTGGGGGTGGCCTCCTGGGCAGCGGGGATGATGGCGGTCTTCTCTGCCGTGCTGCTCCTCCCAGACTTTGGAGATTTCCTCTGCCCCTTCCCCACCTTGGGAGGAGTCACAGCTGAGTCGACACTCCCCCCAGGTCCCCTGTGAGCGGCTTTGCTGGCTGGAGTCTTCCCCCTCTCCCGCCGGGCACTGTCCAACTTCTGGTGCTTCACATGGGGGGGGGACGGGCTGTGCTGTGGCTCAGTGCCACACTGGCTGGCCTGGTGGCCGGTGCATCCACATACCTGTAACAGCAGGCACCACTGGTCCCGGGGATTTTTTGGCTGAGGTGCTAGTACGGGACCTATGAGTTGGAGGGGGGAGGGGGGGGTAAATAGGTTAAGGTTGGACAGGAAAAGTTTTTGGGAGACACTGGGACGGGTAGCTGGAGGGGGTTTGGGAGTGGAGGAAGAGTTGGTGGTTGTAGGAGGTGTAACTTTTGTGGATTTGGGTGCAGGTGCATGGGTTGGAGGCTGTCGTGAGATGGATGGCTGTTGGGTGGGTGTGTGCCTGCGTTTGTGTATCTTGGGAGGGGGCATCACAGACACACTGGGAGAGGACACAGGGGACGTGTAAAAGGTAGTGGGGGTGGTGACTGCACGTGAGCGGGGTGTGGTGGTGGGTGTGCTGGTGCGGGACGTAGTGGCTGTAGTGGCAGTGCATGCAGGTGTGAGTGTAGACGAGACTGGGAGGGAGGAGGGAGATGAGGAGGAGGGGGACACAGTGGAGGCAGTGGATGTTGGTGTGTCTGTATGTGTGTGATGCTTGCGTGAGTGCCTGTGGGATGTGTGGTGCTTATGTTTGCCTGAGCTTCCCTTGTGTGTTGAGGTGTGTGCAGGCTGGTCTGATGGTGTGCTTGGGATAGGCAGAGGTACAGGGGATTGGGTCTGGGAGGAGGAAGTTGGAGGGGGGAGGCTAGACACTGGGACAATGGCTGCATCAATGCTGAAGCCAGAGTTTGCAGGGTTCGATGAAGGGCAGCCTGACCAGAATGAATGCCCTCCAGGAATGCATTTGTGTGTTGCAATTCCCTTTCTACACCCTGGATGGCATTCAAAATGGTAGACTGCCCAACAGTGAGGTACCTGAGGAGGTCAATGGCCTCCTCACTGAGGGCAGCAGAGGTGACAGGGGCAGGGGCTGAGGTGCCTGGGGCGAAGGTGATGCCCACCCTCCTCGGTGAGCGGGCACGAGGCGAAGGCTGAGGGGCTGCTGGGAGGGAGGTGCTGGTAGGGGGGGTGGCGGCTGTACCTGTAGAAGTGGGGGGCACAGATTTTGCCGCCACCACAAGGGAGCTCCCATCGGAAGACGAGTCTGTGTCGCTGGTTGCAGATCCTGTGACCGCCGTGGTGCTCCCCTCGCCCTCCGTCCCACTGGTGTATTCAGAGTCCGTGGTGTGGCCCTCCATGGCCATGTGGGATGCAGCTCCCTCGTGCTCCGGTGCCACTGTACCTCCGCCTGATGATGCTAATGCACACAAGAACAGGGAGACCACAAAAAGGGGGGGGGGGGCGGGCAGAAGAAAGACAGGTTGAGTGCATGGCTTACCGCTACCGTTGGCGGACAATACAGACACAGCAGCCCCCTGCACTACGTCACGCTGTTGGGCTATATAGAGGCAGTTCCTGGGATATGGGCTACGTGGCTATGGACGACATCTGCACACATAGATGACACAGGGACATTAATACCTGTACTTGGCACTATACAGAGGTGGGGTGGGGTGCCACATGGCCTGCATTACGGAGGGGCCTAGCCTACAGAACTTGCCCTGGCCTAGGGAAACCCACAGCCCTCCTCCCCCACCCAGACACCTTCACTGAGCGCAAAGTCTGTTGAATGATGTT
The DNA here is from genome assembly GCF_031143425.1 of Pleurodeles waltl. Classification (NCBI taxonomy): domain Eukaryota; kingdom Metazoa; phylum Chordata; class Amphibia; order Caudata; family Salamandridae; genus Pleurodeles; species Pleurodeles waltl. The sequence continues at coordinate 611,721,808 of NC_090446.1, read as the reverse complement.
GTACTCACCCCCTTGTGTCTGCTGTGATGCCCTCGAGCGCCCATCCAACTAAGGGTAGGCCACCGCCAGGATCCGGTACATCAGGTGGGTCATGGTTCGACGGGCACCCCTCCCACGTTGGGAGGCCATCCCCAGCTGAGCCTCCACTGTCTTCTTGCTCCAGCAGCGAATGTCCTCCCATCTTTTCCGGCAGTGGGTGCTCCATCTGTGGTAGACCCACTGGGTCCGGACGTCCTTGGCGATGGCACGCCAAATATCCTTCTTCTAGTGGGCGCCGACCTACATGACATGTACAGGGGAAGAAGAAAAGTCATTACCAACTGCACCGTCTAAGTGAGTGGCCCACATCCCTACCCTTGCCATGTGGCACATGCATTCACAGTCCTTCATGCACGCAGAACTGTGCCCCCTTCCTTCTTACAACCAGCCCTCTCCACACAGGCATAGCCCATACAACATGCTCCCTGTGTACTTACCTGTTGGTCTGGAGGACCGTAGAGTAGCGTGTACTGGGGGAGGACCCAGTCGACGAGCTTCTCCAACTCCTCTGCAGTGAAGGCAGGGGCCCTTTCCCCAGATACACGAGCCATTGTCTCTTCCAGACCGAGGTCACAGCAGCACTTGCAGTGTAGGTCCTCTCCTGTCGAAGATCAGGTATCGAGTGATTCAACAGTTAGAAAATGGCAGTCACGTACGCTGCGGTCACGTCCGCGGAGGTGCGTACCATCACCGCCGGCGTACATCGTCATTGGCTCCTGGGACCCATAGGGTCCAATGTTAACCAATGCAGCATTGCGCCGCGGTCTTCGACCGCCTACCGCGACGGTGTACAACGCCAGCGCAGTTACCTCACATCCCATTGTCCCACTTTACAGGTCAGGCAGCCGCCATTTCAGGGGCCCACATGGCCTAATTACCAACTGCGTCACACATACCTAGGCCTTGTCTCACAACACAAATACAGGCCACATTTTGTGTATGAATGGTGTTCTGTGTAGACTGTGGGTACATACGTTGCTGTTGTCCTTCCTGGGCACCGTCCGCTGGGACATGTGAGGAGATGGCGGAATCCTCCGGTGTACCGACCGCTGGTGAACCTGTGGACAATGGAGGAAAGAAGTTTGATCATCGCCTACGGGTTTGACCGTGCCACAATCCAGGAACTGTGTACCCAGTTGGAGCCTGACCTGATGTCAGCAATCCGCCATCCCACAGGAATCCCCCCTCAAGTGCAGGTGCTATCAGTACTCCATTTCCTGGCAAGTGGGTCATTTCAAAGAACAGTGGCCATGGCATCAGGGATGTCCCAGCCTATGTTTTCCAACGTATTGTCCAGAGTGTTGTCTGCCTTTCTGAAACACATGCGGAGCTATATCATTTTCCGTCAGGTGGAGGACTTGCCTACAGTGAAAGGTGACTTCTATGCCATTGGACATATCCCCAACATCATAGGTGCCATTGATGGGACACATGTAGCTCTGGTCCCCCCCCCACAGGAGTGAACAGGTGTACAGGAACCAGAAGAGTTATCATTCCATGAATGTACAGATGGTATGTTTGGCAGACCAGTACATCTCCCACTTAAATGCCATGTTCCCTGGCTCTGTGTATGACGCCTACATCCTGCGGAATAGCAGCATCCCTTATGTGATGGGTCAACTCCAGAGGCACCGGGTGTGGCTATTAGGGGACTCTGGTTACCCCAACCTGTCATGGCTACTGACCCCAGTGAGGAATCCCAGGACCAGGGCAGAGGAACGCTACAATGAGGCCCATGGGTGTACTAGGAGGGTGATCGAACGGACCTTCGGCCTCCTGAAGGCCAGGTTCCGGTGCCTCCATATGACAGGTGGTTCCCTATTCTACTCACCAAAGAAGATGTGCCAGATCATCGTGGCCTGCTGTATGCTTCACAACTTGGCTTTGCAACGACAGGTGCCCTTTCTGCAGGAGGATGGTCCAGATGGCGGTGTTGTGGCAGCTGTGGAGCCTGTGGACAGTGATGAGGAGGAAGCAGAGGAAGAAGACATTGACAACAGGGACTCAGTTATCCAGCAATATTTCCAGTGACACACAGGTGAGAAAACATTCCTGCGTACTACAAGTACTTTAACACTTCTACCTCTATCCTGTCTGTCGATTTCAACCACTATATTGTCACTGAGTAGTACATTTCCCTTATGGTTTCACAGGTGTGGTTTCCAACGTGTGTCATCTGCTTAGATTCATCATGGACTTGAGATGTGTGACATAGGTATGTTGCCATTACATTTGAAAAAGCATTTTGTCACTGTCATTGCTAATACACATTATCAAAATAACAGACTGACTCCAGATTGTTTTGTGCTTCAAGGGTGTTTATTGAAGTGCTCTATATTGGAGGGGGTTGTAAAATGTTGAGGGGTGATGGTGGAGGAATGTCCATGGCAGAGTCCAGTCTATTAGTCTCACAGGTGCATTGCCCATATGGACATAGTTACAAAGTGGGACAGTGGGTGGACAATCAGGATGGTCTCATTTCTTGGCGGGGGTATTGGCATTGTGCTCTGTCTTGTTCCTGGATCTAAGGGACCGTTTGCGGGGTGGTTCTCCGTCTGCAGGGGGTGGGGTGCTGGTGTGGTGGTCCTGTGGCGGTGCCTCCTGTCCACTAGCGCCGGCGGAGGTGGTGGGCAGTTCATCGTCCATGCTAGTGTCAGGGGCCCCTTGGAGTACCACAGTGTCCCTCCTGGTGTTAAGTATTTCCTTCAGCACCCCTACGATGGTGCCCAGGGCGGAGCTGATGGTTCTGAGTTCCTCCCTGAACCCCAAATACTGTTCCTCCTGCATGCGCTGGGTCTCCTGAAACTTGGCCAGGGCCGTTGCCATCGTCTCCTGGGAGTGGTGGTAGGCTCCCATGATTGAGGAGAGGGCCTTGTGGAGTGTGGGTTCCCTTGGCCTGTCCGCCCCCTGTCGCACGGCAGCCCTCCCAGTTCCCCTGTGTTCCTGGGCCTCCGTCACCTGGACCGTGTGCCCACTGCCACTGCCCCCAGGTCCCTGTTGTTGTTGGGGTGGTGGGTTATCCTAGGTTCCCTGTAGTGGTGGACACACAGCTGATTGACGTGTCCTGGGGACGGAGATATGGGCCCGCTGGGTGGGTGCTGTGCTGGTGTTACCAGAGGGTGGAAGTTCTGTGGTGGGCTGTGCCTCTGTGAGGGGAACCGACTGTCCCGAGGCCCATGATGGTCCGGGCTGGTCATCTGGATCCAGTTGGACAGAGGTGCTGTCATCACTGTGGGCCTCCTCTGTGGGTGGGGTGGAGATGTCTGGACCCTCCTGTCTGGTGACGTTGGGTAGTGGTCCTGCAGGGGTGTAAAAGCATGATTACTGCATCTGTGTGTGTCATGGTGTGCAATGGGTGGGTGACCGTGTACCGCAGTACTAGCATTCCTGTGTGGGGGCTTGTGTGATGATGGTTTAGGGGGTTGTATGGGTATGTGCAGTGGGCATGCTTGAGTGATGGGTGTCCATGCTTTGTTGTTGCATGCAGGGCTTGGTGTTGGGATGTGTGGTTTGTGATATTAGTACATTTCTGAGGAGTTGGAGTGATAGGGGAGGGGGCGAGGATGGGGTCTGTGATAGCATGCAGGTAGGGTGGGGGATATGGTAGTTAAAGGTTTGACTTACCAGAGTCCATTCCTCCACTGACTCCTGCGAGGCCCTCAGGATGCAGAATCGCCAAGACCTGCTCCTCCCATGTTGTTAGTTGTGGGGGAGGACGTGGTGGTCCGCCGCCAGTCCACTGTACCGCCAGGTGGTGTCTGGAGACCACGGAACGCACCTTCCCCTGTAGGTCGTTCCACCTCTTCCTGATGTCGTCCCGATTTCTTGGGTGCTGTCCCACTGCGTTGACCCTGTTGACTATTTTTCGCCATAGCTCCATCTTCCTTGCAATTGAGATGTGCTGCACCTGGGATCCAAATAGCTGTGGCTCTACCCGGACGATTTCCTCCACCATGACCCTGAGCTCCTCCTCCGAGAACCTGGGGTGTCTTTGCCGTGCCATGGGGTGGTGTAGGTGATGTGTGGGGTGGTGTGTGTGGTGATATGTAGTGGTGTGTGGTGTTTTGTGCGTGGGAGTTGTGTGGGTGATGGTGTTGAGTGCCTGTGGATGCTTTGTAGTTGTTTGTAGTGTCTCTCTCTGGCCTTCTCTCGGTAATTGTGGTCGTAGGGGTTTGTGGGTGTGTGTTTTATATTGTAATGGGTGTGTGGGAGTGGTGTGTGTATGTGTATCAGGTGTGTGTATTTCGAATTGTCCAATGTGGCAGTGTTTTGTATGTGTGTGTGTATTTTGAGCGCGGCGGTGTGTACCGCCAATGGAATACCGCGGTTGAAAGACCGCCACGTGGATTCGTGTGTCGTGATAGTGTGGGCATATTTCTGATGGCGTGACGGTGGAGGTTTTGTTTTCGCCAGTTTATCACTGACCTTTGGTGTGCGGAGTTGTGTGGGTGGTTGAATTTTGTCGGATTCCGAGATGTGGGTCATAATAGCTGTGGCGGAATTCCGCGGCGGCAGCGGTGTGTTGGCGGTCTTCTGCACGGCGGTAAGCAGCTTTTACCGCCAATGTTGTATTTACTACCAATGTGTTAAGTATTTGTACAAGTCCACACAGTAATACAGTGAACCACTACAAAATGACACAACACAGGTTTAGAAAAAAAAGTTAATATTTTATCTAAATAAACAAGACCAAGTACGATAAAAAATCCACAATACACCATTAAAAATATGATTTTATCACTTACAAACACAAAAATAGTGCCTAGAGGCACAAATTCTGCAATTTGATCTTAAGCAGCTTCATGACGGAGTCGTTTCCTACAATGCGATGCCACGGGCGCCGTTTACGGATTCATATGGACCCCCAGGTACAGTACCTTAGTAAAACAAAGTAAAAAACAGGCCGGTGCATGGAGTTGAGGAGCGAGGTGTCGCTGGAACTGATTCGGCATTGGTTCTGGTGCTACGGGCAGAGGCTTCACAAAGCGGTGTCGGGTTCTTTCTGCAGACCGGTGGTGGTGAGGCGGCATCGGTTTTTGAGATAGCAGTCCCTTGGTTCCAGCAGAGACGAAGGCCGACGAAGTCACAATGCTGGGAAGTGACCTCACGGGGTCGCAATGACATCACAGGGCCTCAGGTGCTGCAATGGCGTCGGATGTCACTGACGTCAGACTTACGACACTACAATCTGAGCAAGGTTGTGTGGGATCAGTGGCTGTGGTGACGTGAGGCCTGCGGAGTCATTGGGGTCATCACACTTCTGCGAGGTCCATGGATTCAGGGCAGGCTGCATCGCTGTTTCCGTGCAGCGGCGTCCTTAGCGAAGTTGCACGCCATCGCCCGGCTTCGTTAGACAGGTTTTTCTCCAGAAATGAATTCCCAAGAGCCCAGGAAATGGAATGGCACCCTCTGGAAAGCTAGAGTCCACAGCATGCAGACTCAAAACTGGATGTTGAATCCCATGCTGTCCTGAGGCTTCAAAACAGGAGGCAAGCTTACTCCAAGCCCTTGGAGATTCTTCTTGAAGCAGGAATGCACAACAAAGTCCAGTCTTTATCCCTTTGTACAGGCAGAAGCAGCAACTGTAGGATAGCCCAACAAAGTACAGTCACAGGCCAGGGCAGCACTTCTCCTCAGCTCTTCTCCTTGGCAGAGGTTTCTCTTGAATCCACAAGTGATCTTGAAGAAATTTAAAGTCTGGGGTTTTGGGTCCACTACTTATACCCCTTTCTGCCTTTGAAGTAGGCAAACATCAAAGGAAAGTTTCTGTTGTTCACAAGATCCTGCCTTGCCCAGGCCAGGCCCCAGACACACACCAGGTGGTTGGAGACTGCATTGTCTTAGGGCAGGCACAGCCCTTTCAGGTGTGAGTGACCACTCCTCCCTCCACTCTAGCACAGATGACTCATCAGGATATGCAGGCTACACCCCAGAACCCTTTGTGTAGCTGTCTAGAGGAGATGCACAAACAGCCCAACTGTCAAACTGACCCAGACAGGGATTCCACAACCAGACAGAGGCACAGACTGTCTAAAAACCAACTTCACTAAAAGATGTATTTTTAAATTGTGAGCTCAGAGACACCCAACTTCACATTTCTCTCTGCTCTCACAGGGAATCTGCACTTTAAGAATATTTAAAGGCAGCCCCCATGTTAACCCATGAGAGAGATAGGCCTTGCAACAGTTAGAGGCGGATTTGGCAGTATTGCACTGTTAGGGCATGTAAAGCTCACCAGTACATGTCCCACCTTTAACATACACTGCACCCTGCTCATTGGGCTATCTAGGGCCTGCCTTAGGGATGCCTTACATGTATAAAAAGGGGAGGTTTAGGCCTGGCAGGTGAGTAAACTTGCCAAGTCGAATTGGCAGGTTAAAACTGCACCCACAGACACTGCAGTGGCAGGTCTGAGCCATGTTTGCAGGGCTACTAATGTAAGTGGCACAACCAGTGCTGCAGGCCCACTAGTAGCATTTGATTACAGGGCCCGGGCACCTCTAGTGCACCTTACTAGGGACTTATTAGTAAATCAAACATGCCAAACATTGAAAAGTCAATTACACATACATTTTACATAGGGAGCAATTCCACTTTAGCACTGGTCAGTAGTGGTAAAGTGCCCAGAGGAACAAAAAGAGCAAAAACAGAGTCCAGCACACAGAAAACAACCTGGGATGTAGAGACAAAAAGCTAGGGGAGACCACTCCAAGGATTCCAGGTTTAACACTAGGTACATTCCTAATTGTTTTCCGCCCCGGCTGCTGGATCCTCCCACCAGCCCATTGCGAGATTCGCAACGCAAAGCGGGAGTGAAGCAAGTTGTCTTCCAGGTTCCAATCTTCTGGTGATACTACACTCCATCATGCAGAAATATATATTCTCCCTCAGGCAGTATTTGATCATGGTAATAAGCATTTTGTCATGTTCATAGAAACATACAGCCCTTGCTTTAAGGAAATGTTCACAGGTTGCAACCCCAAATTCATGCTCAGTGCAGGTATATAATGACACAACATCCATAGGGATCATGAGAAAGTGATGCATACAATCCACATCATGCACCTTGGTCAAAAGAGCACTACTATTTCTTCAATATGCTGTTAAAGCTGCAACAGAAGGAAATGGAAAAAATCAATATAAATTGCTGTATTTTCTAAGGATCCCTCATTTGATGAAACAATTGGCCTCCACGGGTGATATGTTATACTCTTACCAACCATGGACAAAACATGAAATGCAGGTATCCTAGGATAATCTTTCTTTAGGAACCCATGCTAATCAAAGTCCCTAATACCCTGGTCCCGCCAATCAATGAGGCAATCATAATACTGACTTTCTGAGTTCCTGTAAGTTTCAGGGGTGATGACCTCATAACATTCAGACTGGGTCAATTGTCTCATGACTCCTTGTACATACATCTGCATGTCCATTATAACCACATTCCCCTCCTTGTCCAATGGTTTAGTGACTATCAAGGAATCTGATTTCAGTGCTTCTAAAGCCACTTGTTGAGAGGGGTAAGATTGTCTGGTTCTCTCCTAGTGGAGTTCCTTAAGGCAATCAATTCCTTGATCGTCAGATCATGGAGACATCTACATTGTCAAAAGGTAAAGATGGAATAATATGGGAGTTAAGTTTAAACTCACTGTTACTGAATATATTGATATCTTTCCCCAATGCCTCGAATACTTCCCCCAATTCAACTGAGGAGTCACCACATTCACATTCCCTGTACAGAGACTCAAGTGCTAACAAATCCTCTATATCACTGATCTTAAAATCAAACAGCTACTCATTACTTTTTTCATAGTGAGTTTTTGGCTTTGACATTTTATGTAGCTTGTTTATCTTAATTTCCTGATGATGAGGTATAAATAAATTATTGATTGGGAATAACTGAAGTCCGACAGAAAGAGAGCCCTAGTTCTAATAAAACTCTTTCATCATTACACAATTCATATTTAGACAAATTCAGTATTGAAAGTCTTAGAGTCAGTTCTTTTTGTTGCGGTGGAAGGATCTTAAACCCTATATAAGACAAATGTCTCTCCAAAATTAATTAGAGTTGGTACATGTACCTCCATATTCTAATTAATAAAGCATACTCTGCAAACCAAACAATACACGTTGAATATGAATTTAGAAATTTACATTTATTTTGATCATATCAAATATATCAATTTTTGCAATTTCTTCAAAAGTTTAAAAAATGAGATAAATAATATAGTTAAAACAAAATTGTTAGAGGTCCAAAATGAAAGAATCTACTCTCATACTGTCATTCATACAACAATCAACCATAACACCATCAAATAGTATAGAAAACAGAGCGCTATAACCTAAATACAGATAAATACAGATAGACAAAAATAAAGGAATACAAAGCAAAATATGCAATTCTACAAAACAGAGATAGATAACTGTATCAAACACTAGATCAATTGTTCATGACCGATGTTAAACATATAAAAAATCTAATAACAAGACCTTAAAGATCGAGCCAGTCATGTTGAAATCAAACACATACATAGAATGCCGGTTTATCCTTCCATATTCTTTTATGTGACCAAACAATGTTGACAGTCCAATTTCAGTGCCATAAATTAATTAAGTCCAGGTGGCCTGATGGTAATTGCCTGCTTCTCTGCAATTTATCATTTCGAAGACGAATACAACATAATTTTGCTTTCTGTTAATCCAGAATCTATTTGGCACAAATGTGCTTGTTTGCTGACGCGCGTTTTGGTGGACGCAATAGTAATTCAATTGCCACCTTCTTCAGGGCAAAATTTGATGTACAAACTAATGGACTTCCAGGAAAACCTAGGCATAAACACAATCATAAATATATGGCTCTCAGAACAAGGATAAAGATGAAAAAGCCAACTAATGTGCAAACCTTAAAGTAGATGGAATCATGTAAAGTCAATAAATAAATCACCTCTAAGTGACACACAAATTAGAAACCAATAAACCATAATCATGCAATTAGCCACCCACACATGTGTTAACGCAAGAAGATAAAAAAGATTGGGCGTTGGGAGTATCTTCCTGGTTGATACTCTTTGTCCTTCTCATCTTGGAGCCCGACACCTCTGCTTGTGCCTTTTCCTCTTCCTCAACCTCTTCTCTTCCCAGAGGGCTTATCTTTTCTTGGCTTGTCTGCCTGTCTGAGAAGGTGATACTTAAGTCCTCAAACCCCAAGGAATGGCCTATCCCTGAGGTTCCAGGCCGGTCCTCATTGTCTGTGCTGACATCCAAACTGGATTCAGTTGAGATCCAGTCTTGTTTCTTCTGGGTGTCTTCCTGCTGCATTTTATTTCAGTATGCATTATTTTTTCTGGCAAAGGTTAAACTCCTGCCCTCCGCATAATACTTCTTATCTCACTGAAATTCCTGTTGTTGCAATATTAACCTACAACTCAAGTTTAGTAAGTCTTTCATTCTTCTTAGTTTGCAATTCCTTTAAGAGGGCTTGATCCGTCTTATTCTTCAAATCTTTCCTCATGTCTTTGACCTCTTGTTGTATCCGTGTTAAATCCAGCTCTGCATATTTGAACAAAATCTGTAACATCCCCTTACATGCTTTAGCTGTAAAGTCCGCCCATTCTTCCAGCAGGCCTGGATATGGCAACTCATATGCTGAAACTGTAAATATCTGTAGTCCTCTTGGGGTTCTGTTAACTTAGATATATCTCCCCAGTGAGGAAAATTCCCACCCTTTACTGATTTCCTTTTTCAATAACTTCTCCAAGGCAAATTTTTTTGTTTCAATGTGACAGTACCTGTTTTCAACCCTGTTGTCTGGCCCCATGCAAGATACCCACCTCCTCCAAGATAACTGAATATCCATTTGGCTTCTTCCATTCTAGCCACTTCACCATCGGGGAGGTCTGCTGCCATTTTGCCAGGTCGTGTTTTGCACACCCGTTCCGCTTTCTACGACTGCCCAATCCGTCAGGGCATGGGCACTGCTGCAAATGCGCAAATCAACAACCGGGATCTTAGGGAGACACCACGCACTTAATGGTCCAATAAGACAGCCTTGTGCTGTCGCTCAACCTAACTGACCCCATATTCCAGTTGAGAGTTCAGGGTTGGGGCGGCAGGGGCCATATGAAACAAGCATGCATTCTTAGCCACTGGAAATGGTCACATCCATCTAACGTGAGGGTGCTCCGTGGCGGTGCAGCTTCCCATCTTAATATTTGCTCCACACTTCGGCCACCAGCCAAAGAAATCGGGCATTCCATGATGTGTGCAATTTCAAAAACCCTTTATTGAAGCGGAACACACTCCGTAACACTGATGCATTTCAGCTTTAAAACCCTTTCTCAAGCTGTTCAAGCCCATAACCCAATGAAACATATACTCATACAGTGATAAAGATAAAGAAAACACATCAGAAGTTGCTCAAGCATTGCAAACAAAATTGTTGCAAACCAAAAGATACATACAATAAATGCATCATAAATGTTCATTAAAAACATCAGGTATCCAGTCAATTGTGAAAAAACCCAGTGCAAAACTGTAAGATTGAACATGTTCACAATCGTATTTCATCGATATAGAAGTGAAATTCTTCCATCCATTGAGAAGGGGTCAAGATAATTACAACAGCCTTCGAATTATATTTATCAATATGGATTTAACATTTTTCATCCTGTCTAATTCAATCCAATCCAAAACAATATCTATAGGATATACCTTCCTACATGCAAAAATCAAGGATGAAAAATAAAATTCAAACCAAGTTGGAGGAGGAGCATATCAATAAAGATAAAAGGAAGTAAGGACAAAGTACAGTATGCTCAGTAATTCAACCTCAGTTGGGCCTGTGGCCAACCCTTGCCACACATGGCTGGGGGCAGTGTATTGCCCAGGGTTGGGTGGTTATAGAGTTTGGTTGCAAGGCGTGGCCGCAGGTATTTGGATTAATTTATAGTAATTTAAATTACTTTACGGTTAAAAAAAAATAGAAATTTACTGAAAAAACAAATGTTACATGCATTATATAGTTAGGAAATAGAATGAAAAATAAAAACATAGACATTCACTTAAAAAAACAAAGGCTACAAGGACTTTACAATTAGGCTCACATTTTAATCTTACAAAACCATAGAAATTCAGCTGTTGCAGTTAGAGTTATTTTAAGTAAATATAACTTATGCCTTAAGGTAAGTATAACTCACGCCTGCACAATGCACTGCAAATTATTCCAGATATTACAGCACTCATTACATCTTTTATAACACCATTGATGATGTCACTGTAACATTTACAATGAAATTATTGATGAGATAACTGTGCATGGCAGAGGTGCAAGTTATATTTACCTTAGGGTTCGGGTTATAGTTACTTGAAATACCTCTAACTGCTGAATTTCTATGGTCTTGTAAGATTAAAATGTGAGCCCACCCATAACATTCATGTAACCTTTGTTTTTTTAAGTGTATTTCTTTGTTTTTTTAATTCTATTTTCTAACTATAACATCTCTGTGACCTTTGTTTTTTTCTGTGAATATATATATTTATATACAATAATAATGTTTATATTAGTTGTTTAATATTTTCTACATTAATAGGGTTATTCATGTATGTAATGCATTTGAAGTCAAGTATTTCCCCTACTGTTGCTTAGACTGGAATAGGAATACTATATCTAAGCTCCTGGAAGTCCAACTATTTCCCTACTGTCGCATGTTGTACTCACAGGATTAGAAATAGCAAATCTAACCCTGTGAAGTCCAACACTTTCTCTACTGTTGCACTCTTGGGGGTGGGAATAGTAAATACAACCCCTCCCAAGTCCAGCACCTTCTCTGCTGTTGCGCTGTCTGGAGTAGGAATAGTAAATCTAACTCATCTGAAGTTTAACTCTTTCCTTATTGTTGCTTAGGTAGGTGTGGGAAAAGTAAATTTAACCCCTCTGAAATTCAACACTTTCCCTGCTGTTGAGCTGACTGAAGTAGTAGTAGTAGTAGTAGTAAATCAAACACATTTGAAGTGTAACTCATTTTCTACTGTTGTTTAGTTTGGGGTGGGAATAATAAATGTAACCCCTTTGAGGTCCAGTGCTCTCCCTACTGTTGTGCAGACTGGAGTAGGAATAATTAATCTAACTCCTCTAAAGTCCAGCCCTTTTCCCTACAGTTTTGTTGACTTGAGTAGAAATAGCAAATTTAACCCCTCCAAAGTCCAACTCTTTCCTGACTGTGGCACTGTCTGGAGTGGGAAAAGTAATTCTAACCCGTCCGAAGTCCAACACTTTCCCTACTGTTGCTTAGACTGTAGTGGGAATAGCAAAAGTAACCCCTCAAAAGGCTAACGCTTTCCCTACTGTTGAGCAGACTGGAGTAGAAATAATAAATCTAACCACTCCAAAGTCCACAACTTTCCCTAGTGTTGCATAAACTGGAATGGGAAATGTATTCATAGTGGTATTTGTTTATTTTTAATTTTTTTATATTATTTGTTTTTATTTCTAATTTTTTTTAATGTTTATAGTATTATAGTAAATGTGTTTTGGGGCTTTTAAATTCTTTATATTTTTATTGGCTAAACTATTTAATATACTTTGTAAATGAGTTGGTAATATTTTTAATGTTTTTGGGTATCTATTTTCTGCACCTATATATATGTATATATGACCATATATGATTTTTATAGTAGTAATTTTAGAGTATTAAAAATTTCATTTATTTAATGTAAATTTTCCATTTTTAATAATTGTGTTACACTATGTGCTTGTGCATTTACATAAGTATGTATTTACATAGTAATAAATAGTGTAATATATTTAATATACATTATATGAATATTATACATTATAATATTTAAGGTTTACCACTTTAAAAAATCTATGTTTTTGAAGGTTTTTGGATGATATTAATGTCAGCTATATTTTTTCCGATATTTTTGTACTTACAATTGTAGGTATAGGAACATCATGTTGTGTTAAATGATATATCTGACACAATATTTTTATCAACTATTGTTTTGACCACAATTGTTTGTCAGTATTCCAACAGTAGTAGTAGTAGCACTAGTAGGAGTAGTTGTAGTAGTAGTAGTAGTATGAATCGATTGACATCACTGAAACAGTGTGAGTGGGGAGACGGTGGTGGAGAGCTGAATGCTGAAGGATGCGCTGAAGGTGAGCTCTGAAGGCCTTTTCAATTGCGGGATAAAATTAGGGGGTGAGGGTGCTGCTATTCATGCGACCTGAACTACTGACTCTCCAAAGGAATATGGAATATGCTAACAATTTCTGCCTTTCTTTTTTAATTCATTGGTAGGTTTAGGCAGCTTCAGAGACTTCTTACTTTGATGGGCTTCTCAGCCCCACTGTCCTCTGGTGATTGAAGCTCGGTGCCGGAATTTGCTGCAAAATCAGCCCGTCACTTCCAGTGGTTGGCAGGATAGACATCCGCACTATGGGAAAGAGCATTGTGGTGAGACCTGCTCATTGCTCACCGGGGGAGCTACACCATTCCTTTGCATGCTGGGCCCTGATCAGCTATATTGGGTCCCACTTCAGACACTCAAGCAACAACACTGGGGCAAAATCCTGAGCAAAATATAGAGCAGATTATCAGCATTACAGACAAGAGTTTCCCCCGGATAAAGTTATATGCAAAATGTGGTATTTTAAAGACTGCCTCTTCTGCTGTCACTTCATCCACAGCTAGGGTGACCAGATTTTGAGGAGCAAAAACCAGGACAGCTCAGACATAAAAGAAGGACTAAAGACTTTACTCTCACTTTTATATCTGTTCTGTCCTGTTTTTTGTATACCTTTGTGAATGCGAATGCGTGCCTATACATGTGTTATTAAATATATATATATATACACACATATACATACAAACGCACACACACATTTACACTACTACATACATAAAATTAGCTATGGCTTGACCTCCCTCCCTGCACCCCCAACCCGCCCCCACCAACCTCTCTCTGCTCCCCACTCTGTCTCTCTGCTGGGAGCAGACCTGGGACTGTGTTGCTTGACAGTAACAGATAAATTATGTTAATTATTTCATACTTCGTGGGCGCCTTTAACTTATGCTTCCCTAAATGATCTGACCTTTTTCCCCAAAACCGGGACATTTATTTAAAATTAAGAGAAGCGTCGGGACACGGGGACAGTCCTATAAAAACCGGGACTATCCGGGGATATCCGGGACATCTGGTCCTCATCCTCAAGCAATCAATTTGGAGGTTGTTTGTTCCTCTGTGCCAGCATTTGAAGTGCCCAAAGACTTTGAAGAACATCCTCTATCAAATCATGTGGACTCAGTAGAAGACATTCCCCCAGGGAAAGTTAGAGAGAAAGTACCACCACTGCTTGTGTACTGCAATTAATGTAAACAGCAATGAACGGTATGGTGCTCAAACAATTTCACAGGAGATCAGCTATAACATTTCACAGAGAACTTCCATTAATTAATGAGCAGGTAGATTAATAGAGTTTGCGGAGATTGTGCTACATGAGCCTCAAAATGCTATGCTCAAGCTAGAGCTAGTCGGCTCCTCCAAGGATGTGGAAAGTCAGCAGGTTGAATGGCCATCCTCTTCTGCAACCGCTATGGCTACTAAATTTATCGCAAACTCAGTGATTAATAAGTCTCATCCGATTTCAAAGAGATCTAACTTGACTCCAGCACTTTTACCTCAATGTGCATTCTTACCTACATCTGCTGAATATGGTTGCAAAAACGTCGACAAGGCAAGTTACTCGGTGAACACAAGAAACTCAAGAGCGTCTTTTTCTCAATCTCGCCCTTTTAGGAGCAGCGAGTCTTACTTTCAGGTAAGAATCTGAATCTGAGTCAGATTTGGCAGAAGCTGTCCTCCATGCTAGCATTGATACAAATATGAGACTAAATCAAAATGAGAGAGCTGGTCCCAAAACATGGGTGGTGGAGGTGATAGATGAGAGGGTGGTGAAGGGGTTCACAAGCGAGAGCACATTTTAGTGGGATCGTAATGGAACTGTACTTACTTCGACTAGTCTAGTGGCCAATCATGTAGCACCCATGGCTTTTGAGGAGCTCCCCCCCCCCAGCTTTAATGGGCAGTCTGACTCTCAAGAATACGCTCCCACTGAAAACTTCCTTGATCTCTATTCAAGATTTAGTACAGCTCTATAGGCAGCGCCTTAAGTGGGCTGAACAAACTGGCAGGTCTCTCAAAGAGGCGTGGCCAATGTAATGAAGGGCGGGCTTTTAAAACAGTAAGCTAAAAAATCTGCGCTTAGCATTTTGTGCCGCCCGACTGATCTGTATTGCATCCAGATATATAATGCAACAATTAGCAACCCACAATAAGACAGGACTGTTGGCTTTGTCAAAAGTTGTTAAATGCATAAGATGAATAAGCAACAACAATGCTCCAGTTCTGAAATGATGAGACTGTGAAAGAACTGTAACAAGTCTCTTTGAAGTTACAGCAAAGGCAGCACAGGATAGTACTGCTGCAGAATTCTTTTCACCCCGAGGGTGAGGGTAAAACTGGAGAGCCCGAAAGGGACTAGTCTCAGCACCTCGTTTTTAGAACCGTCAGGAGCCGGCCCACTTAAAGCCCTGTCTATAAGGAGCCATATAAAAAGATTGATCTGCACTTAAAACACCCCACCTTAAAATGTAAGTGGTATTGCACAAAATATAAAACAATTTATACAATGGACAGTCCTCCTAATGCTATAGAATCGTGCACATCGGGCCTTGCAGAGACTGCTCATATCCCACAAAATCATGTTGGCAGAAGGAGAGTGAAATAAAGAAACTCACTCATGCATCGCCTTAATTTAAGTGATTTGGGATTCCCTGAAGGAAATGAGGGTGATGACTCCAGACCTTACATTGTTCATCTCTTCAAACATTTGTTTTCCCAACTCAGAAATGGGGACATTAACTGTCATGTACAAAGAGCACACAGTTTTCCTTTCCAAGAAGCCAACATTCTTGGACTATTTTGATGTTTGTTGGCAAAATATCTTCCAACAGCTCATATACTAGGCTGCGTGCCCTTGAACACTAGTCAACATTTGTGGTGTAGGGTTCTTTGTGGGATCATATTTTTGTCATGCAACAAAGGAGTGAAGGTGGCAACTTTGTCATCTCATACCATATAGTCAGAGGGCTGGAACCAGGTGTGAAAGTTCAATAGCTGTTATAGAATGGAATGGAATACCTACAATATTTCAGACATTGTCAAAAGGAACAGTATACTATTAGAGAAAAAATGATATCTCCCAAAGAATAACTGCTGCACTGCGGGAAATGTGTTATTTGATTTGCTTTTTCTCTTGTCTCTCCATCTCTTTTCTTCTCATGTTTTTCTTGGTACTATAAGTACTCATACATATTCCGACTTTTACCTTTTTTTGGTTGACTTCAAGTTTGCTTCTCAACTAGCCGACGTTGAGCAGTCAGTCCCACTTTCTAGATCCAAGGTTTAGGGGTTAAGGTTTAACAATGAAGTCCAATAAACCCTTGGGGAATAAGACAGGGTAGTGGGGGAGGTGGAGTTAGACTATTTGCAGGTGGCAGATTGTGGGGCTGAGAGGTCCACAAGGGCTCAGGGCTGGGGTAGACAGGGCCCAGGACAGCTGGGTTTCTCACAAGTTGCAGGGTGAAGAGGAAAAAGATGAAAAAAGAAAAAGTCAAAGAAGTGTTAAATGAATTACTTTTGCGCTACATCAGTGTTACAACTAACGTCAATCTCCACTGTATATTATTAGTCATTATCAAATAAGTACCCAAGATGTGCATATGCTTTCAAGGAACAATAAGGGTATGAGATCCGATAAAATCAGATATATACTGGAGGAACTGCTGAGTCTGAAGCTTCAAAGACTCTGCCTTCAAGAGACACATAAGCTCAAGAATACTAGCCCAAAGCGTGGCATGGCATTCTTAGCATATGATATAGCCTGGCAGGTCAGTAATATTACGTTTTATTGTTCAGGGAGGTTGCCTATTGCTAGGGTGGAGAAAAAAGGGTGTTGATTTACAATTTTCCTAAATAATGTTTTAAGTATGAATGGCCCGTCGTTATTTAACTTGCTTCTGGGTGAATCATATCCATGGAAGGATCCGATTCCGTTTTGTGGAGATTTAATCTACCAGTAGTGCCTGACCTACTGTATAAGTGTCAGTCTCACCAGGGTCACAAACTGCAGCTCAGGTACAAATGCAGAAATCTATAGCGACATTAAAATAACTCTTAAAATTACATACATTGATAGATGTTTGACCCTGCTGCACCTAGTTACACTTTATTTTCTTCCTCACCACTTCTTCTCTAGAATTAATGTGTTTTTTTTTACCATATATATCTATTAAATAAATCCTAGAATTATATCTAACCAGGATGCCTTTATCTATTTATTTTTTTACTTTTTATTTGCATTTCAAAACCAACAGTTGGACAAGCGCCGTATTTCCCCAGCCAAACATAAGGTCTCATTGTCAAATTGTTATGCTGACTGAAAAAGAATAATAAAATAGTCTAGTAAGTAATAAATCCATACATATATATATATATATATACCATTGTACCTTAGTCTCCAGTTCAAAATACTTGTCCCCTTTATGTTGTCTGAGATCATGTAAAGCTGAAGCAGCCATCCATGGTTTGTCCGGACAAGGATCCAAGTGAATACCCCTCAATCGTGTCCACTTCCTCCATACTTTATGATGCTTCTGGGGGCAACTCCCCGCCTTATACACAGGCTCCTGCATTCCCATGCAGTGGTCCATAACCTTGTCCCATATTTCCACTCGAGGGGCCGCTCCATCTTTCCATGCCCTTGCAATATCCTTTTTTGCCACCAGCAAGCCCAGCCACAGTAGTGCCTTCTGATATCTGTTGCCACCCCAGGTTATTTGTGAGGTGTGCTAGGATTAGCTTTGGGTCATGGGGAATGGGCCAGCCCAACACCCCCCTCCAGTAGTGAGAAAGAGCAGAGCAGTGCGAAGACATGTGAGACAGATCTCCCTGTGGGTCCCCACAGCTCAAGCAGTCCCCACTTCTATCAGTCCCATACGATGCAACTGTGCCCCTGTGAGATATATACATTGAAGCAGTTTAAATTGTATGAGTCTAAATTAGGAGGCTATTACCACCTCTCTCCGAGCCTCCAGTGCCTCCTACCGGTCCTCGTCTTCCACCTAGACTAGCTCTCCCTCCCACGCCTGCCTCACCGGTCCCTTGCGGCTAGGTAGATTACATAGTAGCATTTTATATGTTTCTGACAGTTTATGCAACTTTATATTTGTGAGGAGTTTGGCCTCCGTGAAAACTCAGGGATATCTTATGCCCGTTGTACACTGGGAAGGAGGGCATTGCAGAGTTGTAAATAACGGAAGTATTAGGCGGTGCAGATCGAATTTTTCCTGCGGAACCTGAAAGGATTTCACCATTCCATCTTGCCACGCATCTCTTAATGTGGAGAACTCAATAAAGTCCCAGGAGGCAAAACCTCAGGGGGCACCCCCACAGTCACTGCGAGGGCATAGACACCTTCCCGGCCGTGCCAACACTATGAGTGCCTTGCATTCTGCCATCCTCTGCCTCAAGGGGCTGCCTTATCCAACATCAAGCTGCAGGTGATGGGTTAGTGAAAGGGCCCACTTGAAGGAGAGCCACTGCTTTGAAAACAGTGAGGCAACGGGGTGTCTACTTGTCTTACAAGTTAAAGAAAAAAAAGCAGAAATTAAATTCTTTCTCTCAAGAACCAAGAAGGCCGTGTAGAGACTGGACAGAGAGGTATACTGCCAGTCTTTCAAAATGTCTATTCCTCGGTAAATGAGGACGGTTGTGAAGGCACTCAGGATCAAATGAATGCCTATCTTAATTAGGTCACTCTGAATAAATTGACAGTTCAACAGAAAAGTGCTCCTGACCTTCCCATCACTCGACTTGAAAAAGAGACTGCAATCTCTCAATACATCAGGAGGTCCAGTTATGCCCCTTAAGAGTTTTAAAAGATCTTTTCCGAAAATGTGGCACCTTTTTATGCATAACCCCTAAAATTCCATTGAGTTTTCCAAAGTGGTGGCTCATTCATTGAAAGACACATATGTATATGTTTTTCTGAAAGACAATAATAGTCCATCAAATTGTGCATAAACTCTGACTCTAACATTTATACAAGAATACTTTCTAATCGTTTTGCAACTATAATCACCAACCTTGTTGATCCTATGCAACACGGATTTATGTCAGCACAAATATCCCATATGGGTGGTTTGTTAGAAATGTTTTTGATTAAGTGGGATACAAAGCAAATCTGTTCCTCAGCTCCTCCTCATATTTGAAATATATCTTGAGACTTATTGTCAGGTACTTAAAAGTCTTTCTATCCTTTTCTTTCTAAACATGCCTAGGTTCGTGTGGGAAATTGACACCATGTTGTAGTACTCCCTCCCCCCACTCTTTGCCTGGTTTCTGTATGCAACATGGACTGGAGTGCGCTGGGATCCTGCTAACCAGGACCCCAGGGCCAGTGTTCTTTCTCTAACAATTGCAAAGGTATTGATACAATTAGCAAAACACCTTTAGCTGCCAATTGAAGGCCCTAGCAATTGGTAGTTAGGTACTCAGGGCTTGGAGTACTAAGTGTAGGCCCCTGAGGGCAGCAGCACAGGTTGTGCCACCCTCAAGGGTCTTGCATCCAGAAGCACCCAGCATTGCCAATGCAGGCTGAGTGTTCTGCTACAATCCTAAAATGCAAACTTGACATGGCACACAGCCTGCATGCCCACTACACACTGCATGCAATATAGGTAAGTCACCCCTCTTGCAGGCCTTCCAGCACTAAGGCAGAGTGCACTATACTGAATGTGAGGGCAGAGATGCATGAGCAATATGCCCATACTGTGTCCCTGCCAAACCTACCTAGGACATAGTAAGTGAACAGAACAGCCATTTTAAATGCATGTGCTGGACACTGCTCAGTATGAGTTTCACAGTTACATGATGGCTACTCTGAACCCTGGATTGTTTGGTATCAAGCAACTTGGAATGATAAATCCCAACTGGCACCAGTATTGGATTTAGTACAAAGTGTACCCAGGGGGTCACCTTAGAGGTGCCCCCTGCAAAAGCGAACTATCCTGGCATGGTTTCTGGCCGGTCACAACCAGCCTGTCACCACTAGACAACATTATGGGGTGAGAGATCCTGCTCTCTCGCTCCCAGAACAAAGCCTTTCCTGGGTGGAGGTGCAATCACCCCCTCCTTCAGGAAGGTGCACTGCCCTGCTAGTGAGCTTCAAAGAACTTACCGCCCTTAAACCCGACCCCCAAGCCTGCTGCTAGCAGCATTTGGCCGCCCCCATTGCAAATCACCACTTTTGGCAGAAGCAACAGCTGGAAACCACATAAAGGACAGGAGTGGTCAGCCTTAGCTTGCACCCCCCTACAGTGTTGCATGCGAGGGGACCCCTCCATTTAATTTTCCTCCATCTTGCATGGAAGAAAAATAGCCAATCAGGGGTAGGGAAGTGACCTCTGCCCACAGGAAGTAGTCACTTAGTGTATGTAGCCCATGACCAAGAAATCAGATTCCAAGGACAAAAGACCAGCAACAAAGAAGACCTAGGGCTGGATAACTCAAACCCTGCTGCACCAAGAAAAGGCACCAAACCCTGCCTGCTGCATCCAGGACTCAACAATTGCCGCTGAGGGGTTGCTTGAACATTAGACGGACTCTAAAAACCCCTAGAGGACCTCTGGAATTCGAAAATCACCAAAGATCTTCCTTCAGAGTGAGGCATCACTCTCCTGCAACCCAAGACCTAAGACCCAGTGAAGGCCACTACACTGACCGACTGCTGACCGAGGAACCGGACACTGCAGCCAGACTAAACTCCACTCATTGGACAGTGAGGACAAACCCTGCAAGTGTGCCAAGTTTGGTGGCACTGTGCTTTTCAGTGGCCAAGCCCTGTAATAGGCGTAGGTAATGGTCACCTAACATCGCACACCAAGAAGGACAGTCCACCGGACTGTAAAAGGACCAAGAGAAAGCCCCAGTCTACAGACTTCAGAAACTATCAGGATCTCAGGATCTCACACCAGAGTGCCCATGCTGACCTGCAAGCGACCCTCAAAGAGACCTACCTCCAGCTTCCAAGAGCACCTTAGAATGCAGCTTCTAACTCACCGATTTGCTCTGCACTCAGCCACCCTGTGTCCTGCACCAAAGAACCAGCCATGCCTTAAGGGTCCCCTACCACTTGTGACCCCATCACTCCAAGGGGACCCACCGGATTTACCTTTAAGTCCACCTGTGCAGTGATTTTCCAAGTGGTCCCCCACAGTCTCCTTGCACCAGAGACTTTCTTCAGCTGCTCCCGCCGAAACCTGGAGCCGCCTGAACTTCTCCAGCTGGTCCATAGTGCCCACTGATGACCTCTACATACCTGAGAAAGGAGACATTGGGAAATGCATTGCCTGATTTTATGTGCATTTTCAAAGTATTTTCTCGATTGATTCCTATGGTGCGTAATTACGCACAAAAAAGACTATTTTTATTAAATGTAAAAAATTCATAACTTAAAAAGTACTTACCCGATTTTGATGATCTTGGTCTTAAAAATTTGATAAAAATCTGAAGTATTTTTGTAAATTGGTCTTGAGTTATTCTTTTGAGTGTGTGGTCTCAATTATTGATACTGTGAGTACAACAAATGCTTTGTACTTCTCCAAGATTAGCCTAACTGCTCGACCAAGCTACCATAAAATTAGAGAATTAGTAGGATCTAGTTTTTACCTTTATAGTGTGATTGCCTGGACCCCCTGCTCAGTGTGCCTATATTTGCACACCATAAAGAGGGCCAGCCTCCTACAACTAGGTGCTAGATTACTGACATATGCTGATGGCATAGCAATCGTATTCTTGGACCCCAATAGTGCATTGGTGGCTACTAAACAGGTGGCAGTACAGTATGGCCAGATGTCATAATATAAGCTGAACGCATATAAAATACAGATCGTAAGTAATGTACATCTGGTTGCCCCCATATACACATTTTGTGGTATCAGCCACGTATGTGAGATTCCACATTTCTATTTGCTGTAAGAAATTGATTTACGAAGAATTGTTTAAAAACTCTCGAGGTGAAGAATAAAATGGGATAGATTCCGCTTGGTCATAACAGGCTGATATAGGGCCTGATTACAACTTTGGAGGAGGTGTTAATCCGTCCCAAAAGTGACGGTAAAGTGACGGATATACCACCAGACGTATTACGAGTTCCATAGGATATACGGCTGGTGGTATATCCGTCACTTTACCGTCACTTTTGGGACGGATTAACACCTCCTCCAAAGTTGTAATCAGGCCCATAATCTCATCAAAACGACTATACTTCCCTAATATTTATATCTTTTTCGGTCTACACTGCTTCCTTTTTTTATGCAAAACTAATTTCAAAAGGGTTGAGTCTAGTTGGCTGTGTAGCAAATGTGGAGCTTTATTGATTTCATCAGCTTCTCATTAATAAGGGTGGATTGGCGCTTCCATTGCGTTAGCTAATACTATCTACCCGCCCTTACATTTAGGTTATCTATCATTACAGGTTATGGTGAATGGCATCTGGGTATAATGTATCTGGATTATCAGTATTACCCATATGAAAATGTACTTCTCAAAACTATGATTGACTTGGTCTGCTTTAAACGTACACGATTTAGAATGCTAGTAGTATATTATAAAATATGGTGGGCAATTAGAACTTTGTTTACCATCACAGAGATAAACGCATGAACATTGCTCTGTTTAATACTGATCCACCGGCATTCACACATGACGTGACTATAGGATTTTTTTCATCTTCTTCCAACAAATGGTTTGAACTGTGCCCGTAAGATTCCTACGCAAAGGAGTTCACAAAACCCTTACCAATTTTTTATAAATAGTCAGGACCCTAACTTTGAACATTCACCTAATAATCGAACTATAAAAATAGGTCATAACATTCCTAGCAACATTGGCTTGAGTAATCAAATGGGTTACATGATCCTGAATGTCATTCGCCTTAGACTTAATCATTTTAAAATACTACAGGATCTGTATAACACACAGTAGAGGCTGCACAAGTGGGGCCTTAGTGGGAGATCAAAGTGCTTTGCTTGTGCAGAAACGACTCTTATATGTGCAACGTGTCCTAATATAATTGAATATTCGAATCAAGTATTTACAACACTAAGGGGGTCATTACAAGCTTGGCGGGCGGCGGTAGCGGTAACCGCCGTGCGGCCGCCAGTGCGGCCGCACTTCCGCGGGCCCCATTACAACATCCCCACTGGGCCGGCGGGCGCACACCTAGTTTATGCCCGCCGGCCCAGCGGGGATGCGGCCGCAACATAGGAGCCGGCTCCTAATGGAGCCGGCGGTGTTGCGGACGTGCGACGGGTGCAGTAGCACCCGTCGCGCTTTTAAGCTGCACGGGGCCCTGTTAGGGGGCCCCAGGACTCCTCTTACCGCCAGCCTCTTCCTGGTGGTGCAAACCGCCAGAAACAGGCTGTCGGTAGGGGAGTCATAATCCCCAGGGCTTGCAGCGCTGCCCTGGCGGTTTATCACCGCCGGGGCTAAAACGGCGGGAAACCACCGGCCCCGGCGGTGCGACCGCGGCGCTACCGCCGAGGTCGTAATACGGGTCTCCGTACCACCAGCCTGTTGGCGGTACAGACGCCACATTACCCCTGGCGGTCGTAATGACCCCCTAAGTCAGCAAATGGGCATTAGCAAGAGCAGAATGTTTTATTACAAAAAGGGAGAAGCAGGAAACAAACATTGGAATGTTGGAGCAGACAGCTTATACCAGCCATTATAAGCTGAGAGCCACTCCATTGTCTTCAATGGCGCTTTCAACATTCCAGTGTTCTGAGGTGTCATGGCCTGCACCCGAACATGGCAGATGCTCTTTGAGGAAGCTTCCTCTCCCTAAATGTTTCATTTGATAATCTGCCCTGGATCCTCTGTTATCCCGCTAGCAAAGACTGAAAACACGCAAGAGGAAGAGATGGGCTTTGAAGCGATGCTCCCCCGGCCACTTACGCTATGACCATTGACGGCACTGACTCATTTTAGAGGCTGGGATTGCCATGACAGTGAGCATGGAATGGTGCTGCTGTGAAGAAAGACCCCTGCGAGAATTGAGGTGGTGGCAGAGGAGGCTGATAGTGATCGGAGACCTGCCTGGGGCAGTGGTGCTCTGGACCTTCCGGGCTGCGAGCAGCCCTGCTCAGGGAGCCCTGCCGGACTGGAGACTTAAGGTGGTTGTAGTGGCCATTTTGCTCTCTGGAGCTTCCCGGCAGATCATTGAGGCAGGAGCGGGGAAAACCTACTCAGAGAGGCAGCTGGGCCTGAACACTTCTCTCATGACGGATGGCACTCACCTGCAGTGGCTTCCCACAAGCCAGGGGACCAAAGGGACAAGTGCGACCATTCAACAGGTGAGGCGAATGACCATCATAGCAGAGCTGGTTAGGCATCAGTCAAGCCTGGAGTCAAGGATATGATGGTGTCCCCTGCGGACTGCTGACTACTGTAAGGGGACTCCGACTGCCTCCATTGAAAACACCTGAAGGTAGACACCAACCTGAGAGATGGTTGCAACCCGTGGTGCACACAGCACTTGGAGGGTTGCATAGATTACTGGGAGACCTCCCTTGCTTGCAGCAGTGCGATTGGGCTGGGCACCCCTGCAATACATCCAGAGTGCCTCATTGCAAAAGAAAGGAATCTACGACTGGACAACAGGGCTGTGCAATGATTTAGTGGCCTCCTCCCATCTGTGAAACCAGAAAAGACTTGCACTATAATGAGGGGGCCATAAAAGAGGGGTAGGACCCCCCTCAGCCCGCTCTACCACCCTACTCCTGAGGGGACAAACAAGCCCTGATGAGGGAGGAGCAAGCCTGGGAGCCATACAGTGGGGCAATGACTTAACCCCATCGGCCTGTATAAGAGCCAATTGGGCACACCCAGCTCAAGAGTGAAGGACTCTCTTGAGAACCCAAGTAGTGGAGTGGCAGAGGAGTGCACACCAAAAGGCTGTGGGATTGGGGGACAGCTACTGGGTGAGGGGGATAAATCCTCTCCTCCTGGCAGGCAGCGGTGCATGACACATCATCATACATCCCACCCCATGAGCCCTACAGGGACACAGGTACACTCCCAGACTCACTCTTAACAAGGTGGGTGTCAGAGGGGACAAGCTGACACAGCACAAAAAAATAGATAAATATGCAGTGCCCAAGGCCTCACATAAACTGAAGATGCTACCCCAGACCTAATACCAGACCAGGATGCGGTGATGCCAGAGTGGACCATCAAAGAAATTATTGTTGCTATCCAAGGGAAAAAAGGAACTCTGTAACTAAAGATCGACCCCTTTGTGATAGAAATGTCCCTGCTACAGGCTGATGTCAACACAATGAATGACAATCTGGGAGACGCTGAAGCACATTGTCTAAAATCAACAATTAAACAGATATATGAGAAAATAAATGGACTGCCTGCAAAACGATAATGCCCTAATGCAAGTCTAGCTGGAAGACATGGAGGGAAGATCCCTATGCAACAATATATGCTTGGTGAGAGTGCCTGAAAGGGCGGAGGGACCAAGTTTGGAACTCTTCGTGGAGCATTTCATCCTTAACACTCTACAGCCCCAAGGACTCTCAAAATTCCTCTGTGGAATGGGCCCACAGAGTGCCGGGGCCTCCACCCAGACCAGGGTCACCACCATGGACAGTAATCGTTTGTAGCTTTGATCATAGAGATGGCAATGCTATACACTGAGTGGCCCCGCAAAAAACAGACTTAAAGTTCGAAAATGCTATGATTAGTCTGTACCCTGACTTCACATTCAAAGTCCAGCAGCAGAGACAAAGCATCTCTGAGGTCAAGAAAGCTTTCCATACCAAAGACCTAAAATACATAATACTATACCCAGCCAAGCTGTGAGTGGTCGCTGAGTAAAAAACTTGGCACTTTGGCACCCCTGAAGAGGCCTGGGAATGGCTGGATGGTTGGCGCTTGGAATCCAACAACAGAAAAGGTGGTGGCTTCCCCATGGCTGAGGAAGGCAACAGGTATGGTACAGTGCGCAATTGACATGATTCATCGGTTAGAGGTGCCATGGGGAAGCACCAGGGGCATATTAGGCAGAACTCTGAGAGCAATGAAGACTGAACACTTACAAAGTTTGCTGCTGGACTGCCAAATGTGCTATCATAGTGGGAAGATACCACTGGTCCAATTATGTCAAACCAAGGACTATAACGAATGCACTGAGCGGGTGCAACCATGAGCATGCCTTTGGTAGGGGTGAGTTATACACACGACTTTGCTTGATTGATGAGACTCTCCCCCCAGTTAAAAGTTTTACTACCATGGTCCGAGGGGTGAAAGACTCTCTGTAAGTTGGTACGTGGTGTGCAGTTTTGGACTCACTGCGTGGGGTGGCAGGAAGGGGGGCACTAGTTACAGGGAAAAGTTCTACGTTCATATTCCTGAGCAGATATAAATCTTCTTACAGATATATTACATACAACGCCGGGGCTGATACGTGAGAGATGCCAAGACAACTACCATATGCAGGAGAACATAATTGCACACAGCCTTAATAGTCGTCTAAAAGTACTGTCATGGAATGTGAATGGATTGGGTGACCAGCTGAAGAGGGGGATAGTAATGCATTACCTGAAACGACAGAACCCTGACATCATATTACTCCAAGAGACCCATCTTCTAGATATGGGTATAAGATGACAGCTCATGCAAATTTCACATCCAACTCACGAGATGTAAGAATACTACTTAAAAACAGCGTACCATACACCCCAAATAAAAAATGGATATGTAGCTCAAACTTGCACATGGGAAGGACTAACCATCAACATATGCTCAGTATACAGCCCACTAAGACACCAGAAGATTACACTCCCGGAGTTTAGCACCCTCTTGTTACAACTGTCAAACGGCATCCTAATTACGGTAGGAGATTTCAATGTGGTTATAGCCTAGGACATGGCTAGGCACTCAAATACACAGGTAGCCCAATCTGCTGCCACTCTCATCTCCTTCATGAGAGCTATAGGCCTTGTAGATGTATGGCACCTCCGTAAGGCACCTCTGACACCCGGAGGAATGCCAATACACCTTGCTGTCTGGGATACACCACAGTTTCTCACAGCTAGATTATATTCTCACATAATACTTCAACATGGCCAGGATCAATGAGATTCGACACTCAGCAAGGCGCATCTCGGACCATTGGCTGGTGTGGCTAGAACTCTGGGGGAACTTGAAGAGCACCACGTGTCCTCGACCCATCAGTGCCTGGCATCTGGCAGATCAAACCCTTATGAAGGATTTGAGACAGGCAACTACCATATACTTTGAAACAAGTGAGGGGTCACTCAATTTGGAGCTGACACTGTGGGAGGCGTATAAAATGTGCTCAGGGGCCAAGCATACTCCCTGATTATGTGGGGGGGGAGAAGGTGGCAAGGGAGAAACTAAACTGTCTTGATTCCGAAATTATAGATCTAGAAACAAAAACACCTGACAGTGAGACTGAGGATGCTGCCCACACTCTCAGACTGAAACAGAGAGAGTACAGGACCTGGCTGAAGAGAGAGCAAGGACGTCCTACAAAAATGTCCCAGAGAAGACTATGGCCCTCATTACAACTTTGACGGGCGGCGGAGGCCGCCCGCCAAAGTTGCGCCGCAGGAATACCGCACCGCGGTCTGAAGACCGCGGCCGGCATTCTGAGTTTCCCGCTGGGCGGGCGGGCGGCCGCCTTAAGGCCGCCCGCCAGCCCAGCGGGAAACAACCTTCCCACGAGGACGCCGGCTCGGAATCGCGCCGGCGGAGTGGGAAGGTGCGACGGGTGCTACTGCACCCGTCGCGTATTTCACTGTCTGCTATGCAGACAGTGAAATACAAGCGGGCCCTCTTACGGGGGCCCCTGCAGTGCCCATGCCATTGGCATGGGCACTGCAGGGGCCCCCAGGGGCCCCGCGACACCCCCTACCGCCATCCTGTTCCTGGCGGGCGAACCGCCAGGAACAGGATGGCGGTAGGGGGTGTCAGAATCCCCAAGGCGGCACAGCAAGCTGCGCCGCGTTGGAGGATTCCAACGGGCAGCAGAAAACCGGCGGGAGACCGCCGGTTTTCCTGCACTGACCGCGGCCAAAGCGCCGCGGTCAGAATGCCCTGCGGGGCACCGCCGGGCTGTCGGCGGTGCTCCCGCCAACCGCGAGCCTGGCGGTCACAGACCGCCAGGCTCGTAACGAGGGCCTATATGATGTAAGTAATAAAGCAGGGAAATTATTGCTGTGGGTGGAAAAGCGTGACCAAACCTGCAACTGTGTCCTGCGCATAACCACTGACATAGGAGAGACAAAGTCAGACCCTGACGACATAGTGGAGGAATTCGCTGGGTACTACGAAGACCTCTACTTCGCTAAGATGCATTGTAAAATACCTGATATTAAAGCTTTTATTACTGACATCAATGTCCCTGAATTGTCAGATTAACATAGGCAGATGATAGACATTAACATCCAACCTAGTGAGATAGGCCAGTACTTACGTTTCTTAAACACAGGGAAAGCAATAGGGCCTAATGGTATTCCCATTGAGCTCTTTAAAGGGTTAGCAAGCAAACTAAAACCTCATCCACTGAAGATGTGCCTGGAACCCAAATCATTAGGTCAGCTCCCAGAGGATCAGAGGCAAGCCACATAGCCCCCTGACAAATATAGTTCTTACAGACCGATATCAATCCTCAGTACGGAGATGATGATCCTCGCCAAATTGCTAGCTAACAGGCTCCAACAGATGATCACTTCCCTCATACATCCAGGTCAGTTGGACTTCATGCCAAAGAGAGGGACAAGGCTTAACCTTCAACCACTTTTTCTGGTGATGGCAGGGTCGGCGGATGACAGGATATCCTCCTTGGTACTAGCAGTTGACGCCACCATGGCCTTGGATACACTTGAACGGGGCTACATGTTTGCGGTACTGGCAAGACTGGGATTTGGCCCCAACTTAATCGGCCTTGCTCTGAATACCTCTAGCAAGACTCCATGGCCAAAGTGAGGGTGAATGGGGTGATAGCCTGCAAGTTTGCCCTGCACGGAGGGACTAGACACGGCTGCCCTGTATCCCCCCGATCTTTCCCCTAGCTCTTGTACAGATGGCTACCTGCGTCAGGAAAGACCCCCTAGTACAAGGAGTACTCTGGGGGGAGACTTGGGAAGAACGTATTTCTTTCTATACGGATAATATTTTGTTTCATGACACAGACCCCCACCCAAATATATCCAGACTGATGGAGATCCTTCAAATATTCTGGAAATATTTGGGGTATACCATTAACTGGGGTAAGGCCCTTATGCACCTAATCATGGGCCTAAAACCCACCGACTAGGAGATATACCCATGCCAATGGCCGAAGTCCGGTTTAAGTACTTGGGGATTTATGTCATGAATGATCTTCAGCTCTTTTATGGCAAAAACCTAGCCCCAATATTGGACCATTTTACCGCGGATGTACAGTATTGGTGGACCTTGCTGCTGTCCCTACTGGGGAGAGCAGCGATATTCAAATTGATAACGCTACTTAGAATGCTCTATACCCTTCAGAACACCCAGTATCAGGTCCCGAAGAGTTTTTCTATAAGATAGGGACCCTGCTCTGACTACTTCTTTGGGATACTGGACCACCACGTATAGCCCTGCACGAATTGATGCATGGAATATATAATGGTGGGATGGGTCTTCCTGATGACTGGAAACACAACTGGGCCACACAACTAGCTATAATCAACGATTGGACATTCACTGCCTGGGATGATGCGGAGTTCAGACTAGAGAGACTAGCTTGGGGAAAGGAGGGTTATTTGGGGGCACTATATGATTCTGACACTTCACAGCAACTGCTACCACACATTAGGACGGTGGTACAAGCCTGGAAAGAGGCTACCTTCTTCTTGGGGTGGAAGGGGAAACCTACTGAAACAACCCCCCCTTTGATTAGGCAACATTCTAGAGGAAGTGGGATGAGTACATGTATTCTCAAAGTACAGGCTTATTGGGATATCCGAACGTTTGACAAGGAGGGATCATGCTCATATTCACTGACAAGCTGTGTCAGTATGAATTGGCAGAGTGCACTAATGGTACATCTCCACAAACACACTTTGCTTGAAGACTCCTCTCCATTGGAAGACCGCATATTGTCAGAACCACTGCATGAAGGGGCGATCTCACTGATATATAAAAAGCTGATCAATAACTCTCCTGATCTCCTGCAACAGCTCAAGACTAAATTGGAATTGGAGGTGAAAGACTTTGAGGGTGGGAGTGGGAGGAGGTCACAGAAGCATTTAGGGAGGTTGTTATTAAAATTGGATTCAGATTAGTACAACTATCTATCCTACACCGATCTTACTATTCCTGTAGAGCCCTCCACTCCATGAGCAAATGCCCCATGAATGGGGTGCAGGGAGGTGGGTACATTCCTCCCCATATTGCGGACCTGCTAGAAAATACTGCCCTACTGGACAGCACTCTGGGATAATGAATGATGTAATGGGTTACACTGTCTCTGATATAACCAGGTGCTGTTCCTGAATATTTGGGGGGATGATCCACGCTTAAATATGGTAAACTTTAGTTATCCCTGGGACTGGAAGTGACTAAGCTGAACAAAGCCAGAAAATTGAAAGCAGGACATGCACCGGAGGTGGTGGAATGGGAAAAAGACATGGCATGGTGCATGTTGGCGGGAGACACGATCTTTCGTGGCAGATGTTGCCCCAAAAAAAGGGAAAAAATCTCGACCCTAATGGCAGGAGTTTAGAGGACCAACGTGAAAGGCACTAGATTTAGGTCTTAATACTGAAATGCAAGGCATTACAAGATTGTATACAAGGTGTCATTAGTCACGTGTCTTCGATTGCTTGTTTTAAATACCTCGCCCACTATGTGAAGCCCTAAAACCTGATGTCTGTTTTGTTTGGGTATGTTTAGCTTCTTCTCTGAAAAAAGAATATCAATATTTTTTTAATTCAGTGTTATAATATTCAATGGGCACCCAAGTTGATCGTACTGGGTAACCCCCTCTTGTATACTAGCTGGTATATCGGGGTGTTCTTTTTTGCACTAACGGTAAGACTGGGTATTATCAAATCTTAAAAATAAGCCAAGCAGGAGGAAATTTAAAAATAAATGGGGCCTGCTCCTATATTGATTATGCACTTTAATTCCTAATTATAAGTGAGATTTGAAATGACTTGGGCTAATGTGTAATGGATCCGTTGGTTCTACGGCTCTCTTTCATTCTACGATGCTGCTTTGAATGGTATTTTATGTACGTTATCTCTTTGGAATAAGGGGAGTTAATATGGACTTTAATGCTAAATATTGGAACTTGTTTTCACTGCTTTTTTATAGGGTGATGATGCTTCGCACTATAGCGTTTCTCCTCAAGTTTCTAAATAATATCTTTTGATTTATCTTAAATACTTGAAAGTATAAATTTGTATTTAATATGTTTCCAATTAAAAATAAATAAAAAATATTATTATTAGTAACTGTTGCTATTATCATTATGTCAATAACAAAAATGTTTATAATAAAACAGCAGAAGTACAAATCGCCTCCTAAAGTGCCTACTAAAAAGTACTCAACAAGAAATCACTTTATTGGGACGTGTTAAGGGTGTTTATAACTATTATACTCTCATTCTTCTTAGTACAATGATAATGAGGGGGTGGAGGGGAGCAGGAGGAGAAGGGAGAAGGGGAGAAAGAGGAGAGGGAGGCAAGAACGGAGGGAGAGGAGGTGTGGCTTTTCAGCCACGGTTGCCACTGAAGAGTGAGTGAATAAACCTGAGAGCCTCGCGAGCGCAAGCCTCCACGGTCCTGACGCTGAGGAGAAAGGACAGCACTGAACAGTGATACTGCCCAGATTGCCCCAGGGCCTGGAGAAACGTCTGAAAGGCAGCGTGAGGAGTCAGTGAGGGAAAGCACTGTGACATGTGCCACTAAGTTGAAGTTTGTGAAGCTAGGGTATGTGTGCCGCTCGGAGAGCTTGCAGTGATGGACAGAGAGGTGAACTGGAATGGGAAGCTGTATTATGAGCCACCGCTTGTGGGCGAGAGGGTGTTTGAAGAGGTGGCAGGGGTGGGCACGGTGAAAGCTTGGCAAAGGTACAGTGTGAAGAGCCAGCTCATGTGGCCTGTGGGCCGCCACTGGTGAGGTGTGTGAAGAGCTTGCACATTAAGCGGTGCGACGAGCCGGGGCTTGCGGCCAGTGGGGTGTTGGAAGGGCTGGCAATAGAGGGCAGTAGTGCAACGAGCACACGTTTCTAGGGGGTGCAGGCACTTCGGTGTTTTTACCCTGCTTTGAGAGTCTAGTCACGACTTAAGGAGCTATGTGAGCTGTACATACATTTCTAGCGAAGACAATCAATATAAGTGCACGCATTGTTTATCCCCAGGTCATTCAGAGCAGCAGGCAGGATGTATACGGGTTATTGTTAAAATTACATTATCATAAATATTCATCGGGGAACATTCAAGCTCACCAATGCGGTTCAAGTACACCTATAAATCTATAGCTATATTTATCGATGAGTGTTTCTTCTATATATAGTCCTTGTGTGTCTGTGTCATTTTCAGTGCTCACTCAATTGTCTGATCCAATCAGTATTCGTGGAGCATCCGGTTGCCAGGCAACTGGAGATATGCGCATGCAAGGAAGCTGTTTCCAGTAAAGAGTCATTTTGGTGGGGAGGGGGCCATATGAGAGCGGGTCTGCTGGTGGGGGGACTTGGAGGTGGGATCCAAAGGAATACAAAAACACCGGAAGTAATGACGAGGAGGTAATGTTATACGTCGGCCCTGTAAACAAGCGTAGTGGGTTGAGAGCCTCCCGCAGAGATTTGCATATAACCTGCGGGTAAATGGTTTCAATCCCATGCAGAGTCTGGCTGGTTCCAAAGGTCTCTGCAGAGATCTGCGCCTACACCTGCAGGTCACATAGACGTGTCGAGACATTATGAATGTCCCGGTCTCGCCTTCTTTCAAGTTGGATGCATGATGTAGGGCATTTTGTGGGAGTGGTGAAGCTGGAGAAGGGAGAGGGAGCCTGGGTCTGGGAGGATGAGGGTGGTTCCGAACATCAAGTTAGGGCGGCTGTGGGGGACGGGTGTGGAATCTGGGAGACCGAAGGCGATAATGGGACGAGGGAATGAGGATTAGAGGAATGTTCTGGAAGGACCAAGGTGTGAACCCCGAGGACGTTTGGGGGCTGAGAAGGAGGAGGCAGACCCTGTGGTTCTGAAATCGGTAGGAAGAAGCAGTGATTCTGTGAACGGTTCTGGGACCAGGAGGGTGGAGAAGTTCTGGACTAGGGTGCTGTAGGGAAGATCTGGCGGATGATGTATTTTTAGGTGGAGGGGGATGCGAACTACTTTCTTAAAACCCAAAACCCGGACACAAACACAGACGTCTGTCTAAAAATGACCATGGATCAATGGGCATAGAATGATGTCGCCGCACTCACCAACGTAGAAAAAACAGAAAATGGTGCTCTAATGGGAAATGAAGTGCCACGTTTACATACAGTACAATGACAATCTGTGGTAACTAGATTGTTTTTGCACCAGGCTGCTATTTGTTTTTTCACTGAAGCCAGGGCACCACTCTGGAGTAAAAGAATGGTGGACTATTCATCATATCCAGTTCACAAATTACGACACGGGAAGTGATGTAACATGTAGTGATGTCACCCCTTATAATAATCCGTACTTAAAAGATGAAGGCCCTCATTCTGACTCTGGCGGGAGGGGGTAGCCGCCCGCCAGGTGAGAACCGGCATTTGGCCGCCATGCGGCCAAAATACCGCTTCCCGCATTCGGGCATTCCCACTGGGCCGGCCGGCGCTAACCAAGTTAGCGCCGGCCGGCCCAGCGGGAATGGGGGCCGCAACACAGGAGCCGGCTCCGAATGGAGCCGGCGGTGTTGCAGTGGTGCAACGGGTGCAGTTGCACCCGTCGCGCTATTCACTGTCTGCTAGGCAGACAGTGAAAAGCATCATGGGGCCCTGTTAGGGGGCCCCAGGACACCCGTTCCCGCCAGCCTCTTCCTGGCGGTGAAAACCGCCAGAAACAGGCTGGCGGGAAGGGGGTCAGAATCCCCAAGGCAGCGCTGCCCTGGAGGATTCTCCCAGCCGGGGGAAATCTGGCGGGAAACCGCCAGACCCGGCTGGGCGACCGCGGCTGTACCGCCGCGGTCGGAATGATGAATGAAGCACCGCCAGCCTGTTGGCGGTGCTTCCGTCATTCGCGACCCTGGCGGTCCATGACCGCCAGGGTCGGAATGAGGGCCCAAGTGTCCATTTTACAGAAACAGCAAATTAACATAATTATAAAAAAATTTGAAAAGAACATGTTTTGGTCTTAGTTTTTATGAATCACAAACTCTTTCCAGCTATCAAAGATGTTATTGATCTTAGAAATGTCTGAAATTGACAATATTTTTAAAAGAGACAGCAAATACTTGCAAATTACATTTTAAACAGTTTTTAGTGAGTAGACAAAATGTTTTGGGTGCAGCTTTTAAACATTAAACTTGCTGTTAACCCACTAGTTTCCTGTTGCTGTCCTTTATCGTACAACTAGTGCTCCAGTTTACAGTTTGGTAAGCAATAGAAGGTTTAATTGTGTTAGTTTCTATTTTCCTCAGATATGAGATTAAATCCTAACCCACTACTTGACCATTCCCACAAATAAAGAGAATGCCCCGAGTAGAATGGAGCTTTACAAACATCCATAGGTCAGGTGACATTCCTAAAGTTATTACAAATGCAAAAAGCTAGCGTGATAAGGCACAAGCTCACCTCTCTGAGGTTGCCCTAAGGGGACGGAGTCCCCTTTCTAAAAGTAGTAGGAGGAATCTGCATTAACCCCGACTTGTGGCCTGACGGAAGTACATTCAAGTTTACATCCTTCTGGGTTCCAGAGAATCACCCTCAAAACATTTTCTGAAATTTGAAGGGACAAATGATGAAAAGCATTGTCCTGGCAAATCCAAGATGTCTGTCCTGAGGGTTGTATGTGTAGAGATGAGGGCTTTTTAGTATGGGCGTGAAAGGGGATGTTTTCAGCATGGATAGCTTCTGGTAGGACAATTGATTGTTCCAGACCTTCTCATGGGCAAAATTGGGGATTTTCCAGTATCCCTGCCAAAGGGGGTTGTTTTTACTGGGTCCCCCCTTTTGGGATAATTAATTGACTGTTCCAGACCAGACCTTCAGCTCACATGGTGCCACTATGTGCCACGCAATATCAGCTGCCTTTACACAATTAACCACAGAGAAGTAGATAATAATAAGCTGGAAATCCTTGCTTTCCAGCCCTCTGTGGAGCCAATGTCCATTTGGGGATGAAACCT